>NW_028318003.1:2263333-2586666 GCF_062004578.1 Staurois parvus
CTGGTAAATGTAGGACCAGGACACAATTTAAATTTAAAGATGCAAGTGCAAAAGGCTCAGCAATGGGGGGTATGACTTGCCCCTTCCAATCGAGGTGTATAGCACCACTGTCATGTCAAATAACCTTCAAGTGGCATGTCTTTGTCAGGGCAGCAACTGTGCTGATGTGGTCCCTCCAGCTACATATATGTGACAGCCAATGGAAGGCAGTAGGTGTACCTGTGAACTTTTTTTTTTTTTTTTTTAAAGGATATGTTTATTGTTTTTTTTTTAATTAACTTATACAAATGTAATAACAAATACAATAATCAGAACCATGAAACATTGTCTGGAGCAGCAGATAACTTACTGAATAATTCCATGGGCAACGGGGGGGGGGGGGGTGGAATAGTTCAGGAGGTTACAGTCCAGAGATACAAGTCAAAGATCAGGGCAGACAGTAGAATCGATAGATAAGAATCAGGTTAGATAGCAGGAACGATAACCAGGGACTTGCCAGCCAGCTTGCAGAAAAGTTGCTCAGGCAGCTGCACCGAGTTTAATTAAGCTGGGCAGGAGGAGCAAGCTGCTCTGACTGGCTGACTAGTGAGTGTGGTGCTCAGATTGATTGGGGCCTGACAGTAAGAGAAGCACGCCACTGTGGTTGCTGGCAGACAGTCAGGAGTGGGGAACCACTCTGACTGGCTGTGGTCTATCATAGGGAGGTCACCACTTTGAATATACATGGCTACAACACTGCGTATAACCCAGAAGTGTGTACGTCCATACACCATATTAGTAGAGTTGGCAATGTATTGTGGAAGAAGTAGAGCCAGCATACTTGTTTTGCAAGCTCTGCCAAGGTACCTATTTGTTTTATGGCCGTTACACTGCAGAATGTGTGCTATACAATGTTTACCATTTAGTTTGATAGCACAGAATCACTACAAGCATTAAGAACAATGAATCAACAGCAGAAAACAGTTTGCCACTATGCTTGCCTGACAAAATGTTGCCCAATTTCATTTCACAAGTACAAAAGGGTAAAACAAAGAAGGGAGTGTCAAAAACAATGTAGTACTTCTATCATATTGCACGTAAAGGTATCCAGCCAATCAGCCATTTTTTTAGATTTCAACAGAGTGAGAGAGTTAGAAACTATGATGGGGGTTTACTGCTATCTGGGGCTCCGGTAGAGAGATTTCCCCCCTCACTTAATGTCTCAGTGACAACAGTTTCATCAAACAGGAAGTAAAA
Source organism: Staurois parvus (assembly GCF_062004578.1). NCBI lineage: Eukaryota > Metazoa > Chordata > Amphibia > Anura > Ranidae > Staurois > Staurois parvus. The sequence goes on from NW_028318003.1 coordinate 2,264,570, forward strand.
GAATATCTCAAATAATAACACCAACAACAATAATAAAATATTTTTTTTTATAAATAGTAATAAGAAACAGAAAATGTCAGCTTAAAAACTTAAGAACCCATTTGATCTAATGCTGGCCCAAAATCATTAATTTCCAACTTCAAAAACTGGATCCCTATGTTATCACCAATATGGTATTTCAGCCTATTTATTTCAGTCAAATGTGGTAGTAAAATGGAAAATTGTATACTTACCAGACAGCAATTTTCTATTCCTGACACATAAGCATGACAGTGTACATGGATGGGTATAGGCTCGCCAAAATCGGGGACCGGTTATACTATAAAAATTAGTCATTTCCCCAATGGCGGCATTCTTGTAACTATACTCCATGTGAAGCCTTAGGGAGGGAGCTGTATGCTGACATGCTTATGCCTCGGGAAAGGAAAATTACCATCAGGTAAGTATACAATTTTCTGTTTTCCTGACACAAGCATGACAGCACATATGAATGGGATGTAGAATAACAAACAAGGGAAGGTAAAGCTGAAGCATTTTAGTCAATGTCATTAGATTCGTTCAGAACTGAAGCCAAACTCCTTTATTGTCAATGTTGCTTGACCAACTTTGTAATGAGCTAGAAATGCACCCTACGTGGATTCGGTTGCTGTCCTGCAGAAAATCAGGACCTCTGAATTCTGTCCATGAGCACGCAATCCGTCTGGTAAAGTGGGCTCTGCACTCAATTCATGGATTCATCTTTGCCATATAACCCCAGACTACCTTGACCAGTGACAATGGAATTGTCCTAGTGGACAGTGAAAGTCTTCTTCTGACACTGCTAGGCTTGAAGAGCCCATTGTCCGAGCTTCTGATGAAGGGCCATTTCCATGTATTTCTTCAACATCGAGTCCACTTCCAATGCTTGTGGTGACTCAGAAATTTTGGTTTGGACATGCTGAAAGGATGATGTCTTGATCCAGATTCAAAGATCTGAAGACCTCTGAATGGTGCTGAAGAAGAGACTAGAGCTAGAACTATTCTGTTTGATAATGATAGCTATAAGGTAGTTTACAGCTCGACGCTTGGATGTCTGAGATCCTTCATCCAGACATGGAAGCTGTAAGAAATACTGCTTCGGTGTTACTGAGCACATTGAGGAAGTCTTATCCAGGAGAATGGAGAGTGGAACAATATCTCCAGCACTATTTGCACGCCAAGTCCCAAGGGGAAAGAACAGCCTGCACAGGCCTTTCAGACTTGGTTTACCAAGATATGCGATGGTCACCGGATCCCAGAAAGTGAGAACATGACCAAGACTCTACTACCACTTAATCCCATATCTAGGCTTACTTTCAGAAAACTCAATCTTTAAAGCAGGAAACAGAGGATTCCATCCTTTAAAATTCTGCAAGGTTTACATGAAGCTTGTAGCAGGTGCTCTGGCTTCAACAGGGTTTCAAACACTGAAGGTGAGACCTCCAGGTGAGCCTTCACTTCTTGGTGCCCAGCAGCTATATATAGGAATTTGGAAGTTACACTTGGCCATGCTGTGTACGGTCTGGAATCTCGGGAGGGGAATAGGAGATTCCCGGATGAGAGACTGTACTTGAGGATACCATGGCCTGCAAGGCCACTGGAAAAATTTTGTCCTAGTCATAATTAGACGACTTTGGATCCTGATGAGGAGCCTGGAGACCACGAAGTCTGCTGGATATATATAGGATAACCTGCATCCTTGATGTTAGTAGTTCCACTGCTTCCACCTCTGGGAAGCTTACTCTTGCAAGAATCAACTTCCATTTATGACCATAGAGGTTACTTGTGAGGTTGAGATCCTGATAACCTTATTTGTTGTAGATACATTGAACTACAGTGTCTGACAGAAAGTTCTGGGAAGCCAGAACACAAAGTGATGAGATAAGAAAGGTTCTACTTTTGGCAAATCTGAATGGGAGATACTTTTGACATCAGTTGAATAATCTTGCATTCCTTTTTGACAGCAAAGATAGGACATGACAAGTTTTCTGTCTGTTTGGAGCATAACTGAGGCTCCCTAGGCTGTGTTACCAAAACAACTTCATTGCTTGAGAGTCACTGAAACTCTGATGTTGGACACTTTGTATACCACTGACTTATGTTATTGACCTTGGACTAGGAGGTCAATGAGGTGAATACCCAACAAAGTGAATATATTGTGACGATTGGTATGCCATGTAGCTTATGAAATCTTGACTGGCTTTAGCCTCCACCAAAGGGAAAACTTGTCTCATGTGTGGGGTCACTGTTTTTAGTGCAGGAAGCACATCTTCCATTACTTTAGAAAACCTGATTATAAAGTTCTCAACCTTCCAGTGAGTCCAATAGAGCACATGGATAACTGCAGACTACTTTTCTACCATTTTGTGTACATGGCATGAAAACAGAAGGCTCCACTGCTGCCCCTGACATGCGACTTGGCATAGCATCTTGGCAGGCAAGCCAGCTAACCACAAGCCAAATACTGCCCAGGATGATCATTGTAGTGAGATTTCTTTTAGCCTGCCTCCTGGCAATGCACTGTCATTGTCAAGGCAAGTTGCCTCTTCTCCTCTTGAGAAGTGGTGCTGGTGTTGAGGGGTGGCAAGATTTTTAATCCATTATGCCCATAATGTGCAGTCTTTTTAGGATAGTATACCTAACTTATTCTCACCTTAATTATCCTGGCTGGTCTCTAGGTAGTTCCTGGCTCATAGAGGAGCTAAAGGACCATAGGCATACTGAATGCCTAGGAGTGTTGGCCAGAATATTACCATTTTTACACTACAAGTGCTTGAAGTGATTGTAGCTGTAGCCCTGAAAATTATATGTTAGTGCAAATAAAAAGTATCAGGGATGGTACACAACATGTGGTAATACACCTGCAAAAAAGCCCACTAACAACTGTGAAAGGAGCTGTCCACAACTAGCCACAGTGAACCAAGAGCCTCAGCCAACCAGTTGCCTCCAGCCAGTCGTAGTGCCCAAGGGCTCCTAATGACCAGCAACAAATGAACCTCCATGCCAGTGTAAGCAAGGTTTGACACATCAGAGAAGTAATTACAGACTGATGTCTAACAAGCAAAGCACTTAAGGCAATGCAAACTTAGCAGATACTGAAATTCACTCAAACATTGGAAATGACATGTTAACGCACAGCAGTCATAAAAACGCATAGCAATCATTAGTACTGAAGAGTTAATCTATCACAGGAAAAGCAATGAAGGGTTAATACACACCAAATAATCAGCACTGGCAGGTTAACCTACACCAGGCAAAGGCACTACAGAGGAAAGTACAACAAACCAAGCATTAGAGCATTAATACACAGTAAGCCAAACCTGCAGAGCCAGGCACTGCTGAGTTAACAGGAAAGACCCAACTCTGTGACAGCAAACACCTGTACTATCAGCCCATGCATTAGCAGTACGGCAGACACAAACTACAACCTGTGAGGCATTGACAAAACAGACAGAACAGTGGTCAATAAGCCAGCAAAGATTCACATGTGTGATGCCTACTTTCAGCAGTGCTGGATAACAGCATATATCTGATGACAGCTCTTCACAGTATACCACTAGCTGAACTCTATTGTCTTGTGCACAATGTGGTGCCTTACCACCTGAACACCTCATAGCCAGCAGGAAGTTCAATGAATGTCCATCCAAAGAGTCATGATGAAAGAGACACTTGTGCAATCCCTAGAGACCAGCATTCTGCACCCTGGTACCTGGATTTTGGGGAGGCCTCTCTCTTATAGGAGCTTTACAACCTGCATGAAGAGAGCTGAACCTGTGTGGATAGGCCAGATTAATCCGGCAAGGTGAGGGTAAAAAATCTGCTTTAAAACAATTCTATAACCAGGTAAGCAGTGAGGGGGGAAAAAAGGAGAATGCTGCCACTGGGACAATTATACATATACTATAAATGATTTATATAGTATAACCAATCCTGGGACTGGGCAGGAGGTGGAGCCTATACCCATTCATGTATGCCGTCATGCTTGTGTCAGGAAAGGTCCTGTCATGCAGTATAATAAGGAGGACTAAATCTGGAACTTATGCTACACTATCCACACACAAAATATGCCAATTTAACCAGATATGATCCTTTTCATCACCAGCTCAAAGTGTACCATTTTCATTTAGAAAATGAATGCCAAGTTATGGAATACAGTATGATGCAACTGGGCTTGTACAGTCCACTCAAATGAAAGACTAAATAACTGAATCTTGGTACTTGAGTTGCAGGGAATCTTGTAAAGTTCAGCAGCCACTCCATAGTTATATTACACAAAAATGCCAATAAAGCAGTGTCTATCATCGATGCTGTCATCTCCTTCCTTCTTCCTTGACATAATTAAGTCCAAGAAGAGTTCTGCTGTTTATAAAGTGCTCTGCCCTCTATAGGAACTTTATAAATGTGGTTTTAGAGTGCTCTGCCTCCACGGGAACTTTAATGTCTATGACAAGGCTAAAAAGTGTGCAGTCACTATAATGCTATAATATTAAACTGAAAAACATTTTTTCAATTTATCTAAAAAAAAAAGTTCACCTTTGTTACATATTGATATGCATAAAAGGACAACAAACAAGGCAGATTTTTCCAGCTGTTTGTTTTTTTTATGTAGGTACCCCTACTATTACCCACTCATGATTGTACAGATCAATTGAAATGTGTTGGGGAATTGCGGCTAAGGAACATTTTGAGGTTATTGGTGTATGATTCATTATATGCCCAGAATTTAGGGGTACACATTGTAGTAATGTACATTTCCAAAACCAGAATATCTATATGATATTTTTATGGAGTGATTTAATGAATTGTGTACAATTCAATTATGTATTTTATATACTGTTGTGGTGTTGGCTGCATTAAAGTCCCATGGGACACAATTTACTGTATGATACAGTTAAGGGACATGGCAGCCCTCGACTCATGGATGATTTGCATATTTCTATTTTTGGTTCTTCTGGCATGCACCCCATTGTTTTACAGTTTCAGATACATAGGGCAAAGGATACAAAAAAGGATGTGTGTGGTAAATAGTGCATTATTCTTTACAGAAAAACGAGACAGTGGGCAAACAACTGTAAATGTGACTGCACCTCGCAAATCTGCACCATGATTGTGCATTATAAATGCATCAAATGTTTCATTACTTGCCTCCAATTTTCACAGATGTCTAAATTGATATTAAAGTAACATTTTAAACACCTCCACATTTTCTCTTATTACAGTGCTGAGACTGATCAATTATTTATAGCAGACAACAGTGAGTTTGAGAAAGTTACTGGAGACCCTTGTGCCAGTATCTAAATAACAGTGGCTGGTAATCTGCAATGAGGTTTGCTAAAATGTTGTATTAAGGTTGCTGTAAGTGGACTGTTTCTTACAACAAAGGGCAATTTTACGTTTAACATAAAGGGCAAATTTTGTCTCCTGTTCCCACCAAAATGAACGTTTCTTACAGTACTCTACTGGACTTGTCTGTGTAGGGTTTGCAATGTTTTTTCTCAACAGCTCCCAAATTCCTGTGAAACAGTCATTAATTTGCTGGTCCCAGCCACTGAAAAGCCATCTTCATCTCTAATTTGGGACGTTTATTATTCCCTATAGTTGGGCCCAGCCAATGAACAACCATTTCACAACATAGGTGCAATTAAAAAATAAATAAATAAATAACTATAGCCCTCGGCAGGCAGTAGCAATGTCAGACTGGTAATGTGCTACTAGGAATTCTGATTAATATTCTGATTAATAGAGTGGAAGGTGGAGTTAAGATATACAGTATATTTCAAAGATTACTGATTATTTTGGAGTGGCTCAAAAGGCGATAGGAAATTTCAGGCAACAAATACAATCGCACCTCAATGAGTCTGTAGTATATATGTACTGTATGTTTGTAGCATTAGAAAAAAAAACTACTTACTTGTTTCTGCTGTTTCATATTCGCTGTCTCTCAAAAGCTCAAAGATGTCAACCTCGAGCTTGGATTTTCCTTGCCTCTCAGGGTTTCGATTTATTCTGTCCTTTGCCAATGTAATGGAAAGTCTCTCTCCTCTACTGCATTCCATGGGGTCATCCAGAATTGCAGCTGGTGAAGGAAAAAGTGATGTTTTTAATTTTGTTACCTTTCTACCTTTTGTGGCACTGTTACACAACACAATGGGGGAGATTTACTTTAGTATTTCAGTTATAATCGGACAATTCTTCAGCTGTTTGTTGTGGCTGGAATATTGCTATATTTTGTTCATGTGGAGTTTCTTGCAATACAGGTATCACTCTTTGGCCAACTGGAGCCTCTTCACAATGGTGGTTATATAGTAATGTGCCCATATGATCTATGCATTAGTTCATGTTTCTGAGCATTTTAAAATGTTTTTCATGATCACTCATTGGGCAGATAAATTTAGAATAGGTTTTTGTCACTGTGCAGATGATTGATAGAGGATGCTGGAATAACCTTGTACTAGAGAGCAGATTCAGTTTGAATAAATGTGCCAATTGACATTTGATAAAGAAATTCTTAAAATCTTTAAGGAAATACAGAACACAACTAGTTATAATAAGATAATAATCTTGGTATTGCTGGCAGTAAAAGAAGAATTAAAGATGTGTATCTGCTACAGGGTCCCCAGGATCTTTGATCTGAATACATCATTGTATGAATATGTATTAATAGACTATTTTGATGAATTTTCCTAATAGGGATGAAAAAGATATGCAGTTTTGTTTTTTTGCAAGATGGCGTGATATTTTAACTTAACACCTCTAATAGTACTTATTTGATATATGATGAGCATATATTTATTGGTGTGTTCTGTCCATTGATTGTTCTAACAATTTATTGTGTATCAATGCAGTTAATTTGTACATTTTTGATAATGTTTATTAAACGATGAATAAAAAAAACGTAACAAAGATAGAAGAATTATTTACTTCACTAAAACGCCTTCAGGCAATGCTATTTATGATCTCAGTATCTTCCAGAAATATGTTGATTATTATAGGCCATTTCATAATTGCAGTGGTTTTTCCTCTTATCAAATGTAATAAGATATAGATACTTAATAGATACTATGCCTCTAGGACCAGATATTCTTTTTATCTACTTCAGGTACTGTATAAAGTGCTGACATTTAGAGGTGTCTGAATATACTATACCTGCAGATATGACCAAATGCTAGGCTGTTCTGGCAGACAAATTTCCGCCACTTTCAGGTAGTGCCTAGACTTACACCTAGTCCCATCCTGGTCACACTTTAGCACTATGAGGTATTGCCATAGCTTTGCCTGTCAGAATTGTCTTTCATTTGGCCATATCTACAGGCTTTATGAACCTGTTGCAGGTATGTGCTAGCACTTCTAGAAGAGTCCAGAACACTATTATAGTACTAATGACAGGGCTCAAAATTTCAAGTACTGAGTTGCTAGCCAGGACTTAAGAGTTACTCGCCACCATTTACCCCATCCAACCCCTACCCTGCCCTGCTCTTAATTCCGCCCCTAAATACGCCCTTGTAAATTATCTCATGAGATGGCACTGTTAAATGTTTTATACAGAATGAAAGAAATGAAGAAAGCAAATGGAAGGAAGGGAGGGGTGGAAGGAAGGAAGGGAGAAAGGGAGGGGTGGAAGGAAGGGAGGGAGGAGTGGAAGGAAGGGAGGGAGGGGAGGGGTAGAAGGGAGAAAGGAAAGCGAGGGAGGGGTGGAAGGGAGAAAGGAAAGCGAGGGAGGGGTGGAAGGGAGAAAGGAAAGCGAGGGAGGGGTGGAAGGAAAAAAGGAAAGCGAGGGAGGGGTGGAAGGGAAAAAGGAAAGCGAGGGAGGGGTGGAAGGGAAAAAGGAAAGGGAGGGAGGGGTGGAAGGGAGAAAGGAAAGGGAGGGAGGGGTGGAAGGGAGAAAGGGAGGGAGGGAGAGTGTCAGTGGCAGTGAGTGTCCAAGGTTACCAATGTGAAAGATAAGCCACTACATCATGTAAGTGAGTAAATATCTTATCAGAAAAGTGTTAAGGGAGCCAGAACATACACTATGAACTTGACTAGTGTGGACAACAAAAATCATAGTCATAGTACTTGTAGGTCATGGTTGCAGCTTAATCCTTTGCTGTAACTCTTTTGACAGCTAGAGGAAAAGTGCTCTCTTGTGCTCTTCTGTAAATAGTTTAGCAGAGTATGTGATTAAAGTGGTTGCAAAGGCTCAAGGCTTTTTATCTTAAAGCATTCTATGCATGAAGGTAAACAAACCTTCTGTGTGCAGCTCCCCCCTCAGCCCCCCAATACTTACCTGAGCCCCATCACGATCCAGCAATGTGTATGTGTGTCTCAGCTTTCTGGGGACTCTGCCTCGTCATTGGCTGAGACAGAACTAAGAGCACCAGTGGAGGGACCCAAGAAGAGGAGGATCGGGGCTGCTCTGTACAAAACCACTGCACAGAGCAGGTAATTATAACATATTTGTTATTTTTTCAAACTACCTTTAATATCACTTTAAATGAATTGACTGTTTTTTGATGTTGAACTTCCAGCAAGAAATCCAGATAAAAAGAAAGTGGAGATTTAAGGGAGATCCTTTGTACCTGTTCAACCAAAAGGGTCTTTGGAAACATCACAAAGCCAAAAAACTTTACTATCATCTCCTCCAATCAGGCTTTCTTGTATTGTGTCTGCTTCTTCAATCAGCTCTACCATCCTAATGCTGGATCTATGCAGTTGATTTGCTTGATCCTCTGACCAATTTTGGGAAGCTAATTCTGTGTTTTGCAGCATTCACATCGGCAAATTAGTCTTCTACCTGGTTGATGCAGGTCATAGTTTCAGAAAATTGGATCATCAGTATCTGAAAGTCAAACCTCAGAATACAAACTTTTTTTTTTTGCTAATTCTTTTTATTCGATTTAAAAGTGTAGAAATATACAAAACAGAGCCTATAGGGAATACCCAGGCTCGGTACAACACTTATTACAAAGGTGAAAACTTGTAACTGCCAAAAACAAAACAAATGAAACAAACAAACAAAAAGCACGCTCAGTCACTATGCGGGAGTCTGGAGCATTCCCAAGACACCAGAGACTCAGGGCTAAAATGCCATAAGAGAATCCAACAGAAATAACTCTAGAGCATCTATAATAGTAGTCAACCAACATGGCATCATATAGCTCCATGGGGTCATTAGGGAACATCATTTAAACCATCTCAAACTATGTGGAAGGATCCTGCTCCACATTCGTTCATGAAGAGTCTACCCAAATATCCCAGACCTTGTGAAATTTGCAGGGACATCCCCAAGATTGGTAGGTAGCCTCACTCAATGAGATCATGGAATTGATTAACCTCTTCCAGCAATTAGAAATGGGTACACCTGGAGATTTCCATTTCAGCACAACAGCTTTCCTCGCATAAAACAATAAGATTCCTAATAGGGTTCTGGAGGCCATGCTGTGTGCCAGAGAGTCGACCAACCCCAACAGACACACATCCACCGTTAGTGGTACCTGAATAGTGGTAACCGAAAGGATACAGGCGACCACCGACTTCCAGAAGAGCTGAATATGCGCACACTGCCAAAAAATATGAATGAAGAATGAAGTCAGCTGAGGTCGCCCCACATCTACAACAATCAGTAGGCTGTAGACCATGCCTGCAATACCATTGTCATTGCTCCGGTCAATAGAAGAGGAGCAGCTGGGCCACGATAAATAAGGTTCCTCAACGCCTCATAGGAGCCCAAGCAGGAGGCTTCCAATACCACTGAGGCATTGGATTCATCCACAGTTAACTAATTATGAACGTGCGGGAGCATAGCTGTCAAATAATATTTAAATAGGTCAGGGTACGCCAAGCCTCCCTGCTGCCAGGGTCACTGCAACGTTGATATACAAAATCTCGGCTGTTGCAAACCCCAAAGAAAGGAAGTGAGGCAGGAACTGACCAGGCAAAGATATTTTTTCAGAATCCAGACAGGTAAGTGTCTAAGCACATATACATCAAACTTTACCCATCCAATTCTTTTGGTGAGGCTTACTTTGCAGGTTGCAATAGCTTCCAGATTCTTACGCTGTCTTGTGTGACTATATTAGTTATTTTTCCAGACTGGCCAGTTCAACTGTCTTGTACTTCACGCTAGAATCTTTCCAGCTTGAAAGGGGTTTTAGGCACTCATTTTGGAGATGTCATAATGTTCTGTAGGTAAACAGAAAAGGTTCTAAGCAGGATAAATGTTTGTATCCAGAGCATGGGTGAACCAGATAGATGTGGTGGATTCTCAATCTCACTGTGTCTTGCGTATTACTCCATTAGCAGTAAGGCCACACCTCCCTGTATATACTCTTTGGTAAACTTTACTCCTAGTTTCACTTCTTTTTACATTTGTAGGCAAGTTGCCTATGTGTAGTTTAACTAGATGCAGCCCCGAAGGGGGGGGGGGGTTAGGGTTAACTATTTCCTGTGCTTTTCTTGGTGGGTATTTATGGGTCCCACCCACTGATCCTGTGGCAATATAAGGGGACAGTGGTCCAAAGCCCAGATAGTCTCTGCCATCTGCCGTTGCCACTGTCACTGTTGGGGTTCCCTGCTGATGCTGATGCCGATGCTGGAGTACTCGCCCAGGACTCCTGTCATCAGCCTTCCACTATGTATGGAGACTACTGGGACGCAAAGTCTGCCCTGAAGATGCCAAACCTGGATTCTGAAATAATGGGCACTACCAAGTATGGATTTCTGCCTGAAGATATGCTGGGGCAGCAAATAAGCCTGGGTTAGGGATTAGGGATGGTAGAGAAGATGCACTTGTTTTGGACTTTTTTAATGTTCAGAATGTTCAGTAAAGCTTTTGAAACTTTGTCCTTTGTCTGGTCTGAAGTTACTAAAAGGGGTGTAATGCAAGTAGGCGGCACAGCACATAGTCTATAGTCTGGGTCAGTCAAAGCACATTGGGGTATGAAGACAGCAAACTGGTTACCAAGGGTAACGGAGTTTAGCAAGCAGCCTATCATGAAGCGTGTACCCGTGATAGGTGAGACAGCCTCTTGCAGCGAAAGAGATGTTGTTGACACTGTATCCATGAGTGATCCGTCTCCCATAGCAACAGCAGCAGATCTGTGCTGCAGAGGTCCTTAGCCTGACCACAGGTATGGAAGAATAGGAGTTAAAGTGCACGTATGGAGTCCTTGGGAGGTGGAAAGCGGGGCTCCATTCCATTACTGGTAGTAAGGTAGCAGAAATAGGCTGGATAGGTGGAGTGAGCTTTTGTGTCATGCGTAGGATCAGTGTGTCCCTCCTAAATGCTACAGTCTACAGTGAAGATGTACATTGACACAGGGATGCAATAGTTAACTGGAGCAAAGTTTTATGCTCAAATGTGCAGTGTATGAGCATATCTAAACTCCAAAGTCTGTCTTGAGGTTGAGTTCCCTGAAAGAGGCTTTAGCTTTGTCGCAGTGTACTGATGGATATGGCACAAGCAAAGGTACCCCATGTGCAAGGGAGGTGACCCTAGGCTAGGTGCCTAGTTTAGCCCAGAAGAAACCAACAGAGCATGGAGCTCTTGGCGTCAGCCCATATCATGGCACCTGCCTACATTACATGGAGAGGCCCTAACCCCTGTCCTCTACAAACTAATAGATTATATTAGGCCTATCTTTCTAATACCATAATAGACAGTATGATCCTCCAAATCTATCCACATCTTTCCTTGATATTTACTTTTTATACTTGATAGATTATAATCTCTTCCTAAACAAAAGTGATAATGGTGGTGATGTAAATGTAACAGGAAGCTCTTAAAAGTAATGACACCAAAGAGGTAACCACTGTCTGGAGGCTTGGGACAGGTAAAACACTGGTGACATTCAGAGACTAATAGAGCCCTAAACATTACACAGAAAATAAGCTGCTTCACTGGGGTTAGTCAGTAGTCTCTTGTCCGAGTTCAGCTCTAATATTACATTTAAGTAGATAAAAGTGCACCACTACTTGTTAAACTTAGCAACGTGTGATATTGTGATTTGCAGATTTCTGAAACTTCCGCATTAGAAACAGCTGTCTAAACAGCATAAGCATGTGCTAATTATTCGCAAGATTATGCCTTTTTTAAAAGGATTATAAATGCAAGTGAAAAAAAGACGTAAGAGTTGCCCACATATGCAGTAGAAGCATTGCACAAAACTGTACTGTTCAATATGTAAACCAAACACTTAGCATAAATGCCAACCATCCAAATATATCTGACTGCCCTGTATTTAAAGTCATTTTTCTTTACCCACACTCAACAGCCAGCACTAGGACTCATTCAGTCAGGACCTGCTGGGAGAGTGAAAATGTCACTGACACTATGGAGGAGAAACCTGGCAAAGGAGAGGGAAGAGAGCAGCTGGTCCGGAGATAGGATCATAGCATGATATGCCAGTCAGACATTAGTACATCAGTGTACTATCGGTTGTTTTCTTTTTGGATTGCAATTGCGCATGTGAACATTCCCACACATTCGCGCACACACACACGGGCATGTAATCCAAACCCTAAGCTTGTGATTTGTCAAACATCTTGTTTATTCCATTTTGTAAATCAGCCTCACAACATATAAAGAAAAAAAGCAAAGCAGGAGCGATATAACTATTTTTTAGTTGACTCTGTAGCTGCTTACCCACACAGGAAATAGGTGAAAAAAAAAATAAAAAGAGAATTATCACACAAATAATCCTTCACTACTGATGGACTATGCTAAGCTCTGTATCACATTTTATAAGAGCAATAGCATATTCGTTGTGTGAAAGCAATGTGTCCATATCAAAAGTCTCTGATGTCCATGACATTAAAGCAAGGTCCTCTGAAAGACATCTGCCTTGCACACTAAAGGCTTTGCGTCTATTCCCAGTTGCCTCTAAATCCCTCTCATCAGATTCTATGCCTGTGCCTGACATCAAACATTAGCTCTGTCAGTTTAGCTACAGAGAGATTCAGCAATAAGAGAATATTTGCAAAAATAACTCAACTGTTTCCCCCTTCCACACTCCGGCTCACTAGCTAATGCTTCTCCACAGGAGACACAAAATGTGGTTAAACATGTCAAAACTGCATCTGGGCAAAGTGTGCAATTTCGTAAAGCAAGACACATGCTATTGAATTATAATTTGCATTATGAATTCATTAGCATAAAGAGACTTTTGATTACTGGGTTTTAATGGCTTCTGCAATGAACTAAGACACTAAGAGGTTTTTTTTTTGTTTGTTTTTTTGATTATTCAACATTGCTGGGTGTTACTGTTCATCCCCCTTCCTTTAGACTGTAAGCTCCACGAGCAGGGCCCTCACATTCCTTCTGTACTGAAATGTATTGTAATTGTACTGTCTCCCTTATATATGCGCAAACTGTAGGCGCTGTATAAATTCTGTATAATAATAATAATAATAATATGTGTACCATGCATGTACTTGTAAAGTAAATGCGCACATCTCTGTGTTCTGATATTGGACACTTATTTTAAAAAAATATTTAAATAAAAAATAAATATATTTTGCTATTGCTTTAGAAAGGAAATTGAGAACATAGTGTGTGTGTGTGTATATACTGTGTGTATATACATATATATATATATATATATATGCATTAAATAAAATGCAGCATTGATCCTAGTGACATTACCATATACCACCATGCTATTAACCAAACCATTGATAAATCCACTTAATCAGGACAGAGTAGGTATTTAACCACTTCAATACCGGGCACTTTTAACCCCTTCCTGCCCAGGTCAATTTTCAGCTTTCAATGTTGTCGCACTTTGACAATTGCGCGGTCATGCAACACTGTACCCATAAAAAGATTTTATTTTTCTCACACAAACAGAGCTTTCTTTTGGTGGTATTTAATAACCACTGAGTTTTTTTTATTATTTTGCTAAATAAACAAAAAAAAACCAAAACCTTTTGAAAAAAAGTGTGATTTTCTTTGTTTCTGTTATAAACCATGGTGTGTGTGTATATATATATATATATATATATATATATATATCTGACAATCGATCGATCCTGATGTACTAATGGCCAATCTCATTTCTTGAGGCCCAAAAACACCAGGATAATATAAATAACCCCCAAATGATCCATTTTTGGAAAATACAGTCCAAGGTATTTAGTAAGAGGCATGGCAAGCTTTTTGAAACTGTAATTGTTTGTCACAATTTTGTGGAAAATGAATATATAACATATCGTCACCAGTCCAGTACATCATTATCATATAACTGTTGTGGCGGTGATCAGGGACACTGACTGTGACAGTATGTTTAAAAACAATAATAATAATTTAATTTTTTTTTTCAGTACATGACTCACTGGAGTTTAATGCTGATTCTTATATGTAATGCACATACTCTATGTAGTTATATAATCCATTTTTATATACACTGTAATGCCAAAAGTATTGGGACGACCTGCTTTTACACACACATGAACTTTAATGGCATCCCAATCTTAGTCTGTAGGGTTCAATATTGAGTTGGTCCACCCTTTTCAGCTAAAACAGCCTTAACTCTTCTGGGAAGGCTGTCCACAAGGTTTAGGAGTGTGTCTGTGGGAATATTTTACCATTCTTCCAGAAGCGCATTTGTGAGGTCAGGGACTGATGTTGAATGAGAAGGTCTGGCTCTCAGTCTTCACTCTGATTCAACCCAAAGGTGTCCTATCAGGTTGAGGTCAGGACTCTGTGCAGGCCAGTCAAGTTCCTCCACCCCAACTCGCTCATCCATATCTTTATGGACCTTGCTTTGTGCACTGGTGCGCAGTCATGTTGGAACAGGAAGGGGCCATCCCCAAACTGTTCCCACAAAGTTGGGAGCATGAAATTGTCCAATATGTCTTGGTATACTGACGCCTTAAGAATTCCCTTCACTGGAACTAAGGGGCCAAGCCCAACCCCAGAAAAACAACCCCACACCATAATCCTCCCTCCACCAAACTTTACACTTGACCCAATGCAGTCAGGCAAGTACCATTCTCCTGGCAACCTCCAAGCCCAGACACTTCCATTGGATTGCCAGACAGAGAAGCGTGATTTGTCATTCCAGAGAACACGTCTCCACTGCTCTAGAGTCCAGTGGTGCTATGCTTTACACCACTGTATCCAACGCTTTGCACTTCACTTGGTGATGTAAGGCTTGGATGCAGTTGCCTGGCCATGAAAACCCATTCCAGGAAGCTTTCTACGCACCGTTGTGCTAATCTGAAGGCCACGTGAAGTTTGGAGATCTTTTAGCTATTGACTGTGCAGACATCTGGCGAATTCTGCACACTGACCCCGCTCCATCATTTTACACGGCCTACCACTTTGTGGCTGAGTTACTGTTGTTCCCAGTTGCTTCTACTTTGTTATAATACCACTAACAATTGACTGTGGAATATTTAGTAGCAACGAAATTTGACGGATTGACTTATTGCACAGGTGGCAACCTATCACGGTACCACACTTGAATTCACTGAGCTCCTGAGAAAGACACAATCTTTCACAAATATTTGTAGAAGCAGTCTACATGCCTGGGAACTTGGTTTTATACACCTGTGGCCATGGAGGTGATTGGAACACCTGAATCCAATTATTTGGAGGGGAGTCCCAATACTTTTGGCAATATAGTGTACATTTGTGCAAATATCATGCAACATAAAAAATTGCTGTTTTTTTTTGTTTTGTTTTTTTTGCATTGGTACATGTACCCCATGGCAGTGCCAATGGGGTTGATTTAATAAAGGTACATGGGTTTGGGTATTCTTTGCAAAGTGAACTTTCACCATGTTCACTAAGCTGTGTGAAAGTTACTTTGCAGAGTGAACGTGCTATACTTCTTTAGTAGATCAACCCCAATGAAATGTATGGTTGCCCTGATAAATAAAGAAGAGAGAAGTGATGGATGAGCTTCACTGATTAAGCAGGATCAGTACTCTCCCTGTTCTATCTGTAGGTCTGAGTTTAATTTAATTATGAATGAAAATCACTGTTGCAGCCCTCATTCATAAATTATTTTGATTGTAGGAGTAAAAATGATGTGCATAGTTTCTTATTATCCCTTTAACCCTAATTTTAGAAATAACATTGTTTTACCAGCAGCAGGTGAGTGTAGCCAAACTCACATTAAATAAAACACATAAAAACACTGTGGAAAATTGTTATTTGCCACAAACAGTTGTTTATGAGGTGGAAATCACAGAGTACTTTATGATATACTTTTTTAAATTAACTTTTATTCTTTACTTCTTTTCTCCTTCCTATTTTGTTTCTTATTTTTCACTTGCTGATTTTGTTTTACTCTTTGTATGCAAAAATGCTTTTAAATATTTTGGTTGAAGAAGAAATTTTGGTCACACTATTGTTAATGGAAACCTGGCTCTTTGTTAACATGCTCATTATGGCTAAACACACTAGTTTAACCCTGTCACAACACCTCCCCCATCCAGTTTTGTTCTCCAAGGACCAAAAGGAGGCAACCACAGGATTGGTGAGCAGTGGCTATCATTCCTGTACCAGCCCAGCCACTGTATGTGTGGGTGTGCTCACTTCATCTGTCTGAGCTCAAGAGGAGGAGGGTGTTTTATCATATTTGCCTAGGGTGCTAGAAGACCTTGTCCCGGCACTAGCATAATATCAGCATAAATGACCTAAAAATCACTGTTTTAGTGAAATATCAGAACACTGAGATGATGGAACCTAACTTTAATCTGAATCAAATATTAAATATCTTGCATGGTAGCCTAGAGGGTAGACTTTTTGCCACTTTATTAAATTAAAACATAAAACCATCTTAGCTTGACTTAGAGATCTTTTCTTTTCTATACATATCAAAGGCTGTTTGATATTTCAAAAGACTGTCATCATGAAATAGTCCATACCTTACACCTAGGACCAAGCTGAGCAACTAATTTTCCAGCTCAAACGTAATTCTTTGGCTGGTCTCAAGAGTACTAACTATATCTAAATATGCATATGAAAGATCATCTCTGCAGCTTTTATTTGTTTATATAAATTAATAGCAAGTTGTGCTGAGAGATGGCTAAAAACACCTGGTATACACTAGGCATGTCAAACTCTAATGAAACAGTGGAATGAACTGAAGGCCTTGTCTTTGCTATCCAAAGATTATAGCATTTTGGTAATTAAAATGATAGATATCGCTTCACCTTATAGCATTTTATCATAGGGGAGGTGGGTTATTAAACATTTCCTTAAGCTTTTAGCCTCATCCAGTTTAAATGTTTAAACAACTAACGGCTAAAAAGAGAGAGGTTTGTGTGTGGATGGAAAATTACCGATCTTACATGCCACAAAGGTCACTCTCAACCAAAACTTGTGTTTTTTAGTTTTGAGTAGTTGTTTGCAAGCTAAATCACAGTTACATGTTTCAACTCTCTTGTACAGTAGATTGCAGCAGTAATATATCTCCCTCTCCAGAATTTACAGTTTTGGCTAGCAGATGATGTCTAGCAGATTGATGATTATGGCTAGCAAATTCCTCAGAATATCAATTAAATTAATGGAGAATCCACTTGCATTAGAATTATACATTATTACAGCCTTCTGAGAAGAGACAAAAAGACAGACTACTGCTGAGAAATTTAATTACTGAAGTCACTGAGGGATTGGAGGAAATTGTGTGATTATTATTTATTATTATTATACAGGATTTATATAGTGCCAACAGTTTGCTCAGTGCATTACCATATAAGGGGAGACAATACAGTGCAATACAAGAGGGTTAGGAAGGCTCTGCTCCTTAGAGCTACAATCTAAGAGGGAGGGGCAGTGGTACAAAAGGTAATAACTGTGGGGGATGAACTGACAGCAGAAATAGAAGATTTGGTTATTAGCTGAAGTCAGGATAGGCTTCCCTGAAGAGAGAGATTTTAAGAGATCGCCTAAAAGTGTGCAGAGTAGGCGATAGTCGGATAGATTGGGGTAGAGAGTTACAGAGGATGGGTGAGGCTCTGGAGGAGTCCTGGAGACGAGCATGGGAGGAGGAGACAAGGGAACTAAAGAGCAGGAGGTCATTGGAGGAGTGGAGAGAACGATTTGGGTGATATTTGGAGACAAGATTGGTGATGTAATTTGGGGAAGAGTTGTAAATGGCTTTATATGTTATAGTTAATGTTTTTAATTTTATTCGTCGGACAATAGGAAGCCAGTGGAGGGATGGCAGATTTTAAATGGTTTGTAAGGTGAATGAGTCTGGCAGCAGCACCCATGATAGACTGAAGAGGAGATAGTCTGCGATTAGGTAGGCCAATGAGGAGGGAGTTACAATAGTCAAGGTGAGAGATAACCAGGGAGTGAATAAGTTGCTTAGTGGTTTCAGAGGTTAAAAATGGGCGTTTCTTGGAGATGTTGCGGAGGTGAAGTCTACAAGATTTGCACAGTGATTGGATTTGGGGCATAAGGACAAATGGGAGTCCAGGATTACACCTAGTACCCTGGCATGAGGGAAGGGACTGATGGCTGTATTATCGATCATAATGGAGAAGTCAGGGGAGGGGGCACGGGCTGGAAGGAATAGTATGAGCTCAGTTTTAAAAAGATTTAGTTTGAGGAAGTGGAGTGACATCCATGCTGATATGTCACTTAGTAGGTTAGTAATGCATGAGGAGACTGAAGGGGTGAGGTGAGGAGTAGAAAGATAGATTTGTGTGTCATCAGCATAGAGATGGTAATTAAAGCCATGGGAGTTTATCAAGTGACCAAGGGAGGAGGTGTAGATGGAGATGAGAAGGGGTCCAAGGACAGAACCTTGAAGGGACCCCTATAGAAAGAGGGAGTGGAGAGGAGGAGGCAGAGTTATAGGTAACACTGAAGTAGTGCTGCGATAGGTAGGAGGAGAACAAGGAGAGAGCAGAGTCTCGGAGGCCAAGAGAGCGGAGTTTTTTAAGGAGGGGATAGTCAACAGTATCAAAAGCCACAGAAAAGTCAAGTAGTAAGAGTATGGAGTAGTGGCCATTGGTTTTAGCAGTTAGTAAATCATTAGTGAATTTTAGTAGAGCAGTTTCAGTGGAGTGTAGTGAGCGAAAGCCAGACTGTAAAATTGCCAAGAAGGTTGTTGTCAGTGAAGTAGGAGCTCAGCGATTGTTGACTAAGCGTTCTAAGAGTTTAGAGGTAAATGGCAGCAGGGAGATAGGTCTTAAGTTGTCCCTGTTGGTGGGGTCCAGGGAGGGATTTTTAAGTATGGGAGTGATCTGTGCATACTTTAGAGGGGAGGGTAGGACACCATTAGAGAGGGAGATACTGAAGATGTGAGTGAAGGAGCAAAGGACAGAAGAGGGTGAGCGTTATAGTTGTGAGGGAACAAGATCCAGGGGGCTTCTGAGAAAACTTTAGTGACCTCTTCAGTAGTAGCAAGGTCAAAAGAGGAAAGTGTTAAAGGAGGTTTAGTATAAGGTATGCTAAGTGGGATAGATGTCTTTGTAGTAGAGATGCCCATATGAATTGCATCAATCTTGTTTTTGAAATGACTGGCAATCTCATATGCAGTGAGTGAGTTACTGGGTGGAGATGGAGAAAGTAGAGAGTTAAAATTAGAGAAGAGACGACGAGGACTGGATGACAATGTACTAATAAGAGTGGCAAAGTAGGCTTATTTGGCAGCATAGAGGGAGGAATTGTATTTTAAGAAAGCAGATTTATATAGGGTGAATGCTTGCTGGGATTTGGTTTTACGCCACTTATGCCTCTTAAGATTTCTGGTGTCGTCTGTCTGCCAAGGTTGTAATGGTCGAGGCCTGATACTTTGTGTAGTTAGCGAAGCAAGTGAGTCCAGTGTGGATGAAAGCAAACTATTGTTGACAGAAGTGACCAGGTCAGGGCAGAACAGGGGAGATATTCTGTCAGAGGTGGTCAGTTATAGAGTAGAAAAGAGAAGGGTTAAAGTTGTGAAGGTTTCTGCGGGTAATTGTTTGCTGCTTGAAGGGATAGGTGTTCGAAGATTAGGACACTGAAGGTGATGCGATTGTGATCAGAGAAAGGAAAGTGGGTGTTTGTGAGGTTGTAGGTGGTGCAAAGCTGGGAGAAAACAAGGTCTAATGTATTCCCATCAGAGTGAGTGGAGGACTGTGTCCACTGTGTTAAGGCAAAAGATGAGGTTAGGTTGAAGAGTTGGGATGTAGCTGGGATGTTAAAATCATTAAGAATGAGAATGGGTAATTCAGATTAGAGAAAGTAGGGTAACATGGCAGAGAAGTCATCAAGTGCGACACCGGTCCAGGAGGATGATAGATCACTGCAATCCTCAGAGAAATGGGAGAAAACAACTGAGTGCAGTGAGTCTCAAAAGAAGAGAAGAAGGATAGGGGGGGGGGGGGTAGGGAGGACATGAAAGGTGCTCAGTGGGGATAGAAGCAAACCAACCCCACCTCCTTTCCAACCACTGTGTCTGGGTCAGCGAGTCCAGTGGAGGCCTCCATGGGAAAGTGTTGTGGGAGAAGCAGAATCTGATCCTTGAAGCCAAGTTTCTGTAATTGCTAGTGGGTTAAGGGAGTGGGAGTCATGGACAGAGGTGAGCTTATTACAGACAGAGCGGGCATTCCAGAGTGCACATGAAAAAGGGAGGGTGGTTTTTAGGAGCATGGGAATTGAGATTAAATTGAGTGGATTGCGGCTACTGCTGCAGGAAGGAGGGTGCCTGGTGTGGGGGTGAGATACTGGAGGACCAGGGTTTGGGAAGATACCCCCAGAGGTTAGGAGAAGGAGGGTGAGGAAAGTAAGATGGGAGCGGGATGTATACAAGTGCACATGCTTTCCTATCCTGGTGTTTGGATCAGCAGGAGAGTTAAGTATTAGCAGGGGTGATGAGAGCAGTAGTAGGGGGATGGTAGAAGTGATGGTGATATGTATAAGCTTTGGGGTGAAGCAGAGGGGTAAAGAAAAGAGATTTTGATAACAGAGGATACTAATATGACAAGGAGGAGTAGAGGGGCATATTAAAAGGTAGATAGAGTGGGATTCAGACTTGTAGATGTTTCCCAGGGTGTTTTGCTTGCTGTACATCCAGAGTGCAGTAGAGTTCTTTGTTGTATCTTCTTGCTGCTTTTGTTAAACTGCTGTGTTCAACTGCTGTTTTGCACTCCAGCAGAAAATGCACTAACACAGGACAATGCCCCACCTGTGACTGTATCCACGGCAGGGGCGGACTGACCATTTGGAAACTCGGGCACTGCCCGAGGGCCCGGGGTCAGTAGGGGGCCCCATGAGATGCCCCTGGTACCTTTTTCATAGACTTTTTTGGGTTTGGGAAAGGACACAGGGGCCCCATGATCCCCTATTGCCCGGGGGCTCCATGAGTTGTCAGTCCGCCCCTGATCCACGGTCTGCATGATTAACCTCATGATGTAATCAATCAGGTTGCTGCAAACTTAAGACTGTAATAACAGTCTTCAGTTTGTTTTAGTTTGAAATAGGGATAATACTGAGATCCTCTCCTGTTGTTGGTCTCATCCCACACTTTCTGATTCCGTATGGCAATCCTGGGCTGGAGTTGCAGCAGTGAGTAGTCAGCAGTGCAGATCCATCTACCACTCTACAAGACCAGGGAGAGGACCATGTTCAGGAGCCAGCTACTGAGTAATGACAGGAAGTGAAAGAAGAAGTATTATCTAGTACCGATGGCATACCTAGAAGGATTCTGCTGGAGAAACCTATGTGAGCAGTGACAGCAATACACAGTCCGATGTGGCTGATATTCAAGCGATTGTGACCTGAATGAGAGTATGAGTCTATATTAAAGGTGAGCAGCCACTTCTCACAGATGGTGGAGAACAACATACAATTTTGAATCACAGCGCTGGAGGCTTTAGTAATAAGGATTTTTTTCACGGAATATTTCTCACAAAAAAATTATTTTGGATGTGGACATCTTTATTACAATTGTTTATTTATTGTGTTTAATTTGGTTATAGCACAATTTGTGTAATTTTGGGCATATTAACTTGTCATCTTTTTGATTTGCAAGCTACTTAAAGGGACATCAATTGTTAGAATATTTATTCGGAAAACATTTACAGCACTGAGGTTGTGGCATCAATACTGTTTCAATTGGTGTTTATCACTTAAAGATACTATATCAAGTTTCTAATAATTCTATTTATTTACTTGCAATATTGGAAATTATGGTATTATTGCACGCTGTTGTTGGTCACATTTTGTTTGCGCTGCACCAATATTTTCATATTTCCTTATTGTGGAGTGCTATTGTTAACTGTTACAGTGGATTGCTGGCAGCAATCCATCTTTATTTATATTCTTTATTATTTTTTATTTAATAGAGTAATAATACTCTTCACTATTCACTTACACTAATAGGTAGCGCACAAATATCTTTTACTTCATAAGGACCAACATGCTCAATGTGATGCTGCCTTTCTCTTTTTGTAAATGTGTGTGGGAAAGCCATACCACAGCACATTGCAATCCTGAAATTGCCTATGCTGCTGTCACAAGTTATACTGTACATAGTAGAATATTTATAAAGCAATACATGACACCAAGCATTCACTGTAGTTAACTCAATCATTGTCATTTTAAACACATTCACCTGTAGTGAATGTTGGATGACTGTCTTATTCACTGCTTTCTAAATCTACCCAATGTCTTGTACTTCTGTGTTTGCTATTTTGCCTAATTTATCGTGCATGTTTTAATCATACTAGGGTCATTTTTTATTATAACCTTAAAGGCAGTGCTAAAGTTTTTTTCAGTTTAAAGAATATGAAAATTCAACATTTCATATTTCTGATATGTGCCTGCTGTACCATGTACTTGTATGAAAAGTATCCTGTTCTCTTTTGTATTACTTCCTTTGTGTGAAAACCCTGGTGTTTCTGCCAGTCCCTCTGCTTTCCTATTAAAAACTGACTACACTAGGCATGAGAACACACAATGGTCAGTTCTCTAGCTGTGTCTTACTCTCCTCCAATGATCAGTCTTCTGCACACATGCTCCTAACCCCCTGCACGGCCATTTACTGGGAAGATCAGTGTGCTGCTGTTTCTCTTCCCCTGTCTTGTATGCAGCTGAGAATAGAGGGTATGTAATCACTTATAAAAAAGGGAAAAGAAGGTGTGTGTACATATTGTTTTTTATATCTATACACAAAATGTTGTTCCTTTCATTCCCAGCTTAGACTGAATGAGTTGGTTTACAATGTGAGGGTTTGCAATCACTTTAAGCCACTTATCTACAGTTTTTTATACATTTGATTTTCAATGCTTTGCAAAAACACAACATTTTAAAATTACACATATTTGTTATTTATTACAGTTTGTTTATTTCATACAGTTTTTTATCTTCTACATTAAGAAAGATTTTACAGTGGCAATGTGATGCTTGCTCATGCATTTCCTAGCTTGCTGATGTGATCTGATGAGACATGGATGAGTACAAGGGATTTGTGGGGAGGTATCACTGTGTTTCATATCAGTCTTGTCAAATAGGAGCATGGAAAGGGTTGGGCATGCTAAGTGGTCAAGCATAAATACCTAAAACCATGCTTGGTCAATGTTTTTCTTCAAGTTTGGGGGTGTTTGTCAGGTGTTGAAGTGCTTACCAAGCACCTATTTGTTATGTCCATGCAGCATGGCCAAAGGTAGACATTACCGGTAGTAATAATTTGCCAAATCATGTTACTATTTTTTCCAATTCTTTATTTATAGCAACAGTTTGAACAAATATTACAGATTCAAGTTACGAACACTCAGTACTAACCCTGATGCAGCAATACAACCTATCAGAGGCAATGGCTAGTAGTGTTGGGGTTAGAACAAAAAAAGTTAAATGTTCACAATCAAAGTTGATGAGGGGTTGCCAAGAGCAGGGCTGCTAACTATGTAAAAGCCTGTGAGTGGCATCAGAGTGAGTTAAAGTTGCTAGTATGGGGAGCTGAGGCACCCACCCCACTACAGAATTTTCATTTTCCTGTGGAAAGAGAAAATGAAGTGAACAGTAGACGATAGAAAAAGAGAAAAAAAGAAATGGAAGACTAAGGAAAACAATAAAAAGGGGGGAAGGAAGAAGTAGAGGACATTATTAGTATAAAAAAAAAAATTAAAAATCTGAGTATCTTTCCCGCCATTTGTAAACGCTATAAAACTTTCACGTAAACCAATTAATTTACACGTATTGGGGTTTTTTTTAGCAAAGACATTTAATTTCCAGTCGGGGAGGGGAGAAAAAGAAATAAAGGGGGAGTGAGGCAGGGGAATGGGGAAGGGGATCAAAGAAGGAGAAAGAGAAGACAACAAAAGAGAAAAGAAAAGGAGATCTATCAGCCCAAGAAGCTGAAAAGTACTCTTTTGAAAATAGGAGCAGGCTAAGGAACGCAGGAAAGGTACAAAGCAAGAAAAGTCAGAAAAAGAATAACTAGAGTGCCAAGCACCAGAACTTCTTATTCCCACCAGGGGAAGAGGAGTATGCACAAAGTGGAATGGGTGGCTAACCAAGAGGTAGAGCAGAGGCTGCATCGGGCAAGTTCACTTGGACACATTATATATTTTTTTTTGGTAATTTTTTTATCATAATGTTTTATTAAAGTATTATTGCAGAATTACAATCATAATAACATCATGTTTGACAGGATCATAGAACAAAATATGAGTAACCGATCATGTGAAATCATACAGTCCTCCCCAGAAACGTAGGGTCTAAGGTTAACACTGAACCCCTGCAGGAGCCGATTAAAAAAAAAAAAAAGTAATAGTAAATAGAGATCAGCATTTTAGACATAAACACAGGCTGGTCCTTATGCCCACAGGGGACTTAATGGAAGGTGCAGGGTCTATTAATTTAAAAATTTGAGAGGGACTAGCAGCATGAAGCTCCACCTAGAAACTGAACTCAGACAAAAAAAATGATCAGAGGGGTAAACAGTCTATTGGTGGACAGTTCAGTAAATTTTAAATCTGCCTTATTTATCAGCAAACAGAAAACTGGCACGCTTTGTCTTCAGATTCAGCTCAAGCAAGACAGGTAAATCATCCCATCAGTACAATATACAGTCTCATATGGATAATGTCCAGACCTAGCCACAGCACACACAGTATTTCAAAGTCCTCATTAGAGGCAAGCTCACCCAGCAGGTAAAAGACTATGGAGACTTACAGGCTGCATCCAGTTCTCCTCACCTCCTCTCTTAAATTCTTAAATGTGCCCCAGACTGACTCTCCACAGGGGGTAGAAGGCTGTGGGGGGGGGGGGGGGGGTTAGGAACAGGGTGGATAATAGATGTAGATAGGGGAACAGAGTGCAAGAGAGACAGTAGGTAGGTCTGGAAAAAAGTAGGTCAGTGAAGTGGTAATGTATCTAATTTGATTTGCATGGCATCTAATAGCTAATGTTTTTTAATTCAACAGTAGTTTGATAATGATACCAGCATGTCCAGATTTTACTATATTTAGAGATTCTGTCCTAGGAAATATGGATCAGCTCCTCTATTTTTGCAATCTTATTCAGTCTTGTGAACCATTCCCCAAATGAAGGAGCATGTTGACTCCGCCAATGTGTAAGGATGCATGTATGTGCTGCATTTAGTATATGCATGGCCAGAGATTTTGCACACGCATTACCTAGAGTCGAGGAGTGATGTAGTAGATACTGTATGGGTGAAAAGTCTAGAGAGTAACTAGTGACCTTGGTGATATGTGTATGAACCTGTTCCCTTCTATTATCCCACATCTCTAGCAACGATCTGATGTATTGGGATACATTTTATGAAGCAGAGATGGTCCAATACCATTTTGAAAATATCTTGTAGTTGTGTTCCTGAGTATTAACGTTTATGAATCCAATCTTTCAGGACAATTCCATGCCAATCCCCTAATCTGGTTAAATGGCATGCCTTACAGTATATCTGGAAGTCTTGGAGGCCAATCCCACCCCTGCTTTTAGGAAGGGAGAGAGTGTTAAAGTTTCAATAAACCCACATCATTAAAATATATCAATACATGCTGTATTACATGCTGTTCATACTAACTCAGTCAATATGGGATTTGTTTTGTGTATTCTGCTAAAAAAAACTGGTTGATCCTGCTGTGTATAGAGTCACACATGTGGACATATACACAGTGGCAAATGACAGTCCCACTCCCTCCCTCCTTTTCCATGCCCACTAACCAGCCAAACACAATGGGTGTGGGATAATATATCTTGATTGAAGGAGGCTGCACTTCCCTGTCATTCTAAGACACAAGCTGGAAGGCGTGACACAGCTTGTGACTGGCAGAAATCTGCCTACACCATGTTATTGCCAAAAAATAATAAAGGTTTAATTTCAAATTTATATTTGTATGACAATTTAAAACAGTTAATTGATATTCATTATTAATTTTTACTCAGTATTTTAAAGGCTGTTTGTTTTTTTATTTTGAACCTATGACCAGTATAAGAGGACTAAAAGCTCCTCCTGCCACTGTTTCCCTACAGACAGCCTGGGAAAGAGCTGGATTACGTGACAACTGTATATTGATTAGGGAAAAAAAGGTACTTAAGTTTTTTTTTTTTTTAAATTAAAATAACTACACTTCCATCAACCACATACAGAAAGCGAAAGGATAATGTAAATTAAACACCTAATTAAATTAAAACACTCAATTAAATTAAACACACTTTAATGCTGATCCTTTGGGTGGTATTTTTCCATATATACACGCTGAAAAGCTTACACAAAGATGTAAAAAAACAAAGGGGTTATTTTGATGGGATTCACTCAAAATGGGTACAGTGGATATAAAACACCTACACATAAAGTGACAAAGCTAAATCCTTTCAGAACTTTTTCCACCTTTAACGTAACCTATAAACTGTACAACTCAGTTGAACAACAAACTGAAATCTTTTAGGTGGAGGGAAGTAAAAATACAAAACAAAAATAATATGGCTGCATAAGTGTGCACACCCTTAAACTAATACTTTGTTGAAGCACCTTTTGATGTTATTACAACACTCAGTCTTTTTGGGTATGAGTCTATCAGCATGGTACATCTTGACTTGACAATATTTGCCCACTCTTCCTTGCAAAAACACAGCAAATCTGTCAGATTTCAAGGACATCTCCTGTGCACAGCCCTCTTCAGATCACCATACAGATTTTCCATCGGATTCAGGTCTGGGCTCTGGCTGGGTCATTCCAAAACTTTAATCTTCTTTGGGTGAAGCCACTCCTATGTTGATTTGGATGTATTCTTTGGGTAATTGTCATGCTGAAAGATGAAGTTTCTCTTCATGTTCAGCTTTCTAGCAGAAACCTGAAGGTTTTGTACCAATATTGACTGGTATTTGACGTAAGGAAAGGCTTCCATCTTACCACTCTACCCCATAGCCCAGATATATGAAGAATACGAGAGATTGTTGTCACGTACCACTCAGTCAGTACTTGCCAGATATTCCTGCAGCTCCTTTAATGTTGTTGTAGGCCTCTTGGCAGCCTCCCAGACAAGTTTTCTTCTCGTATTTTTATCAATTTTGGAGGGACGTCCAGTTCTTGGTAATGTCACTATTGTGCCATACTTTCTCCACTTGATGATGACTGTCTTCACTGTGTTCTATGCTATATGGAAATTCTTTAGTACCCTTCTGACTGATACCTTTTAACAATGGGATTCCTCTGATGCTTTGGAAGTTCTCTGCAGACCATGGCTTTTGCTGTAGGATGCTAGAAAACGTCAGGAAAGACCTACTAGAACAGCTGAACTTTATTTGGGGTTAATCAGAGGCACTTTAAATGATGGCAGGTGTGTACTGACTCCTATTTAGCATGATTTTGAATGCGATTGCTTAATTCTGAACACAGCTACATCCCCAGTTATAAGAGGTTGTGCACACTTATGCAACCACATTATTTTAGCTTTTATGTTTACTCTCCCCCCCCCCACCCTAAAAGATTTCAGTTTGTTTTTCAATTGAGTTGTACAGTGTATAGGTCACATTAAAGGTGGAAAAAGTTCTGAAATGATTTATCTTTGTTTCATTTTTTTACGTCACAGAAACCTGACATTTTAACAGGGCTGTGTAGACATTTTATATTCACTGTATATTAATCTGGGGAGAATATTTCTTTTCAAAATGAACTGAGGCTCTCCCATAGTTTAATATCCTGTTGTAGATTATGAAGTAAGGCTAAGGGATTAAGAAAGTAAAGCGCTCCTAAATCAGAGGGTAATTGAATCCCTAAGTATGTAATTGCACATTTTTCCAGACAAAGGGGAATTCTCATTGCAAGTGGTGCACCAAATCAGATAGAGTCACATTCAGTGCATATGATTTATTCTTATTTATCTTTAAGTTCAAGATTTGACCAAAGCATTCTAATTCTTTCAGTGAGTTTGGAATTGTTCTAAGGGGTTCAGACAAAATTAAAAGTACATCATCAACATATGCTGCTATTTAGTGTTCTTTACCTGTGATGTGACTGCCTTTTGATGTCCAAGTTATTACAAAGACTACGTAAAAAGTCTTCCAATGACAGAACAAAATAAAATGCAGGAAAGTGGGCATCCCTGATGGGTGCCATTTAGTTATCTCATAGGGATCTCATAGGTAGCCATTGTCCTTAACTCTAGCCTGAGGCATCCTATACAGAGCCTGAATTCATGCACATTTTGACGCCTAAAACAGGGGGTTTAGTGTACTTTTGACATGTACTCCCAGGCCACTTTATCCAACTCTTTCTTATCATTCGTCAAGTAAAAGAAGCCAGAGGTCCTATGCTTAGTTAGCCAGTGATATATGTTGCGAGTTTTTATAGTGTTAAATGTGTCTGGGAATAAAGCCCACCTGATCATGTAAGACTAAGGATGTAAGGGGAGCAAACGGTTGGCTAAGATTTTGGCATTTATTTTAAGAAGTGAAATCGGTCTGTAGTTTGTAACTGAAGTGGGGTCTTTGTCCTTTTTTGTGTATAACTGTTATGTGGGCCTCAAGTAAGTGCTGCATGGAACTTTGGCATTCTACAATCGCGTTAAAAGTTTTTGGAAAATGAGGGGAAAGCAAATCAGAAAAGCATTTATAATATTGAAAAACTGTCCAGGCCTGGGCTTTTTCCAGACCTCGTCTGTTTGAGAGCCAGCTTAAATTCTTCAACGATGGGCTTTTCTGATATTTTGGCTACCAAACATGAAATAGCAGGGGGACAATAGGAGGATAAGTAGTTCGAAAGGAGGTTTTGACATTAGCGTGAAGGGCGGATTTCTACATCTGAAACATCAAGATTATACAGTTTCTTGTAATGCTGAGTGAATGGCTGAGCTATCTGTATTGGTTTTATGATAAGCCAATCCCTGTCTGTGGCAGGTGATATGTACAGTCATGTCCAATTTCCTAGCCTGTAATGAGTGAGGCAACAATTTCCCACTCTTCTTAGCGTGTTCATAAAATAGTTTTTATGTCAAGACAAACAGACATCTCATCGCTTTCCCCAGTGCCACAAAGAGATTGGTACTGAGTTGGTGCAAAGTGTTAAATGTGTTAGCCACAGCATCTTTTATAGGCTGTACCTAGCTTTTGGATTTGAGTTGTCCGGTGTTTATTCTGGCTTGCTATGTCTTTTTTTTTTAGTCTGCTAGCTAGAGCAATAAATTCATCTCTAACAACACACTTATGTGCTTCCCATTGTGTCATGACAGAAAAGTGTCAAGGGTATCATTTAGTTGGAAATAAGTGGTTAAATGGGACTGAATAGCTTCCAAATCACAGGGGTTACTCAGAAGAGCAGCATTCAATTTTCAAGTCTTTTAACACCAGCCTTGGTCTGGGAAGTGCAAGGTCATAGTGATCAGATGATGGTCTGAGAGATACATGGAGTTAATCTTTTACATTGGGATGTACTAGTCTCCAAGAGTCTTGAAGTGTACCAGTCACAATTTAAGACTTCATTTGTCCGCAATAATCAGTATGGAACAGAGGACACGCCCAAGGAAGTGTCTAGGATTGGGGCAGATTGAAATCACCTCCCAGGATGAGAATACCTAACTGAACTGAAAGGTCATAAGCTTATCACACACCTTCTGGATGAAAAGAACTTGCTTTACATTAGGATACTAACATTTGTCAGTGTTAGAGGTCTGGTACCTATTGTCCCTTTTAGAAAGAGATAGTGGCCCTCAGGGTCCCCCAGCTGATCCATAATCTGGACACCATTTCACACCTTTCATTTTAGATGTTTCTGAAGATGCATGGTAAAATAAGGAGAATCTACGATTTGTGAATTTAAGAGCAGAAGACTTCCTAAGTGAATTTCTTGCAGAAATGCTTTATGTACTCTACAGTGATATCCAGGAGGAGCTGTGACCTTTTTTCAGGTATGTTAAGTCCCTTAATGTTAAGAGACAGTATATTTAGAGTGATTTTCTGAGCTTGGGCTGATGTGGAAGACATCTTAGATACAGTGTATATAAAAAGTTTTCACACACGTTATTGGAACTGTTCATAATTCCCTCTACCTTGACTAAGGCCCCAGTTCCAGCTGAAGAAAAACAGCCCCAAAGTATGATGCTGCCATCACCATGCTTCACCGTGGCTATGGTGTTCTTTTGGTGATGTGCAGTGTTGTTTTTGCGCCAAACATATCTTTTGGAATTATGTCCAAAAAAGATCAACCTTGGTTTTATCAGACCATAACACATTTTCCCACATGCTTTTGGGAGACTTCAGATGTGTTTTTGAAAAATTTAGCCGGGCTTGCATGTTTTTTTTCGTAAGAAAAAGCTTTGGTCTTGCCACTCTACCCCATAGCCCAGACATATGAAGAATACAGGAAATGGTTGTCACATATACCACACAGCCAGTACTTGCCAGATATTCCTGCAGCTCCTTTAATGTTGCTGTAGGCCTCTTGGCAGCCTCCCAGACAAGTTTTCTTCTCATCTTTTCATCAATTTTGGATAGACGTCCAGTTCTTGGTAATACCACTGTTGCACCATATTTTCTCCACATGATGATGACTGTCTTCACTGTGTTCTATGGTATATCTAATGCCTTAGAAATTGTTTTGTACACTTCTCCTGACTGATATATTTTAACAATGAGATCCTTCTGATGCTTTGGAAGCTCTCTGCAAACTATGGTTTTTGCTGTAGGCTGCGACTAAGAAAATGTCAGGAAAAACCTACTAGAACAGCTGAACTTTATTTGGGGTTAATCAGAGGCACTTTAAATGATGGCAGGTGTGTACTGACTCCTATTTAATATGATTTTGAATATAATTGCTTAATTCTGAACACAGCTACATCCCCAGTTATAAGAGGGTGTGCACACTTATGCAGCCACATTATTTTAGTTTTTTATGTTTACTTCCCCCCCCCCCCCCAAAAAAAAGATTTTATTTTGTTTTTCAATTGAATTGTACAGTTTATAGGTCACATTAAAGGAAAAAAAAGTTCTAAAATTATTTATCTTTGTCTCTTTTTGTTACATCACAGAAACCTGACATTTTAACAGAGGTGTGTAGACTTTTTATATCCACTGTATAAGACTAAGTTTAAAAGGTGTCAGGAGACAGGGGAAGTGCACTGTTAGTATCAACCAACCACGCAATCCCTATGTCAAATCTGTTCAACCGCAGTACACAGGGTTAGCAGCCCTCTCGTACTCAGCAGGGATGTATAGAAAAGGGGAGCAGATGGAAGGAAAGATGAAAGAGAAGGAATTCAATTTAAAAAAGGGAGGGGGAAAGATGGGGGCTCAGAAATAGAAATACCCTGGGAATCAGATATTCTGGGTGGGATCAATGAATGAAAATATTTCCTACAACTGTTTATCAAATAAGACTCATCATGGCAGGTAGCCCTGCTGTGTGAGGAGATGAAGGATATAGTGAGTAGGCTGTATAGGCCAAAGTGGAAGCTAAAAATGAAAGCATTACATACGCTGCTTTGTGCTCCATTACTGGAACACTAGTCGCTAATGGGTGGTTTGACCCATCAGTAGGGGTTAGGTGGGTTACACAATGGGGTCCACAATGTCAATTTGGGGCTTAGTGACCACCCATATACATGAAGAGAACCTTTGATGGTATTAAAATACAGTACTCAGTCTAGTACATCAATAATACACCAGAGCTTTGTAAAACCCAGCTTTAAAAACATAGGGTGCTGCTAATATGATGGAAAAAGCATAAGCCTGACATTGTTGACTGTAGAAGTCCAGTACCTGGGCATATTCAGATTTAATGCATTCGCTGCCAGGTCTCTATAGCGTGCCAGGTCTCTACAGCACTGGTTCCAGCTGGCAAGGTCTATACGCCATACTGGCTTGCATTCCTCCTGCTATAAGGTCATGGTCACTTCAGTGGGGGGCATGCCATTTTTTAAAAAAAAATTTAATTGCTAGCCGTTCTTTTGTTTGCGAGAACCCCGCTGACAACTGATGAGTCATCGATTGTTAAGGACATGGCAGCCACCCCAAAGCACCCCTTCATGTTGAGGGTATGTGGCCTGGTATGGTTTGGGGGGGCTCGCTCATCCCACACTATCCTGACCTTCTGGGCTGCATGCTCGGATAAGGGTCTGGTAAAGATTTGGGGGAGGGTGGCCACGCCATTTTTTTTTCTTTTTTAATTGATAGCAATTGTTTTGTATGTGTGAACCCTGCTGACAGTTGATGAGTCATTGGTTGTTAAGGAGTCAGTGGCTGCCAGCTCTTTAACAGCCATGATAGTTACTGATTGTTAAGGATGCCTGCTCCCGCCGGAGTTAAAATACTGCAAGCTTTCACTACTAAAATACCACATCACTACATAAAATAGCACATGCAGGATTTTGGTAGTGATTTTTAATGAACTGCAATAAAATTTTAGAAAAATGCTAAGTGTTTTTTTACCGCATTTCTAAAGCAGTAGATACTGCTTAGTGAATTGAGCCCCCAGGCACTAGGTACACTGTAGGATGTTTTCCTTGACAGAGAAGAAGTGCACTCTTTATAGCACATTCTAAGAGTGGGATGGAGAGCTACTTCTAGGGCCAGCTACCCTGTATAATTCAATTGCATCCATTGGTGGTGTCACGGCACACCCCCACCCCCCTTTGCCTGCTGCCCCTTTGCCGTATCTCTTCACCCCTTCCTTCCCCCTTACAGATTTCTTGCATCCTGTGTGCTGTCCCTCTGATGCAGATTCCTTGCATCCTGTCACAGCCTACTTCAAAGGCTGTGCAGGATGGGAGGAAGCGGCCCCTGTGGTGTGGGTCGCACCTCTCCCGGCAATAGCGCCGTAGAGTCACGACCCCCCCACCAGGAGACCCCGGCGCAGGCCACCGGTGGTGTCTCCGCGTGTCCCCCCGGCGGGAGCAGCGCAGGCATGAGGCTTCCTGCGCTCTGCGCCCGCCGGAGACAAAGGCCTCGCTCCCTGAGCGCATCCCGAGTGAGGGGGCGTGCCTCTTTGCCCCGGCAACCCGACGCTGGGCCGGCCGTTGCCGGGGAAATCAGGAAGCGTCCTGCTCTGGTTTAAGAAGACCGGAGCAGGACCCAGCCAGCGGTTGGTCTCCTGCGCTCGGGAGAAGCGCTGTGTGGGGTCTGAGCTGAGGCCAGACCCCACAGCCAGGACTCCCGCTGAGTCCCTGTAGGCCTGCTGGAAAGATGATCGTTGTTGGTCCCCTGCTCGAGAAGAGAACAGCTGTGTGGGGTCTGAGCTGAGGCCAGACCCCACAGCCCAGACCCCACTGAGGGTCCCTGTCTGCTGATCGCTGTTTCTCTGGGAAGCTGCCCCCTGCCTGCTGACCGCTGTGTCTCTAGAAGGGTGAGCACCGTGAAGGTCCCTGCCTGCTGACTGCTGTGTCCCTAGAAGGGTGAGCACCGTGAGGGTCCCTGTTTGCTGATCGCTGTGTCCCTGGGAAGCTTCCCCCTGCCTGCTGACCGCTGTGTCCCTAGAAGGATGAGCACCGTGAGGGTCTCTGTCTGCTGATCACTGTGTCCCTGGGGAGCTGCCTGCTGCTGAGTGTCTGCAAGCTGCCTATTGTGAGTGTCCCTGGAAGCTGCCTACTGCTGAGTGTCTGCAAGCCGCCTATTGTGAGTGTCCCTGGAAGCTGCCTACTGCTGAGTGCCTGCAAGCCGCCTATCGTGAGTGTCCCTGGAAGCCACCTGCTGCTGAGTGTCTGCAAACCACCTACCGTGAGTGTCCCTGGAAGCCGCCTGCTGCCGAGTATCCCTGGAAGCCGCCTGTTGCTGAGTGTCTGCAAGCAGCCTATCGTGAGTGTCCCTGGAAGCCGCCTGCTGCTGAGTATCTGCAAGCCACCTACCGTGAGTGTCCCTTGAAGCCACCTGCCGTGAGTGTCCCTACAAGCCGCATGTTGCAGACTGCCCTGAACTGCCCCTATTGTGTGCTCAGATTACCCTCGTCTGGACTGCCCCTATTGTGTGCCCGGATTATTGCTGCCTGAACTGCCCCTATTGTGTGCCGGGACTAATACTTGCTCGCACTGCCTATTGCGTGTCTGGAGTATCGTAGCTACCTGGACTGCCCCCGAGTGCTCAGTCCATCACTACCCGAATTGCCCTAGCGTGGGCCAGATTATAACTGTTTGGACTCCTCCCCCCTCTTCCCCCCTTTTTTGGGTACCTGGATGCTACCTTCCTACCCTGATTAATTGTCTTCCATAGTTCAATAAAGCTTTGTGTGTTTACCATCTTCTTTGTGTGTTCTGTCCCTCCTACGCTTCCGTCACATACTGAGACCCCAGCGCAGGCCGCTGAGGTGTCTCCACGCACCCCCCAGGCGGGCGCAGCGTAGGCACGGGGCTTCTCGTGCTCTGTGCCCGCCGGAGATAAAGGTCGTGCTCCCGAAAGCGCAGCCAGAGTCAGGGGGCGTGCCTCATTGCCCCGGCAACGTGACGCTGGGCCAGCCATTGCGGGGCAACCGGGAAGGGTCCTGCTCTGGTTTAAGAAGACCGGAGCAGGACCCAGCCGGCGGTTGGTCTCCTGCGGTCAGGAGAAGCACTGTGTGGGGTCTGAGCTGAGGCCAGATCCCACAGCCAGGACTCCCGCTGAGTCCCTGTAGGCCTGCTGGAAAGCTGATTGTTGTTGGTCCCCTGCTCAAGAAGAGAATGGCTGTGTGGGGTCTGAGCTGAGGCCAGACCCCACAGCCCAGACCCTGCTGAGGGTCTCTGCTGATCGCTGGTTGTCCCTGGAAAGCTGAGTACCGTGGGGGTCCCTGTCTGCTGATCGCTGGTTGTCCTTGGAAAGCTGAGTACCATGAGGGTCTCTGTCTGCTGATTGCTGCTTGTCCTTGGAAAGCTGAGTACCGTGAGGGTCCCTGTCTGCTGATCGTTGGGTGTCCCTGGAAAGCTGTTCCTGCCTGCTGACCGCTGTCTCCCTGGAAAGCGATCCCTGTCTGCTGACTGCTGTGTCCCTGGAAAGCTGTTCCCGTCTGCTGACCGCTGTGTCCCTGGAAAGCTGTTCCTGCCTGCTGACTGCTGTGTCCCTGGAAAGCTGTTCCTGCCTGCTCACCGCTGTGTCCCTGGAAAGATGTTCCTGTCTGCTGACCGCTGTGTCCCTGGAAAGCTGTTCCTGCCTGCTGACCGCTGTGTCCCTGGAAAGCTGTTCCTGTCTGCTAAAGATAAAAAATATTAATCAATAAATAATATATATAAAAAAATACTGAAAATATATGTATATTAAACAAAACAAATTGGCAAATGGCCCAAATCCACAGGGGATATAGGAGAGACCGTGACCCTTAACAGACAAATAATAGTTCAGGACCTGACGAAGTCACGAGTTACGTGACGCAACGCGTCGACGGCAATAGCGTGGTGACGTACTTCCGGCGTGGCGCCATCTTGGAACACCTTTTGATCATGCTGTACACCCAGCTCATTGAAACTAACTGGAAACAGGCTGTTGCTAAGTAAGTGTATTTATCTCTGTTTTCTTGGCTTATTGTTGTCTTTTGGCCATTAAAAGCAGTAATACACTATGAGGATTGTGTTTCTTTCCTCATTTATGAGCATATGAGCTTTTTGACATCCGAGGAGGGTACATTCCGTTTGCCCACTGGTCCGGCTGAATACTGTTCTTGTTCATGCGATGACTGTCCATGCCATTTCTATCTGAGGAGCTACTGGCTGGAGGGATCCAAAGGTGATCTACATTATGCTTTTTGGCCCTGTGGGGTCATAGAGTGGAGGTGAGAGGCCATTGCAGCCAGACTGCCTGGGATCACGTTTGCAGTGTGCTGTGATTCACCTGCACGTCTTAGAAATATGAACTGTGGACACTTTATTTTGCACTAAGCCACTATTATTTGTCTGTTAAGGGTCACGGTCTCTCCTATATCCCCTTGTGGATTTGGGCCATTTGCCAATTTGTTTTGTTTAATATACATATATTTTCAGTATTTTTTATATATATTATTTATTGATTAATATGTTTTATCTTTAGCGCTGCATCACTTTTATATATATTTTTTATTGTCCTTTTTTTTGGTATGGGATAGATGCTGGCTGCTTCTTAGTTAAGTGTTGCATTTATCATAAGAGCGCAGGAGGATATATATTTATTTGTTCCTGTCTGCTGACCGCTGTGACTCTGGGAAGTTACCCCTGCCTGAAACCGTGAGTGTTCATATTTCCCCCGCCTGGACTGCCCCCTTTGATTCTCTATATTGCCCTTGTCTGGACTGCCCCATTGAGCGCCCATATTTTCACTGCCTGAACTGCCCCATTGAATGCCCATATTCTCCCTGCCTGGATTGCCCCATTGAACTTCCCTTTTATCCTTGCCCAGATTATCATAGCTACCTGGACTGCCCCACTGAATGCTCGGGCCATCGTTACCCAAATCGCCCTATCGTGGGCCGGACTATAGCTGTTCGGACTCCTCCCCCCTCTTCCCCCCTTTTTGGGTACCCGGACGCTACCTTCCTACCCTGATTCAGTGCCTCCCATATTTCAATAAAGCTTTGTGTGTTTATCATCCTTCGTGTGCGTTCTGTCCTGCCTACGCTTCCATCACAGGTGGATTCCCCAACACTTTGTTTCGATTAGCCATAACTGCCCCCAGAGACTGGAGGTAAAGGTTGCATCAGGGAAGAGACTGGAAGTGGGGGTTGCATCATTGAAGACGTCAACTAATATTGTTCCTACGGTATCAATTTTCCCCATCTTCCGCCGCAGGGAGGAAATGGTATGTAAGTACTGTGTGTGTGAATGTTCCACCTTGCCAAGCTGGGGACTGAGTTGTTCAGTCATCCACTTTGGCCACTGTACTGGAGACCTGCTGCTTCAAGGTTTCCTTGATCTCCAGTGTCCAGGTGCCTAGGTCAGTCTTGGTGGGGAGGGACTGAAGCAGGAATTGCAGTTCTGGGTCATTCATGTGGGAGAACAAACCTTAAGGCTGTGTATTCTCAGTGGGTTGCGGAGTAGAATAAGGCGGCCAAGTTGGGGTGAGTATTGGTGAGGGAGAGTGCCCTGCTTGTTGCAATGTGGTGACTGAGCCCTTAGATGTGGTAGCAGTGAGGTCCTTGCCTTGAGTTGCTTTGGGAGCCATCTTGGCTGGCTCCATGCTGGAAAGAGGGAGTCTTGAGAGGCAGAAACTGTGAAATAATCCCACAGGTCTTGTTGTACAAGGGGTTCAGAGGTAGTTCTAGGTTTTCCCAGCTATGGCATAGGGAGAAAGCCTTGTTAAGATGACTGCAAAGATGTGAAAAATCAGGGTAGCACAGAGCTTATCTCAGCTGCTTCTGCTCCTCTCCATATTGAGGACACTCCCCCCCCCCCCCCATGTTAATATATTTCAGCTGAAAAGTACTTTTTGCTTTCCATAAACATAAAACTGCTGATTCAGAGCTCTGTACTGACCTAAACCCTGGTAGTCTCAAAAAACATTACAAAGACTATAATTCTTCTTTTTAGGCATAATATGGTGCATAATAATTACAAAAAATTAATTTACCAGAACACCAAATCAAGTCATGCAGAGTATTAAGATCAGGACTCAAAATTTCAAGCCCTGAGCTACTAGCCAGAACATAAGAGTTACTCACCACCAGTTACCTCACCGAACCCCTATCCTGTCCCACCCTTAATTCCGCCCCTAGAGACACCCTCGTAAATTATCTCATGAGAAGTGTCACGTACCTGGTCAAAGGCTGGAGTGCTGAGAGGGTTCTCCTTGCGGCTGAGTGCGGAACACCCCTGAAGGTAGGCACAGGGGATGCTCGACCCAGAGAAGCACGGGTTGCCAGCTTGCTGGAGCCTGAAGAGCCAGGAGGAGGAACTGCAGAGCTGATGTTTCCCAGACGTGGCAGGCAGAACTTGGCAGCGGATATATATTCCCCAGATGTGGCAGGCAGAACTTGGCAGCAAGTATATGTTCCCCAGGTGTGGAAGGCAGAACTTGGCAGCAGGCAGGGTTAAGAGTCAAAGTCAGGGCAGAGGTCAAGCACAGGATATCAAACAGAAGCCGAAGCAAGAAGCAGAAGCAAGGCCAGGAGCAGGCCGAGAGTCAAACACAAGAGATCATGCAGGAGCAAGGTTAGGAGAATGAGCTATGGTCATACACAGGTGATCAGGCAGCAGCAGAGTCACCAGAACAAGCCACAGGTCAGAGCTAGGAGAGATCAGACTGGTCAGAGGCAATCTGGGTCCGCAACAGGAAATCAGGTAATCACAAGGCAAAGGCTCAGGAACACAGGGGCTGAAGATCATCCAGCAACTAGTGGTCAGAGCTGCAGTCCTTTTACAGGAAAATGGGTGCCAGAAACTATCACATCCTGCGCGTGCCTCCGCGCATGCGTATTCGCTAATTCGTGCTTTCACGCACCCACGTGCGTGATCGTGCCCTGCGTGCACTTATGCACACCGGAGCACGCAACCTGTGGCCATGCTGGGTATTGGTGGCAATGCGCATCTTTTTCCACTTGATCCTCTGACAAGATGGCACTGTTAAATGTTTTATGCTGAATGAAAGAAGGGAAGGAAGAAAGAAAAGGGAAGGAAGGGAGGGGTTGGAGGAAGTAAGGGAGGGAGGGGTGGAAGAAAGGAAAGGAGAAAGAGAGGGAAAGGTGGAAGGAAGGGAGGGAAAGGTGGAAGGAAGGGAGGGGTGGACAAGAGGGAGGAGTGGAAGGGAGAAAGGAAGGGGAGGGGTGGAAGGAAGGGTGGGAGGGATGGAGGGAGAGGTGGAAGAGAGGGAGGGAGGGGTGGGAGGAGGAAGGGGGGTAGAAAGGAAGGGAGGGGTGGGAGGGAGGAGTGGGTGGAATGAAAGGAGGGGTGGAAGGAAGGAAAGGAGGAATGGAAGGAAAGGAGGGTGGGGCGGAAGGAAGGGAGGGATGGATGGAAGGGAGGGAGGGGTGGAAGGGAGGGAGGGATGAAAAGAAAGGAGGGATAAAAGGGAGGGGTAGGGGGGTGGAAGAAAGGGAGGGATGAGTGGAAGAAAGGAAGGGAGGGATGAATGTAAGGAAGAAAAGGAGGGGGTGGTGTAAGGAAGGAAGGGAGGGGTGGAAGCGATGGAAGGAAGGGAGGGAGGGCTGGAAGGAAGAAAGGGAGGGAGGGGTGGAAGGGAGGGAGGGATTGGAAGGGAGGGGTGGATGGAAGGAAGAGGGGGTGGAAGGAAGAGGGGTTGGAAGGGAGTGGTGGGTGGGTGGAAATAAGGTAAGGGTGGGTGTAAGGAAGGGTTGGGTGGAAGGAAGGGAGGGGTGGGGGGTGGAAGGGAGGGGTGTAAGGAAGGAAGAAAAAGAGGGGTGGGTGTAAGGAAGGGAGGGATGGGTGGAAGGAAGGGAGGGGTGGCTGGAAGGAAGGAAGGGAGGTCAGATTCACATGCTCACTTGCAAGCATCAGAGCTGTCGGCTGCTCTATGTACAATTTCCCGCCCACACATCCTCTTCTGAGAAGCTACATGGACTGTAGTGTGGGTGGGCACAGGGGAGGCAGAGCAGATGCAGCCTCTCTCCCCTCTTCTCCTATTGGTGCAGAGGATGGGGGGCTGGGCACTGAGGAGCACAAAGTGGGGGGGACCAGGAAAGAAATGAAGCAGTTGGAAGCCGCTTCTCCTCCTCTCCCTCCAGCGACTTTCAGCTGCTTCACTGAAAGCCATACAGGGAGATTGATCCTTGTCACTGGCCCCAGAGCTGCCCCTCCCACACACACCTAGTCCTGGAGCTGCTCAACCCCACCTTATTTCCACTCACCCAATGCGAGTGGAAATTTTGAGGGCTGTTAAGATAAATTAAAAAGCTCATAGGTTCACAATTGGCATAGCATTAATTTTATCTTCAACAAATTTTTGGACATTTTGAAAATATATATAAATTCATGACGGCATTGTAACATTTTTCACTGCAGGAATATATACACCTAAAACTGGTAATTAAGTATGTTTTAGACATGTGTGGAGCTGGTTGTAAATTTTGTCTTCATTGACCTCATACTGTATTATGTATGTACTGTATTATTCTTTTTAAATCTACCCTACTTTGTTTTACTTTGTAGTTGTAGTTCCTTTTTAGATATATTAAAATTACTTCTTCTGCTAGCAAGTGTCTTGTTTCGGCTAATGTATATTTTCTACATCTACAAGTTGGCTGGGGTCCATCCATGTATTTGTAACTTTTGATGAGAATAGATCTTTGACAAAAGAGCCCTTGCCTGCCACTGAGCAGTTTTTTTCCTTTTATATGCTTTTTATAATCTCCACCTTTAGGAGACCCTAGGGGTTTATAGAAAACAAGCATTACATGTCAATTTGAGAGTCAATTACTTGCCTAATAAATCTGGTTTCTTGCTGTTGTCTCTTTATTGTAAGAGCATGGCATTAAAATGTTTGCAGGTTCATTTCACCTTCATTCATTAACAACAATGAAAAAAATCTATGAGAAATACTGGAATGCAGTAGACTAAGGGCTGTGAGTGAAATCAGACCAGAAAGATAACATGTTAAGTGAGAAGGAGCAATTTCCTGACTGGCTGATTAATTGAATTGTGAACAGGGGAGGGTTGGTAACTATTGGCCTTTGGTGCAAACATAAGTAAGTGGCCTACACTCCAGCAAGAAACCTTTCTGAGCAATAACCAGAGTACACACTTCTATTGATCTATTTTTTAATTCAAATTTTAATGTACCTAAAGTGCACTTCTTAGTAACTTTACAGATCTGCATGAATACATTCCTAACATGTCACAATATACAGCAATGGTATGATTATTTCATAATGCTGTATCTTTTATGATTAAAGTACAGTCTTTGAACTTCAAAAGTGAACATTGGCTTGCATTATAGGGAACATCTAGGAATCTTAATTGTGCCTAAGTAGTAGAACCCTGCTAAATGTGCATTTTGTCTTGAATCCATCCTGATATAGAGTATACAGTGCCTTGAAAAAGTATGCATACCCCTTGAAATTTTCCACATTTTGTCAAGTTACAACCAAAAACGTAAATGTATTTTATTTTTATTTTATGTGATTCGTTACTATACTATAAAATCATGTTGATCGGTGGCAAACAAAGCTCCAAACCCTACAATGCAAAAGGGGAATGTGCGGAAGGTGGTGACATTGCGGCCTCTGTTTCAAACCCTACCAATGTTTCATGATAAATGATGTCATCAGTGGCCCAGAAAGGCCGTGACTTATCATCGCTTACTGATAATAAGTATTACAAATTGTCCATGTTGGTTGAGAAAGTGAAGTTCCACTTTAAGGAAACCTTCTCTAGGAAACAGGACTTAAGAATTTCTGCTTGAGGAATATAATCCTCTACATGGAAACAATTCCTCCTAAGACTGAGAAATTGACTTTGGGGCATAGAAGAAAGTCATGATTTTTGGTGACAACTATTAAGGAGAATGTAAGAGTTCCTATCTGTAGATTTGAAATGTGTGCTAGTGATTAAACGACCATCTTCCACTCTAATAATAAGATCTAGAAAATAG
Organism: Staurois parvus; assembly: GCF_062004578.1. NCBI lineage: Eukaryota > Metazoa > Chordata > Amphibia > Anura > Ranidae > Staurois > Staurois parvus. The sequence continues at coordinate 2,306,433 of NW_028318003.1, forward strand.
ATCAGATGTTCACTTCAAAGTTCAACACTATACCCCTATCATTAGTTTTGACTTAATTTTTAAACAAGTCCAGTGATGAAATGTCCCCATCTCAAAAGGAGGAGGATGTCATCAATATACCTCCTCCACAGGACTAAATTAGGCCTTGGGGAGGCATAGACAAATTCCTCCTTCCATTTGGATATGAATAAATTTGCCAAACTGAGGGCAATTTCCACCCACTTGGCAACTTCTTTGTTTTGCAAATAATATTGTCCCTGGAACCAAAAATAAATATGGGTAGCAGAAAAAGATAATAGGTACATAATAATTTTTTCTTTTCAATTAGGAATAGTGTCATTCAAATTTAAATAATGTTCTACAGCCTCAAGGCCTAGTTCATGGGGGATATTAGTATACAGTGAGGACATGTCAGCTGAGACCAACAAAAGTCCTTCCCTGTATTGTAATTGTCCTAGAACATTAATAACTTGCTTATTGTCCCATAAATATGATGGAATCTTAGTGACAAGAGGTTGCAGATAATGGTCCACACTCTTCCCTGCTCTAGCTGAAAGAGAGTCAATACGCTAATGATTGGGTGGCCTGGAGGATAGATCGGGTCCTTGTGGACCTTAGGCAGGTAGTATATTACTGGTACTCTTGGAGTTGAGAGAACCAAATATGATTGTTCTTTTTTGTTTAGAAAACCCATATAATATATTCTACTGACTAGACTAGACAGATTTTTTTTTCTATATTTCAAAGTAGGATTACCCCTTAGAGGTGTATAGGTATCTCATACCAACAACATTCTATAAATTTCACTGAGAAAATCCTGTTTGTCTAGGATAACAGCCAGTCAGCCAGTGAGGAGAGAAAATGGGTGGGGCCAAGTGCAATGGACTGTCATTACAGATCTAGTGGGAAAAGGTATTGTGAGGGGGGTCAAGCAATACTTGGACCTAAGTTTTAGGTAAATCTGGCAAACCTAAGTGGATCACAATTTACAGGTGTGTTTCTGATTAAACCTGTGAGTTCCAGGGGCAATGGGGAAGAAAGAAAGGCTTATTCTATCCCCATCCACAGAAATATGTGGGTTAGAGAGTTCCACTGGATAATTTGGTTTAGTTTAGCTGCCTAGAGGCCTGGGATTGCAGCAGGTTTTGTTCTTAGTTGGGATAGCAAAAGTCAGATCAAAAAGCAAGCAAAGAATTTGTTTCAGATTTTTAATCTTAATATAATGTATTCTGTTCACGAGGGACATATTAAATGCATTCCTTTAGAGTAGTTCTAAATGCAGTATTTTAACCACTTACTTTATATAGCAAAATAAAAAGATAGTTGTTACAATTTTTTATGTCGCATGATATTTGCCCAACTGTTTATTAAAGGCATAGTTTTTGGGAAAAAATATTAAAATGAAAAGTATAATACGCAATTTTTTGGTAAAAGATGAAAGATGGGGTTGCGTCTCGTAAATAGATATTGCATTACTACTCTCATTGGGGCACCCAAAGGTGTCCCAGGTCTTTTAAAATCCTATAGTATATCCAAAAAAAAAATTGCTGTGTGCTGCTAAAGTGTTCAGGTTTGGCAGAAAAGGTGGCAGCCCTTCCTGATGCACTGTAAGAAAGCAGCAGCTCTTTGAGGTGATTTCAAGCATCACCTCTGCGGCACTACAAAAGAAGAGAGCCCAGAAGCAGGCTTTAGTAATTAACATCTTTTCTCTCTCGGGTGAGGGCACAGAACTGAGTCTTTGCCCCGAGTGAAAGAATGTCTAGCTTCGCGATCGTGGTGCGTTCGGAGTTTAGATACACGTTTGCATTTGCAGGTGTGTGCAGACCAGCAGAGTTACAGTTATTTTTATTTTGAGCTTGAGGTACAACCGCTGGGTCACTTTTACTTTATAGCCGGGAGCCGGCTAAGGAAACGGAGCATAAGCTGATGGCTGCTTGACATAAGCAGCACGTCAAAAGAGCTGAACTAGTTAAAGCAATATGCAATTAGTCTATATAAGTTTTATGGTGAAACTGACAACTGAACCAACAGGTAGCTTAAACATTTTGCCATTAAATCAAAACACTAATAATATGTTTCTTATTTTTGTAAGGCTCAGGTAAATTTAATTTGCAAAGCTTCCGAATTTGTTAGGTTGGTATTGAATCTCAAAATCTTGCAAAACCTTTCTAGCATTTAGAACAGGCAAAGTAGTGTGATAAATGATAGACAAGAAGATACAACTTGCAAATGTTGTACTTGTTATAGTAATGTTTTGGATGTTGTTTCAATTACCTATCAAGATAGATTTTTGCTGTGTTCACATAGGAAAGGGGAGAACTTTGATACATAAGTTGCGTGAAGGACTATCAAGTCAGTCCCACATTGCAGACTGTTGTGGAGGTACATAATCCTTACCTTACCTCCTTATGTTATCCTTACACATTTAGAAATAAGCCAGAGAAGCCAAGTTGTTGCAGATTAAAGGCATTGTACACTTTTTAAATGTTTTATTTGTTTTTCGTGTAATATTGGAGTGATTATGTTCACTGGTAGATGCATTTGTAGTAAGTCCATGAGAGTCAGGAACTGTGATTAAAGTTTTACTAAACCCAGGACTCTACGTTCACTATATCTGGTTTCCCACAGTACACAGAACATTGAATGCAATTATTTTAGTAACTATAAACTGCTAAATACCTTTTCTCATCAGCAGTTAGAGCATTCTTGTGACTTCTATCAGTGTCCAGCAAAGCACTTGTTACAGCTTGTAGGAGGAGGTTTCATTCTCCTGTAGGAGGATGCAGGACCCTTGACCTCTGTCTGGACAGTGCCGATTGGCCCTGTGCTGATCACATGCACACTCCAAAGAAAAAAAACTCTAGCAATACACACCAAACTGAGCAGGTGCAGCTTGCCCCTAAACCTCTGTTCTATCAGAAGATATTTAGGAGACACAGGAAGAAGGGGAGGATTAAAGAAGAGAGGAAACAGCCTTTTTACACAATGTGGAGGATTAACCCCTTAGGTACCACAGTGAGTATAACAAGCATGCTTTACGGCATATACAGACTGATTTTACTTTCGTGGGTTTAGTAACACTTTAACCGCTAGCCCTCCGCCCTACAGCAGAAGTACTGCTACAGGGCTGCAGGGCTGCACAAAATCATATGTGTGTGTGTGTGTTGTGTGTGTGTGTATATATGTATATATATATATATATATATATATATATATATATATGTATATGTATATGTATGTATGTGTATATATATATATATTGATTTGCATTTCCGGGTAGGGGGCGCGCCACTATTGGTGGCTAGAGATATCAATCACCGGGTCCCGGACAGCAATTCCCAGACAGCACTCAGCGGTCATCAGGGAAAGCTGACAGGGAATGGACCTGTGTGTAAACACAGCACACAGTAAACTACACACAGCACACAGTTAACCCTTTCATCACCCCAGATGTTAACCCCTTCCTGCCCAGTGTCATCTGTACAGTGTCAGTGCTTTTTATTAGCACTGATCACTGTATTATTGTAACTGGGGATGCCTGTGGCAGTTAATCAGTTCCCACCCAATGTCAGAATGCCCGCCACAGTCCCGCTATATGTCGCTGATCGCCGCCATTACAACTATAATAAAAATACAAATTCCAGTGTATATATACCACCATTTGTAGATACTATAACTTTCATATAAAACAATTATTTACACATATTAGAATGTTTTTTAGCAACGACATGTTGCAGAATTTATTTTGGCCTAAATTAATGAAGAAGTTTGATTTTTTTTTTTTATTTTATTGGATGTTTTATAGCAAAAAGTCAAAAAGTTTTTTTTTTCAAAATTCTCATTCTGGTTTATAGCACAAAAAATAAAAAATGCAGAGGTAATCAAACACCACCGAAAGAAAGCTCTATTTGTGGGGAAAAAAAGGACATTTAATTTATGTACAGCGTTGCACGACCACACAATTGTCAGTTAAAGAAATGCAGCGTCGTATCGCAAAAAATGGCCTGGTCAGGAAGGGGGGTAAATCCTCTGGAGGGCAAGTGGTTAAAGGTTCCCTGGCCCACTTTTATTAAACATGAAAAGAAAAGTTCAACACCTTGTTTGCCCACACAAAGGATTTAAGCTTCACACAGAAAAATGTAAGTGAAAATGCTGAGCCACCTGACTCTCTAGCAGAATCACTGCTGTTATTTCTGGTCTCTCAGACCTGGCTTTCTGGGTTTTCCTGGATCTCAGCCTTTAGTTACAGCCTTTAGCTGTACAGGCACACTTCTAACCTCTTGGGGAGGTTCTGATATTCCAAGCTGTCTCCCTTTTCTGAGACTTACGGACTCCTTCCAGTTCCCTGAACTTGCTAGTCACCTCAGCTTTCTCAGTCCTTCCAGACTCGCACAGCTGCCTCAACTCTCCCAGTCCTAAGGGCAAGAAATCCCTGCAACATGGGGTGCAGTGTCTTGGCAGGAACACATGACCCTCCTGACTGGAGCTCACGACCCTCCTGACTGGAGCTCACAGCTCTCTCCTGACAGGGCTCTGTGTCCAAATGGGAGCCATGAGCTATGATAAGGCCTGGATTATAACTAATTTGCACCCCTGTGCACTCACAGGACCTGCAGGTTTCCAGCAAGACCTGGACACAGGATTCACACTCTGTTTTTTTTCAAATCCTGTGTGTCTTTTTCCTATAATCCCACCGTGGCAGAGCCTAACACTGTCACGGTGGGTATTAGTGTAGTTATATTGCCTGTGCTGTTTGTTTGCCCTACCTTGTAATGATGGGCTCACATGTTGTGGCTGCAGTTGGTACTGTCATGGCTAATTAATTCCCCTATGCCCATGTATTCCTTCAGCTACCAGTGTCTTATGTATTTGGCACGGTCAATGATCAGGCTTAAGAGTCAGCAGCAATATCAGTAGAAAGGTTTACACAGAAACCAGCACGATACATGCACAAGCAAGTCCCTCTGACTGATGGCATGGGCTCACCCAAGCTATGGGGCTCTAACCGGTCTTCACCAAAGCTCCTGATGGTGGAAATGGGTTTTGCAGCATCTTAGTGCCGAGTCATAGCCCTCAGGATCACCTCAACAGGAGGTGAGCAAGCCAGGGTCCGATAACAGATGTAGCAGATAGGGATCTAGCAGAGTAATAGCTTGTAAACATTCCAAAGATTGATAACAAGTGGATGCAGGTTGGGATCAAGTAGAAGTGTAGTTGAGGAACAAGCCAAAGGTTGATAACAAGTGGTTGCAGGTTGTGATTAAGCAGAAGTGTAGTCCAGGAACAAGCCAAAGGTCAGTAATGAGTGATAGTGAAGTGCACAAGGGCCAAGATGATGGCAGGAAAGGAGCACAGTAATCTGGCACACAGGAAGTGCAAAGACATTGCTTAAACACTTCAAAACCACCATCAAAAACAATACATACATACAGTCAGGTCCATAAATATTGGGACATCGACACAATTCTAACATTTTTGGCTCTATACACCACCACAATGGATTTGAAATGAAACAAACAAGATGTGCTTTAACTGCAGACTGTCAGCTTTAATTTGAGGGTATTTACATCCAAATCAGATGAACGGTGTAGGAATTACAACAGTTTGCATATGTGCCTCCCGCTTGTTAAGGGACCAAAAGTAATGGGACAATTGGCTTCTCAGCTGTTCCATGGACAGGTGTGTGTTATTCCCTCATTATCCCAATTACAATGAGCAGATAAAAGGTCCAGAGTTAATTTCAAGTGTGCTATTTGCATTTGGAATCTGTTGCTGTCAACTCTCAAGATGAGATCCAAAGAGCTGTCACTATCAGTGAAGCAAGCCATCATTAGGCTGAAAAAAACAAAACAAACCCATCAGAGAGATAGCAAAAACATTAGGCATGGCCAAAACAACTGTTTGGAACATTCTTAAAAAGAAGGAACGCACCTGTGAGCTCAGCAACACCAAAAGACCCAGAAGACCACGGAAAACAACTGTGGTGGATGACCAAAGAATTCTTTCCCTGGTGAAGAAAACACCCTTCACAACAGTTGGCCAGATCCAGAACACTCTCCAGGAGGTAGGTGTATGTGTGTAAAAGACAACAATCAAGAGAAGACTTCACCAGAGTGAATACAGAGGGTTCACCACAAGATGTAAACCATTGGTGAGCCTCAAAAACAGGAAGGCCAGATTAGAGTTTGCCAAACGACATCTAAAAAAGCCTTCACAGTTCTGGAACAACATCCTATGGACAGATGAGACCAAGATCAACTTGTACCAGAATGATGGGAAGAGAAGAGTATGGAGAAGGAAAGGAACTGCTCATGATCCTAAGCATACCACCTCATCAGTGAAGCATGGTGGTGGTAGTGTCATGGCGTGGAAATGTATGGCTGTCAATGGAACTGGTTCTCTTGTATTTATTGATGATGTGACTGCTGACAAAAGCAGCAGGATGAATTCTGAAGTGTTTCGGGCAATATTATCTGCTCATATTCAGCCAAATGCTTCAGAACTCATTGGACGCCGCTTCACAGTACAGATGGACAATGACCCAAAGCATACTGCAAAAGCAACCAAAGAGTTTTTTAAGGGAAAGAAGTGGAATGTTATGCAATGGCCAAGTCAATCACCTGACCTGAATCCGATTGAGCATGCATTTCACTTGCTGAAGACAAAACTGAAGGGAAAATGCCCCAAGAACAAGCAGGAACTGAAGACAGTTGCAGTAGAGGCCTGGCAGAGCATCACCAGGGATGAAACCCAGCGTCTGGTGATGTCTATGCGTTCCAGACTTCAGGCTGTAATTGACTGCAAAGGATTTGCAACCAAGTATTAAAAAGTGAAAGTTTGATTTATGATTATTATTCTGTCCCATTACTTTTGGTCCCTTAACAAGTGGGAGGCACATATGCAAACTGTTGTAATTCCTACACCGTTCACCTAATTTGGATGTAAATACCCTCAAATTAAAGCTGACAGTCTGCAGGTAAAGCACATCTGTTTCATTTCATTTCAAATCCATTGTGGTGGTGTATAGAGCCAAAAATTTTAGAATTGTTTCAATGTCCCAATATATATGGACCTGACTGTATATGTCCTGGTACTGAAGTGGTTATACCAAGGTCATGACTGCAGCTACAGTCATGATGCTGGTATTGGTTTTTTTAGATCAGGTGATTCTGCACATTGTAAAAGTAATCTTAGCAGCTATACAGTCACTAGATTACATTTACAGGTGGTGTAATGGAGTCCCCCCAATCCGCCGTGACCTTAACCAGGCTCCCCTGAGTGATCGGGGAGCTCAGTAAGGATGCAACCAGTGGCATCAGCTTCCCCGGACAAGATGAGAGGAACTGACGTTGTTGCTCCTTCTGTGTGATATCAGAAACTGGAAGAGACAAGGATTTAGTCACTTCCAGTTTGGTTTATTTGTTTACAATTCATTTCCATTTTAATCTGCTGCTTTGGAGGCCAGAGGAGAGATCTGGGGTCTCATAGACCCCAGATGTCTGCATAGAGAGGACCTGTCATGGCCCGTGTTATCACAAGGGATGTTATTCATCACTTGTGATAGTAATACAAGTTAATCAAAAAAATAATTGAAAGGTACATTCTGAAAATAACACAAAAATAGATAAAATAACTCATAAAATAAAATAACATTGTCAGAATTGGCCAATTGGTTAAATAGGAAAGTTCATGGGAGGTACAAGGAGTTCAAGGTTAACAAATGGCACAGTAAGAAGAGCTACTGGCAGATATAACAGAGGTCCCGGATTCAGATGCACATCCTGCCAGTATGCTTTGCCATCTGCTCTGTGTTGCATCACAAATGCTGGAGGGCTAATGTAACAAAGGCATCTTACAACTGCATGAGTGAACTGTATGTGTCATATCTAAATACTGTGTAGCTCTCACCTGCACAGGCAGGTGAGAACTACACAGAAATTTGAAGACTTAGGCTGCCCATACATTATACAATTTTCCTTTAGGTTTACCAAAACCATATAATATGAAGTCAAACCTAATCACTTTCAATTTGTATCCAATCAGGCAGACCCTTTCACTACATAAGTAAAGGTAAATTGAATAAAAATGTATGGCTAGCCTTACTCTACTACAGTGCCTTGAATAATTATTCATACCCCTTGAAACTTTCCACATTTTGTCATGTTACAACCAAAAACGTAAACGTATTTTATTGGGATTTTATGTGATCGACCAACACAAAAGTGGCACATAATTGTGAAGTGAAAGGAAAATGACAAATGGTTTTCAAATATTTTTACAAATAAATATCTGAAAAGTGTGGCATGCATTTGCATTCAGCCCCCGAGTCAATACTTTGTAGAACCACCTTTCGCTGCAATTACAGCTGCAAGTCTTATTGGGGATGTCTCTACCAGCTTTGCACATCTAGAGAGTAAAAAATTGCCCATTCTTCTTTGCAAAATATCTCAAGCTCTGCCAGATTGGATGGAGAGCATCTGTGAACAGCAATTTTCAGGTCTTGCCACAGATTCTCAGTTGGGTTTAGGTCTGGACATTGACTGGGCCATTCTAACACATTAATATGCTTTAATCTAAACCATTCCATTGTAGCTCTGAATGTATGATTAAGGTCGTTGTTCTGTTGCAAGGTGAACCTTCGCCCCAGTCTCAAGTCTTTTGCAGACTCTAACAGGTTTTCTTCTAAGATTGCCCTGAATTTGGATCCATCCATCTTCCCATCAACTCTGACCAGCTTCCCTGTCCCTGCTGAAAAAAAGCATCCCCACAACATGATGCTGCCACCACCTTGTTTCACAGTGATGTGCAGTTTTAGTTTTTCGACACACATAGTGTTTTGCTTTTAGGCCAAAAAGTTCAATTTTGATCTCATCTGACCACCTTCTTCCACATGTTAGCTGTGTCCCCCACATGGCTTCTCGCAAACTGCAAACGGGACTTCTTATGGCTTTCTTTCAACAATGGCTTTCTTCTTGCCACTCTTTCATAAAGGCCAGATTTGTGGACTGCACAACTAATAGTTGTCCCCTGGACAGATTCTCCCACCTGAGCTGTGGATCGCTGCAGCTCCTCCAGAGTTACCATGGGCCTCTTGGCTGCTCACACGGCCTGTTCGTTTAGGAGGATGGCCATGTCTTAGTAGGTTGTGCCATTTTTGGATAATGGATTTAACAGTGCTCCGTGAGGTGTTCAAACCTTGGGATATTTTTTTATAACCTAACCCTGCTTTAAACTTCTCCACAACTTCATAATGCTGTTTGTTCACTAATGTTCTCTAACAAACCTTTGAGGGCTTCACAGAACAGCTGCGTATATGCTGAGATCAAATTACACACGGGTGAACTCTATTTACCTTCTGAAGGCAATAGGTACCACTAGGTTTTAGTTAGGGGTATCCGAGTAAAGAGGGCTGAATACAAATGCACACCACACTTTTCAGATATTTATTTGTAAAAAATTTTGAAAAACATTTATAATTTTCCTTCCACTTCACAATTATGTGCCACTTTAAATTGGTCTACCACATACAACCAAAAACAAAAGTGTATTTTGTTGGGATTTTAGCATGACAAAATGTGGAAAATTTTAAGGGGTATGAATACTTTTTCAAGGCACTGTGTAGGTTGTTTGTGCAGGTGATATTGGAAGTCACAGATGGTATGGGCATGTTGGAGTTTTTTTTTATTGGAGCACATTTTTTTCACTATTGATTTTGAACATTGGACTTTTATTTATTATTTTTTTTATATATTCACATATATTTATTTCACTAATGAAATGTATTATGTATTTTATTAATTTTTGTGCTGTGGTTTAGCTATATTTACAACTGTATAGGTTGTGCAACCAATTACACCATAAAATGACATGATCAATGGACAAGTTTTTATAGTGAAAACACATGGCACAGGTAATAATGTTTCGATGATGCTAAAACAAAGATACTTTTTTTTAGAAAGCTAAAGAGAGATACTAAAAAAGCATCCAGTACTAACACAAAAAATATCAGATTCAGCCTGCATCTAATGTAATCAATTGTTTTATTCCTGGCAATAATCCAGTTTGATTTGTATGGACCAATTTTGGGAGATTGTTGTTAAAATAAAGGACCAATTTTCTTCTGAATAGCTTTAAAATGGTTGTAAAGGCTGAAGATTTTTTTCCCTTCATGCATTCTATGGTAGAAGGTAAAATACCTTCTGTGTGTAGCAGTGCCCCTAGCCTGCTCAATACTTACCTGAGCCTCATCGTGATCCAGTGATGTGAATGACAGCCTTGGTTGTCCCAGGTCTTTGCCTCCTCATCACCTGAGACAGGAATTGGGAGTCATTAGCTCCCGCTGCTGTCAATCACAGCCAGTCAGCCAATGAGGGGAGGGGAGCACCGTGTGTGAATGGACACGCGGAGCAGTGTTTGCCCCATAGCAAGCTGCTTGCTGCGGGGACACCCAACAGAAAGGAGGAGACAAAAGAGCCTGCGGGGAACCAGAGAAGAGGAGGATCCAGGCCACTCTGTGGAAAACCACTGCACGCAGCAGGTAAGTATAGACATGTTTGTTATTTTCCAAAAGAAAAAAAAAACCTTTAGAATCACTTTAAATCACTGTTACTGAGGTAAATTGGCTTTTAGCTGGGACACTGAGTGGAGTACTGGTTAGGTTAGGCATGACTAATATTGTTGCTTGCAGCATATCTGGCAGCCTATGCTTAATAGAGTCAAAAAGCAACACTAGTTTGGTAGGTAATAATTGAGGATACTTCATAAAGTATAGCTTACATGGCTTCAAAGACTTAGCACTGGAACTTCTTGATATATTATTGAGAGTAGTTATCTCAAATGAAGTAAGTTAAAGTGGAAGTTAAGGCAAAACCTAACTAAGGCTAAGCCTACTCCCATTCCTATTTTAAGGCTATTCTATCTAACCCTGTCAAGAGATTTGTATTCTTACCTATTATGAAGCTGCTCGGGTCCGGTCTCCAGCGGAGGCTTCTGTCTACAGGACAGATCATCAACAATGGCTGCAAATACCTGGGAGGTGACATCACCCATAGACCTACTATGGGGCATCTGTTGTCGGCCGCTCCTTCTCTACACAGAAGCAGCACTGACAGCGGATCCTGGGACCAGACCAAAGCAGCTTCAGAATAGATAAGTATACAGACCTTTTCTTTACAGGGTTAGATAGAATAGCCTTAAAATGGGGGCGGAAGTAGGTTTAGCCTTAGCTAGGTTTAGCCTGAACTTCCACTTTAAGGTAGCCATGCAGTATTTAAAATTGTTCTAAAGCCAATACATTTTTGTTGTAGGACAAAAAGCCATTATCCTCTCGTAAGGAATGCAATCTGGACTCCACTACCCATTTATAGTTATGTTTATGGATATTTAGGGTGTTACATGTAACCTGCTCCTATGCACGCATTTTCTGCTGCCAGCGCTCCCCTCTCTGTGACAGCAGGTGGGGATCCTCTCCCCGCACTAACTGTCACTTTTTGAAAACAGTCATTTATTCACAGATTCCTGTAAATAAAAAAATACAAGTATATAGTGCAAATCTTTCAGCGTCTTAATGTCCTAAACACCAGTGAGTGTGATTATCGTCTTTATCAATATTCTCCTCCAAAATGTGAAATTTCTTTTTATTCGCATTTAACCCTCAAAAGAAAAAATTATAATGGCACATAGTGCATTATCCACAATATGTGATATCATTCAAAAAAAACGCACTTCCAAACTAGTGCCAAATTGTCCAAAAACTCCACCGTGTGTCCACTTCTAAACAGCTGTCATCCTTACTCTTACCCTATGTGAACTTGAGAAAAGCTTTAACAAATTCTACCTCCAAATCCCTCCGTGGTTCCACTTCCCAAATCCATCCTCCTCTGCATAGGAGATGCACCTCCAAAGAAATCAGATTTAGTGTAATATCCTCAAAACAATATACACTGTTGTGCTCTTCTCATGTCTCCACAAATCCCCAGTGTATGTGAACACACTATCCACCACCTCATATATCATGCACCTTACCAGACGGTAAAAATCCACCAGCATTGAACAGACATAGGCTCCTCTCATTCCAGAATATATATGATCTCCAATGGCATCCTAACATCTCAGAACAAATCAATATAGTGTAGTAGGCAATAGTAGGAATTTGGCCATTTATTAGTAAAACAATTGCGCTTACAAGCAAATTCTGGTGTCTCAGTATATATTCATTCACAAATATAGCATGGTATGTAAAAACCTTCTCCAAAATGGCCGCTCCACAACTTTCGGTTTATGTTCAACGCTACAAACTGACGCGTTTCATCACTTCCGACTTCATCAAAGGCTTTACACGTTGGACTGGCGGCCAGCTAAACACTCTCATACGTCCCCACCGTGAACAAAGAAGCACCATTGTAGAGGCGGGCAACCACATACTCAGAGATTCCCCTTACCCCACAAACATAAATTACATCAATGGCATGAACGGCAATAGAACATAGCGATGTAAGTGTAAGGAGGTGTAATTGTAATATACATCTCTATGAAGCTGCCGCATAAATACGGATCCATGAACATATAATTATAACACCATGTGTAAACTCTTGGCACACTGCCATCTAGTGGTATAATGATGGATCTGCACCATTGTATAATTGGAAGGATATTACTACTACATATCTATTGTGTGAATAGCTGAATACACCATAAAAGTAAAACCTAAAAATACTAAGTTTTCATTAGATACGAATCCCTCTGCTATCCTCTTTCTGAAACTAGATAGAGGTAAAATAAATACATATGAATTATAACACTATAAAATAATAAATATATGCTATAAAATGTGACTCATATTATGTGTATTTTACCCCATATCATATGGCCTATGGCTCATGTAGGGGGATATTATAACTTAAAATACCTCCTATAACTAGTTTTCCATCATATAGGGTGGTATATAATAAAGACATACCCCCACTAGCTAAATGGTTGCTTGTGTGAGTACACATAGGTACTAGCCTCATAAACAAGATGGATATGGATAAAATATCTGGTATATAATCTGTGGCATAAGATACTAGCCTCATCATCAAAATGGATGTTGGCATATTATTCAGTCTATAATTTGTGGCATAAGATTCCCTGTAGGCCATACTGCCCTAGAGTTCTCCCCTCATGTGCCCCTAAGAGAGTATGTAAACCCTAGAGTTCTCCCCTCACACCCAATAGTAGTGAACCCTTAGGAAAGCAAGTAAGCCATTTGATGGATATGTTATCCTATGTGAAGAAAACTCAAAATCAGATAAAATAAAAATAAAATATGTACCACCAAACAGAATAAATTCCCTCAAACAGAGCAGAAAATATCACCCTGTTCAGAGAGAAATATCTAAAAAATATACCATAAAATATAAAAATATTATAAAATATTAGCTGTGCAATCATCTATTGGCAAACTGAATGAGATTAATCAAATGGCCCCATATCCAAAATAGTGTAGTAGAGATTGAATTGAAAAGGAAATAATAAAACTCCAACTCTCATACTTCTATTAAACTCTGATCATGCATCTGAAATAAAACCGTTAAGATCTAATTCTACGTTCATGCACTTGGGTTTCATCGTGTCTAATTCAAAAATCCAGAAAGTTTCATTCTGAGAGACCTCTCTGGTTCTACTGTTACCTCTACAGTGTTCCTCTACTTTATCAATCCCATAAAATGTCAAAACTGATGGATCACATTTGTGGAAATCTCTGAATTGCCTGGACGGACTGTGATTTTTCTTTCCTTTCTTAATATTTGAGACATGTTCTCTCAGCCTCTTGAACAATGGTCTGGTTGTTCACCCCATGTATTGGAATTTACATGGACGTTCCAATGAGTAGGTGACGTAAGGAGTAGTGCATATTATACATTGCTTAATATGATATTCCCTACTGGTCACCTGTGACTTAAAACCTTCTATTTTTCTTATTCTTATCCTTATTTTGCAAATATTGCATTTCTTACATGGAAAAAACCTCTGAGACTGAACATATTATACTTATTTATCTTCGGAGGAGAGATGATACTTTTAACTAATTTATTAGGTAAGTTCTTTGCCTTTTTGTATATGAAAGATGGTTTGTTAGGCAATATTGGGCCTAGGAACCTATCTTTTTTCCCTATAGGCCAATATTTGTTAATAATCATCTCCATAGCTTTATACTGGCAGTTAAAATTGGAGATAAAGGCAAACTCAAATCTCCCTTCTGTATTTTGTCTAATCTTATTAACCTTTACCATCTTACCATCTTCTATGTACTCCTTACTAATATGTACTCACTATCGGTTGCAGAAATAGGTCTATGTATTCCCCAATCCTGGAGTGCACAGAACCTATACTGCTAACAATGGGTCTACCAGGAGGCCGACTTAAACTTTTGTTAATCTTCGACATATAGTAGAATACTGGGACCTTACAGCTAGAGGGGATCAAATATTTTGCTTCTTTCTCATTAATTATTTTTAAATCTTTGGCATCCATAACTATCTTACTAAGTTGTTTTTTAAACTTTTTAGTGGGCTTTCCACTAATGTTAATATACGTGACTCCATCACTCAAAATTCGGTTCATCTCCATCTCATAATCGTCTCTGTCTGAAAGGACCACTCCTCCCCCTTTATCAGCCGGGCGAATGATAATATTATTCTTATCTGCCAAATGTTCCAGGCCTAAGCAAAAAGCATTTTCAAATCTCTGTTTCTTAATGTTAAGCTCCCTCCGATCACTGCCAACCATCTGCTTAAAAACCTCCACGTTCTGATTTGATGAAATGGTCGGGTTGAAGGTGGACCTATTTTTCAAACCAAAATACAAGTACTGTCTGCCACCATGGCGATGTACTTGTAGATTGAATGGGTTTAGCACACTCAGTCTTCCCTTAGTTTTGTAACTGAAGACCTATATGGGGATATTGGCACAAAGCAAAAGGAAGACTGACATTGCACCTGCGAATTGCTGATCACAAGTGCAATGCTCTGCAGGCTCCAGTAAGGCAAAAAATAAAATAAAATAAATAAATTACCTGCAAAAATATGTGCATTTATTTATTTTTTTATTTTTTGAAACGTGAACTTAGCCCTAAATGTTACCCACTAAACCAAAGAACACTTTCCATACGTGTAGACAGAAAAGTATAAAGTTCAAGGCATTCACATTTGTCAGGTCAGCGAGATGTTGATATGGAAAACTTTGCCCAAGAACTTCTTGCAGTGCTTTGATTCACTGAAATATTTTGACAGTTCTAATTTTTAACGTTGACAAGTAATCTGTGTAAGTAGGCTTCTGTTGTTTGTTTTATGTACTGTCCAGAGAAGCTGTTTGGAAATGTCTGGCAAGGCCTTCCAACAATCTTTTGGCATGCCATACTGTATATAGTTACCTGAAAGGGATTTGTATTCCATAAATCACAAACTTTGTATCATAAATGTTTCGTTAATGTGAAAAGTCTTCTTGTGGAATGAAAGGGTTAGGTTTCTTAACAAAGTATGTTTATTTATGTATTTATTGCATCCTAAAAAATCTCCATCCCTGTCTAGCACACAACTGCTATGTTTTCAACACTATTATGGCTTCTAAGGCTCCACGTGCACGGGACACTTCTGAACGATGGAAACTGACTGCTGGAAAACGTAGGTTAAAAACGTCTGTTCAGCCGCGTTTGCATAAAGCGTTTATGCACGTTTATGTGTGTTGATGTGCATTTAGAAGCGTTTTTTAATGATAAGCACAGGAGAACCTCCCAAATGCCCAGATTGCACTGAAAAGTGGTAAATTATTAACTATTTCAGACTGTTTCAGAGAAATACAGAGAGTAGAAACAGAGAGAACAGTATGTGTTGAAATTAGCTTAGGCGTGAGTTGCTCATTAATATTTCTTTTGTTTCCAAGGGTGGGAAAGGTGTCTGGTGGAGTGAGTCAGGAGGGCCACCTGGCAGGGGGTCTTCATGAGGAATTTGAGGTGTGAATAGTCATTAACATATCTTTTGTTTCCAAGGGTGGGAGAGGTCTGTGGTGTGAATTGGTCATTACAATGTGTGGGGCTGCTGATAAAAACTCTGAATAGCTCCTAAATGTGAGTTTATCAGCTGCAGTGTACATGAGCCCTAAAAGTGCAAGCATTAGTACTATTACTAGTACTGCTATCTCTTTTATCAAACACAAACACATGTATCTCAGCTTCCTTCAAAAACAGTCATTACGTTTTATTACTATTAGCACCTTACTGACCCCCAAAGGCTTTTGGAACTTCCAAGGACAGGGTGGGCTAGCATTTTCCCCTAGGGTGTAGTAGTCTTAGCAATAGTGGAGCCATGTGTACAAATGTGCACCAGTCACTTTTAGATGCAAAACAATAGATGTTTATTGATTCTCACTCAAAATTACAGGGAGAGAGATTCAGGGCACAGAATGCCCATGGACTAGCCAAGTTCAGAAAAGGGGAAATGAAGAACCTTAAAACTGATGGGCACTCTGTGAATGTACTGTAGCTGTTAACTGTAAGGCACTTGCCTATTCAGCCTCCGAAATCCTGGGGAGTAGACACCATACTCCAGTGAGGTCCAAGCTTTATATTTGATCTTTTCTAGCCCCTCGAACATCTGGAGTTCTTCCATGGTCCTTCAATCCTTATATTACACAAGCCAGGCCTCAATCCAGGCTTTGGTACAGGCACATGTTTTCCCTTTACAGGCATAGGGTAAATGTTTCTATAGTTCAACAAATACCAGTTTTAAGAGATTATATTTCAGGAAAACATCTATAATAGGATCATTATTTGAAGCTCTCAAATATTAGTTATCAGTGTAGGACTAGGACATGAAAAGAGTACTAATTAACCTATGCACAAGGATGCCCACATAAAATAATTAGTAAAATAAGTAAAGTAAAATTATTTCCACGTATGCTTAACTGCTCAGCTGACAAATTAAAGTCTATCTCATAAAATACATTTTGGAGAGCCACAAAGTGATATATATCCACCAGCAACATACTTTTTACACTGAATGATAATTCCTTTTTTATCATTTTAAATTCTGCTTTTTTATATATACACTATATTGCCAAAAGTATTGGGACGCCCCGCCAAATCATTGGATTCAGGTGTTCCAATCACCTCCATGGCCACAGGTGTATAAAATCAAGTACCCAGGCATGCAGACTGTTTCTACAAACATTTGTGAAAGAATGGGTCGCTCTCAGGAACACAGTGAATTTAAGTGTGGTACTGTGATAGGTTGCCACCAGTGCAATAAGTCCATCCGTTCATTCCTTGCTACTTAATATTCCACAGTCAACTGTTAGTGGTATATTAACAAAGTGGAAGCAACTGGGAATGACAGCAACTCAGCCACGAAGTGGTAGGCCACATAAAATGACAGAGTGGGATCAGTGCATCCTAAAGCACACAGTGCATTGAAGTCGCCAACTGTCTGCAAAGTCAATAGCTAAAAACCTCCAAACTTCATGTGGCCTTCAGATTAGCACAACAACAGTGTGTAGAGAGCTTCATGGAATGGGTTTCCATGGCCGATCAGCTGCATCCAATCCTTACATCACCAAGTGAAATGCAACACGTCAGATGCAGTGGTGCAAAGCACGCTGCCACTGGACTCTAGAGCATTGGAGATGTGTTCTCTGGAGTGACAGATCATGCTTCTCTATCTGGCAATAAGATTAGAACTAATACAGCATTATACCCGTCTGCCACATCCCAGGTCAAACTTGAGCACAGCATGTCCAACCCCTTTCTATGTATAATGGAACTAAAAATGGATGTTCTTTATCACCACTTTTATTTATTTTGTCCTACACCTTTGGTAGCAACCATCCACAATCATGTGGATATTCACAGAATCAAATTGAGACTTACGAGTATAAATTATCTCTTTTTGCTGATGATATTCTCTTATGCAACCTCAAATTTCTCTCCCAAATCTACATAGCCCTATCCTGCTATCAAAAAGAAAAAAGGGGAAAGTTTCCTGATGAATATCCAACATCCCCAGAATGTAAGATAAACATAGGAGCGGAACCACCTAAATGAATTGGGACTTTAAAGGCATAAATATGTAAATTGAAAATACAAAAAGTACAAATTCTTTATTTTATCACATTTTCACAGCATAACTGGACATTCAAGATCATAGTATAACATCACTGTCAAAATACTTGTTTGGTAATACATATACTATATGTGGTCATACATAATTAACCATTTAAAAAAAAAAAAAATCATATTGTGACATCACCATCAACACATAAATAAAAATACTCACTTATAATCACTTATGTTCCTGTATTTTTATACAGATTGAAAATCACAAAAATCCTGCTAGTGGATAAAAGCAATGTTTCAAGCAAATATATGTTCAATCTTGAAGATGATGTCACCTCTATGCAAAGTTATCTTACTTCCCTAAAGGAGTGACGTCACTCCGAAACGCGTTGGATTTATGGAAACTGTCTCTGTAACAATATGTGTTGATGGTGATGTCACAATATGTTTTTTTTTAAATAGTTAACAATGTATGACCATATATAGTATTTGTATTACCAAATATTTTGAAGGTGATGTTATACTATGATCTTGAATGGCCAGTTATGCTGTGAAAATGTAATAAAATAAAATGTTTGTACTTCTTGTATTTTCAATTTACATATTTATACCTTTAAAGCCCCAATTCATTTAGGGCGTTCCTCTCCTATGTTTATCCAGCTATCAAGTTAACATTACAAAAACCAAGGCCTTGCCTATCCCAACAGCTCCAACTCAACTTAAATTCCTATACACTAACTACACATATACAGGTGAAACTCGAAAAATTAGAATATCGTGCAAAAGTTCATTTATTTCAGTAATGCAACTTAAAAGGTGAAACTAATATATGAGATAGACTCATTACATGCAAAGCAAGATAGTTCAAGCCGTGATTTGTCATAATTGTGATGATTATGGCTTCCAGCTCATGAAAACCACAAATTCACAACCTCAGAAAATTAGAATATTCTAGGCTCAAAGTGTCCCACTCTAATCAGCTAATTAAGCCATAACACCTGCAAAGGGTTCCTGAGCCTTTAAATGGTCTCTCAGTCTGGTTCAGTAGGAATCACAATCATGGGAAAGACTGCTGACCTGACAGTTGTGCAGAAAACCATCATTGACACCCTCCATAAGGAAGGAAAGCCTCAAATTGCAAAAGAAGTTGGATGTTCCCAAAGTGCTGTATCAAAGCACATTAATAGAAAGTTATGTGGAAGGGAAAAGTGTGGAAGAAAAAGGTGCACAAGCAGCAGGGATGACTGCAGCCTGGAGAGGATTGTCAGGAAAAGGCCATTCAAAAGTGTTGGGGACTTTCACAAGGAGTGGACTGAGGCTGGAGTCAGTGCATCAAGAGCCACCACACACAGATGGATCCTGGACATGAGCTTCAAATGTTGTATTCCTCTTGTCAAGCCGCTCCTGAACAACAAACAACGTCAGAAGCGTCTTACCTGGGCTAAAGAAAAACAATCCTGGACTGTTGCTCTGTGGTCCAAAGTCCTCTTTTCTGATGAGAGCAACTTTTGCATCTCATTTGGAAACCAAGGACCCAGAGTATGCAGGAAGAATGGAGAGGCACACACTGCAAGATGCTTGAAGTCCAGTGTGAAGTTTCCACAGTCTGTGTTGATTTGGGGAGCAATGTCATCTGCTGGTGTTGGTCCACTGTGCTTCATTAAGTCCAGGGTCAACGCAGCCGTCTACCAGGAGATTTTGGAGCACTTCATGCTTCCTTCCTCAGACGAGCGTTATGGGGATGCTGACTTCATTTTCCAGCAGGACGTGGCAACTGCCCACACGGCCAAAGGCACCAAAACCTGGTTCAATGACCGTGGGATTACTGTGCTTGATTGGCCAGCAAACTCGCCTGACCTGAACCCCATAGAGAATCTATGGGGCACTGCTAAGAGAAAGATGAGAGACATGAGACCGAACAATGCAGAAGAGCTGAAGGCCGCTATTGAAGTATCCTGGTCTTCCATAACACCTCAGCAGTGCCACAGGCTGATAGCTTCCATGCCACGCCACATTGAGGCAGTAATTGCTGCAAACCAAGTGCTGAGTACATATGCATGCTTCTACTTTTCAGAGGTCCGATATTATTCTATGTACAATCCTTGTTTTATTGATTGCATGTAATCTAATTTTCTGAGATTGTGGATTTGGGGTTTTCATGAGCTGTAAGCCATAATCATCACAATTATGACAAATCACGGCTTGAACTATCTTGCTTTGCATGTAATGAGTCTATCTCATATATTAGTTTCACCTTTTATGTTGCAATACTGAAATAAATGAACTTTTGCACGATATTCTAATTTTTCGAGTTTCACCTGTAACTTGTGTCAACATTCTATTAGGTTTCTGGGTACCCATATTACTGCATCTTAATCAACTCTGTATGAAGCAAACTTCCTTCTGTTAATCCAAGATATTCATACTTAGACAATGGGACACTTATCAAATATCTCTATTAGGTAGGATCAACATCCTTAAAATGTCCATTCTCCCATAATTGGTTTATCTTTTTGAAACTTTTCCGATCTTTATGTCACAACTTTGAAATTTACAAACAACTTTTCTCAAATTTATTTGGAACAATAAAAGCAACAGAATTGATAACTCAGTCCTGTTATCCTTCAGATTCAGGGGGGCATAGGAGCCCCAGATCTGGTTAAATACTATTATGCGTCACACTTACAGTAGATATATAAAGTCTACACACCCCTGTTAAAATGTCAGGCTTCTGTGATGTAAAAAAATGAGACAAAGACAAATAATGTCAGATGTTTCCACCTTCAATGTAGCCTATAAACTGTACAACTCAGTTGAACAACAAATTAAAATCTTTTAGGTGGAGGGAAGTAAAAATACAACACTAAAATAATATGGTTGCATAAGTGTGCACACCCTTAAACTAATACTTTGTTGAAGCACCTTTTGATTTTATTCCAGCACTCAGTATGCTGGGTATGAGTCTATCAGCATGGCACATCTTGACTTTGCAATATTTGCCCACTCTTCCTTGCAAAAACACTCCAAATCTGTCAGATTGCGAGGACATCTCCTGTGCAAAGCCCTCTTCATATCACCCCACAGATTTTCGATTGGATTCAGGTCTGGGCTCTGGCTGTGCCATTCCAAAACTTTAATCTTCTTCTGGTGAAGCCATTCCTTAGTTGATCTGGATGCATGCTTTGGGTCGTTGTCATGCTGATAGATGAAGTTCCTTTTCATGTGCAGCTTTCTGGCAAAAGCCTGAAGGTTTTGTGTCAATATTGACTGGTATTTGGAACGGATCATAATTCCCTCTACCTTGACTAAGGCCCCAGTTTCCACTGAAGAAAAACAGTGCCAAAGCATGATGCTGCCACCACCATGCTTCACTGTGGGTATGGTGTTCTCTTGGTGATGTGCAGTGTTGTTTTTGCGCACAACATATCTTTTGGAATTATTGCCAAAAAGGTCAACCTTTGTTTTATCAGACCATAACATATTTTCCCACATGCTTTTGGGAAGATTTAAAAATTTAGCCGGGCTTGGATGTTTTTCTTCGGAAGAAAAAGCTTCCTTCTTGCCACTCTACCCCATAGCCCAGGCATATGAAGAATACGGGAGATTGTTGTCACATGTACCATACAGCCAGTACTTGCCAAATATTCCTGAAACTCCTTTAATGTTGCTGTAGGCCTCTTGGAAACCTCTCAGACCAGTTTTCTTCTCTTTTCATACATTTTGGAGGGAAGTCCAGTTCTTGGTAATGTCACTGTTGTGCCATATTTTCTCCACTTGATGATGAATGTCTTCACTGTGTTCCATGGTATATCTAATGCCTTGGTATTTCTTTTGTACCCTTCTCCTGACTGATACCTTTTAACAAAGAGATCCCTCTGATGCTTTGGAAGCTCTCTGGGGACCATGGCTTTTGGATGCGACTAAAACAATGTCAGGAAAGACCTACTAGAACAGCTGAACTTTATTTGGGGTAAATCAGAGGCTCTTTAAATGAGGGCAGGTGTGTACTGACTGCTATTTAGCATGCTTTTGAATGTGATTGCTTAATTCTGAACACAGCTGCATCCCCAGTTATAAGATGGCGTGCACACTTATACAACCACATTATTTTAGTTTTTTATTTTTACTTCCCCCTCAATGTCCATTGGATTGCCAGACAGAGAAGCGCAATTCGTTACTCCAAAGAACATGTCTCCACTGCTCTAGAGTCCAGTGATTTACACCACTGCATCTAACGCTTTGCATTCAACTTGGTGATGTAATGCTTGGATGCACAAATAAATAAAAAATATCCTCCTGCGCTCTTACGATAAAAAATGCACTTAACTAAAAAGCAGCCAGCATCTATCCCATACCAAAAAAAGGACAATAGAGGAAATGCATATAAAAATGATGCAGCGCTAAATAAAAAATATACAGGCAGTCCCCGGGTTACGTACAAGATAGGGACTGTAGGTTTGTTCATAAGTCGAATTTGTTCATAAGTTGAATCAGGCACTTTTATAAGCACTAACTACTAACCAAACGACAGGATATTAGATTACGTTTTTGTAATAAGGTTACAGAAAGCAGTAAAACCTCAAGAGGCTCTAAACTGGTGTTTTGCATAAGAACTGCAGCTTGGACACATGTTTGCCTTAACATATTTAACTTTTATGTTTTACATTTTACATGCTCCATTATTCTACTCTTATCTTTTAAAATTGTTGAAATTGTTGACGGAGCATAACCATATGCTTTGCAAATGGATGATGATTTTTCACCACTCTCTGATCTCTTTATTATTTCTACTTTATCTTCCAAGGAGATTGTTTTTCTTTTCTTTGCTGTGCCAGCACTTGCATCAGCTTTTTGCTTTGGAGGCATTATTGCAGGGTAAAAATACACTGTACTGTAATGTACTGTATGAGAGAACTCTGCTCTCCTTTACACAGCACACGCTGCCCCCTCCCCCCTGCACAGACGGAGGATCACTTCAGTGAGCAGCCTGACAGCCTCTCCTTTCCTCTCCCCGGAGGTGCAGACAGACAGTCTTAAATCACTTTGGAGATAGTGGGCAGACACTGCTAGCCCCACAAGTAACGAGCAATGGATGTCTCTGTCTCTTATGTCTCTCTGATGTCTCTTATCAGCTAGTCTCTTATCAGCTTGCTGCACAAGAATGCTGACAGCTTGACTTCCGGTCCCGAGGGAAGTGTACGTAAGTATGAGTATTACGTAAGCCGAATGTACTTAACTCGGGGACTGCCTGTAATATACTCAATAAATATACATAAAATACTAGAGATATGTATAAATTAACAAAGTATCAAATGACCCAAATCCACATGGGGATATGAAGGAGACCGTGACCCCTCACAAACAGATAACAGTGGCTAAGTGCAAAATAAAGTGTCCACAGTACATATTTCTAAGACGTGCAGGTGAATCACAGCACACTCCAAACGTGATCCCAGGTAGTATGGCTGCAATGGCCTTTCACCTCCACTCTATGACCCCACAGGGCCACAAAGCAAATGTAGATCACCTCTGGATCCCTCAAACCAGTAGCTCCTCAGATAGGATGGTATGGGCAGTCATCACATGAACATGGACAGTATCCAGCCGGACCAGTGGGCAAACGAAATACACCCTCCTCAGATGTCAAAAGCTCATATGCTCATAAATGAGGAAAGAAACACAATCCTCATAGTGTATTACTGCTTTTAATGGCAAAGAGGCAACAATAAGCCAAAAAAAAGGAGATATATACACTCACATAACAACAGCCTGTTTCCAGATCCTTTCAGTAAGCTGGGTGTACAGCATGATCAAAAGGTGTTCCAAGATGGCGTCACGCCGGAAGTACGTCACCACGCTATTGCCGTCGACGCGTTGCGTCACGTAACTCGTGACTTCGTACACCCAGCTTACTGAAAGGATCATAGAAACCCATTCTATGAAGCTCGGAGGTCTTTAGCTATTGACTCTGCAGACAGTCAGCGACTTCTGCACACTGTGCGCTTCAGTGTGCGCTGACCCCGCTTTGTCATTTTACGTGGCCTACCACTTCGTGGCTGAGTTGCTGTTGTTCCCAGTTGCTTTCACTTTGTTATAATACCACTAACAGCTGATCATGGAATATTCAGTAGCAAGAAAGTTTCACAGATGGACTTATTGAATAGGTGGCAACCTATCACGGTACCACGCTTGAATTCACTGAGCTCCAGAGAGTGACCCATTTTTTCACAAATGTTTGTAGAAGCAGTCTGCATGCCTAGGTGCTTGATTTTATACACCTGTGGCCATGGAGGTGATTGGAACACCTGAATCCAATGGTTTGGAGGGGTGTCCCAATACTTTAGGCAATATAGTGTATGTCTCTTAGAGAGCAGAGAAAGGGAAGGTTAATACCTCCATCAGGTCAATAAGATCCTAGATAAAGCCCTCCAAGTACAGCTTTCCCCTGGGGATTTGGAGATTTCAAATGGTTCTGAACCCTTTCTCTTATCATGTACAGTTGCAAGAAAAAGTATGTGAACCCCTTGGGATTACGTGGAGTTTTGCATGAATTGGGCATAAAATGTGCTCTGAACGTCATCTAAGTCACAACAATAGAAGAACACAGTCTGCTGAACATAATACTACACAAACATTAGATGTTGCCATGGTTTAATTGCACATAACATGTAAACATTCACAGTGCAGGGAGGAAAAAGTATGTGAGGCCCTAGCTTAATGACTTCTCCCAGAGCTAATTGGAGCCAGGAGTGAGCCAACCTTGACTCCAATCAGTGTGATGATATTGGATGTGTTGCTGACAACTGTCCTGCCCTTAAAAAACACACACCTGATTTGGGTTTACTGGTTTCAAGAAGCACTGTCTGATGTGAACCATGCCTCGCAGAAAAGAGCTCTCAGAAGACCTACGATCAAGAATTGTTGACTTGCATGAAGCTGGAAAGGGTTACAAAAGTATCTCCAAAAGCCTTGATGTTCATGTGTCCACGGTAAGACAGACTGTCTACAAATGGAGAAAGTTTAGCACTGTTGCTACTCTCCCTAGGCGTGGTCGTCCTGTAAAAATGACTGCAAGAGCACAGCGCAGAATGCTGCACGAGGTAAAGAAGAATCCCAGAGTGTCAGCTAAAGACCTACAGAAATCTCTGGCACATGCTAACATTTTTGTTGACACATTTACAATAAGGAAAACATTAAACAAGAATGGAGTACATGGGAGGACACCACGGAGGAAGCCATTGCTGTCCAAAAAGAATATTGCAGAACGTTTGAAGTTTGCAAAAGAGCACCTGGATGTTCCACAGCACTACTGGCAAAATATACTGTGGACAGATGAAACCAAGATTGAGTTGTTTGGGAAGAACACACAACACTATGTGTGGAGAAAAAAAGGCACAGCACACCAACATCAAAACCTCATCCCCACTGTAAAACATGGCGGAGGGAGCATCATGGTTTGGGGCTGCTTTGCTGCCTCAGGGCCTGGACGGATTGTTGTCAGATGGGAAAATGAATTCCAGAGTTTATCAAGACATTTTGCAGGAAAACGTACGACCATCTGTCCGCCAACTGAAGCTCCGCAGAGGATGGGTGATGCAGCAGGACAATGACCCAAAGCATTCAAGTAATTCAACAAAACAATGGCTGCAACAGCGCAGAATACGCCTTCTGGAGTGACCCAGTCAGAGTCCTGACCTCAACCCGATTGAAATGCTGTGGCATGACCTTAAGAGAGCGATTCATACCAGACATCCCAAGAATATTGCTACACTGAAACAGTTTTGTGAAGAGGAGTGGTCCAAAATGACTCCAGATCATTGTGCAGGTCTGATCTGCAACTACAGGAAACGTTTGGTTGAGGTTATTGCTGCCAAAGGAGGGTCAACCAGTTATTAAGTCCAAAGGTTCACATACTTTTTCCTCCCTGCACTGTGAATGTTTACATGTTATGTGCAATTAAACCATGGCAACATCTAATGTTTGTGTAGTATTATGTTCAGCAGACTGTGTTCTTCTATTGTTGCGACTTAGATGACATTCAGAGCACATTTTATGCCCAATTCATGCAAAACTCCACGTAATCCCAAGGGGTTCACATACTTTTTCTTGCAACTGTATTTCGGCTACTTTGGGGACACCTGCATTTGATTCCTATGTGACTAAGGATGATTTGTCGCCTCTCTTAGAGTGGATTAAACAGCAGCTCTTCAGGATACTTGCAAACAAGCAGGGAATTCCTTTCTTCTCCCCCTTCCATTTTTTCTTATTTTTTTAACTTTTTTATTGACGGAGATGTCAGACAATAATACAATAAGCACAATGCTCAAAATGAGCGAATTGAACTCACATTTCTGTTCACAGACATGAAAGCAAGTACTCTACATAAGCATATATACATAATGTAGTATGACATTCACAATCAAATCCAAAGACCAAGTACCTTCAATAATTCTCATATAACGTATCCAAGTAGGTAGAAAAACACAAGTATGACAGTAAAGACGGCAGATTCCCAGGTTTAAGACCCAACAGTACATGTAATGTGCCCTAATTATTGGTTATAATAAGAACGGATGAGCACAGACATCCCACACTTTCTTATATTTCTTGGGGCATCCCCTATGTTCTAAAATAAGCTTCTCCTATGGTGATATTTGGTTCACCAGTTGCATCCATTTGCACATAGAGGGGGAAGTGAACTGTATCCATTTGAGTGCTATAGCCTTGCAAGGTAAAAATAATGTTTCCCACATAATTATAACATATCCCTGCCATTGTACCTCATCTAAGATACCCAGTAGGCACACTCTTGGAATACAAGGCACAGGTAAAGATAGTATAGTACAGAGAGTGTGAACTATTTGTTACCAATATCTAGAAATAGCGGGGCATGATCTAACATGCGTAAAATTAGCCCGTGAACAATCACATCTAGTGCACTTCTGAGCAGGTAATCAGTGCATAGCGTGAAGTCTGACAGCTTAAGCAGGATTGAGGCAACATATACAGCTGTATACAGCATAGCATACAGCAAATGGGAATGAACTTCAGAGATCAGACCCTTGGGTTCCTGAGACCGTAATACTCCTATCAGTGGGTAATTAGAAAATTTTGTTGTACCATCACCGAACTGTATGAGCAAAGCATGTCTAAACTGTAGATACCTAAAACAGGCAGTACGTGCAATGTCATACTTTCTTTGTAATTCCTCGAAGGAAGCTAAAACATTATTACTGAACAAATCATCTAAAGTAGTTAATACCTTTATGTTCCCAAAGGGGACTATCTGTAAAGTGTTGCATCACTGGATGCAGATATAACAGTGGATGATATCCACACAGCTGTGGCCTCCTTGGCTACAGGTAAGGCATCTAGCCCAGATGGCCTTCCTTTGGAGGTTTACAGCAGGTACCTAGATGTAAGTACCTGAGAATGTTTGCAGGTTCTCAGTCCCCAAGCTTTCCAAGATAATATATTACTAGTATTCGCCTTCATAACCTAAATTATATAGATAATACAAC
Source organism: Staurois parvus (assembly GCF_062004578.1). Taxonomy (NCBI): domain Eukaryota; kingdom Metazoa; phylum Chordata; class Amphibia; order Anura; family Ranidae; genus Staurois; species Staurois parvus. Next base: position 2,334,042 of record NW_028318003.1, read on the forward strand.
CCAGGAGGTGGAGTCCAACGTAGCTGCAGCCTCATTGGTGTCCAGGAAGTCATGCCATGAGTGTACCGATTAACCAACTGGCAAATAACCCAACAAAACCAGTATATTGCCAAACTATTTACAACCTTTAGAGACAGAAACAGTGTAAAATGAGGAATTTTCAACGGGGCATTACCCACACAATGCATCTCCACTTGCGTGGGCAATACATGGATACAACTGCCTGTACAGCTACCATAAACACATTGCACTGCACAAATATTGTGATAATGACCCATTAATTGAGCCAGCATGGATGTGTGAATACACCTAGTAATTGGGTGTGAATACAGTCCTTGATATCATCTTGAGGTTCAAAGGGTAGTAGCCAAAAGAATGGGCTCTTTTTGCCATAGAGGCCTCTACACAGGTAGGAGAAACACATATACGGCAATTCTATCAGTCCTTGGTCTCTGTGGCTGACACAAGATTTAGTCTGGTAGAAGGCGGTAAACTTCCCCCTTCTTCCCCATAAGTCAAAAGTTGCTAATTCAATAGCATGGGCCACGATTGAGTAGAGTAATATGAAAAGAGTACATAATCCAGGCACTGCAGTGTGCAACATATTGTAATAGACAATGGTTTCAGAAAAAAGTGAACTTCATTTGCTGTCTAAGCAGCAAAGACACTGACTTGAAAGATAAGCGCCTATGTAAAGAGAGGGGGGGGGGGCTGATCTGGATGGACTTTGTATAACAGAAAGCCAAGGAATGTGTGAATAGCTTGGTCATGTGCATGTGACCAGGCTATTTACACACTCCATGGCTTTTTGTCATCAGGAGCCCATCAAGATTGGTCACTCACCCTCCCTTTACACAGGCGCTTGACACTGTCTGTTGCCGGAGTCGATGGAAGTGAATGGCTCTACCAGTTTCCTCTCTCCCTGGGCCCCTATCTTGCACGGTAGCTAGCTGTTACATTCAGAGCTCCTGTCAGTGTGTTTCATCTTCAGCTGGACATCAGAGGATCGCAGGTGGTCAGGCAGGACTCGCTGATCAAAGTGGATATGTTAAGAAATTATTTATGTTGTATTGTATGTCAGCCAAATAAAAGGTTTATTGCGCTAGGTTGCACTTTCCTTGTGTTTCATTTGTTTCAGTTTTTTTCATCCTCTTCTTGCAAGGTCCGATCTTCAATCCTTCTTTACACTCATTGGCTTTATTGGCATGGTCAGAATCCTGAAGGACAGGATAATATCTGGTGTGGTTAATCCCAGGCTTCTTAATGGAATATTTACAGCAGGACCTAGAAATCCTATGTGGCTTGGTGTAAGGCTAGGAAATGTCATCCTTGCAAGTATGCTGTGGGGAATATCTTGGCTTGTTGGCAAACAAGAGCTGATATGCATCTGGCCTTGAATACAATCAGGGATCAGATTTTGGCATTGACAGTCCTCTTTCACAGGCTGATTGCTACTCATTCTTTGGTGCATGTCCTTGTGCAAGGGGTTATGCATATTGTTCCTCTGGGTTATGCATATTGTTGCCTGTGACCCCATGGGATCTCAGTTAGGTTCTTTCTGTTCTACAGAGACCTCCATTTGAGCCTATGAAGGACCTTCCCTTAGTTCTTTTGACATGAAAGGTGGTATTCCTGGCTGCCATTACCTTGGCATGGAAGCTGTCCGAACTGATGGCTCTTGTAAGGAGCCATTCCTGATATCCTTCACCACGACAATATGGTCCTTCTGCCTAAGTTGTCTTTTTTTTATCCAAGGTGGTTTTGGCTTTTCATCTCATTCAGAATTTTTTTTGCCTTTCTTTTTTTCCTAAGCCTCAGTCAACAGGAGACAGGTCTCTTCACAACTTAGATGTAGTTTGGGCTATCAGGATGTGTCTGAAATTGACAGCCACAACCAGGCAATCAGACTCTCTGTTTCTCCTTTCTGAAAGGTCAAAGAAGAGTCATGCTGCTAGTACTGTATGTCTACAATTTCCTGTTTGATTTGTCAGCATTTACTGTATATTAGGCTTATGGTATAAAAAGGAAGGCTACACCTTCCTTCACGGCTCATTGTACCAGCAGTGTATGTGCTTCCTGGGCTATCTGTAATTAGGCTTTAGTGGCTCAATTCTGCAAGGCTACAACCTGGTCCTCTGTTCACACTTTTACAAAATTTTACCAGCTGATTTGTGTATTCTGCCAGTGGGAGCTGGTTAAGTTTTTTCATTCAGCCAGCTGGCTGAAGGAAGAAACCTGTACCATGTATGGGCAGCTTTAATCAGGGTAACATTACGCATAACATAGTCTCTATAAAAGACTATAACAAAGAGACAAGCAGAGAATCACTGCTTCAGTAAAACCATTCAGAAAACAGCTACTTATTATTATTATCGTCATAATCAACATAGTGAAGTCCAAGACAGTTGTGGTAACACAGGTGAACACCTGGAGGGAATCAAGGTCCAAGAACAAAGTGCTTCTCACCTGGCTAAAGATTACTTACCCAGTGACCTCAGACTCACTGAGTGTGGCCTCTCTGAGCTTCTTAGGGACAGGAGCTGAGGAACGTATACTCACTGGGAGTGTCCAGGAACCCAGGGAGCTTTGAGAAATTAAGTCAAAAGGGCCTGCTCATGTATCTTAACATGGTTAGTAAATGGGCACTCAACTGTCCGAATTCATTATATATTCACAACTTTCATCAAATTATTTTAAATTTTTTTCACTATATCATGATTCTGCTTTGCCATTGACAATTCTAGTTCACTGATTTTTTTTTTTAAAAAATGTCCTAAGCATTTGAGTATCAGCCTGTAATACCCTTTCATTGCCAGGCCATTTTCAGTTTTCAGCATTGTGACAGTTTGACTGATAAATACTCCGTCATGCAACACTGTACCCAAACTAGTTTTATATAATTTTTTGAGACAGGGCTTTCTTTTGGTGGTATTTAATAACCACCCACTGTGTTTTTAATTATCAAAAGAAAAAAAGACCAGAAATCTTGAATATACCTGCTTTCCTTACTTGCTGTTAAAATAAAAATGCCAGAAAAGGACATTCCCTCCCCCCCGAAATTACCCTTTTTGCGAAAGCAAACACTCTAAGGTGAACTCACTTTTTGTCATAATTCTTTGAAAAGTAAAAAACATGCTGGTACTGAGGGTGTTAACCACTTCCTGTCCGGACACTTTTACCCCCTTCCTGTCCAGGGCAATTTTCAGCTTTCAGCGCTATCACACTTTGAATGACACTTGCGCGGTCATGCAACACTGTACCCATATGAATTTTTTACCATTTTTTTAGACAGATAAAGCTTTATTTAAAAGTGTTTTTCTTATAAAATTTTGCAAATAAATAATATTTCATCATAAATCTTGGCCAAAATGTATTCCGTTATCTTTCTAGTAAAAAAAAATAAATAAGCCAAATTAGTTTATAACCAAAAATTATAATTTTTAAACATTTTCTTTACATTTTTATTTTATTTTTTTATATTATTCTTTGTTTTTTTTTACATACTGTCACCCTAGCAGTACAGTGTCACCATGGTGACACTGTACTACTTGTGGGGGTGATGAAGATTTTTTTTTTTTACACTGATTGCTTTTACACCCATATAGGATGTAAAAGCAATCATTTCTCTTTCCCTCTGTCTGCATTCTTGCAGCCATTGAGAACTACCGAGTGAGCTGTGATTGGTCACAACTTTTCACATGGTACAAGGCTGTTGTGAATAGCCTTGTACCATGTGACCTCTGTGATCATTCACAGATTTCACAGGTAGTAAGCAATGATGTCACAAGTGATATCTTGCTTACTACTTTGCATGTGATCACTGATTGGCCAATCAGTAATCACATGATCGGGACCTCGTACAGAGGTCCCGTCCGACGATCGGTGTTTCACTGTGTCCGGAGGACACAGCGGGCACCGGATCGCGGTGCTGCACGCTCCCGTTTATAAACAGCCACCCGACCCTGCAGTGCCACCGCCCAGCCATTTATATACAACGGCCGGACGGGAGGTGGTTAAACACAGAACTTGAGAATGGTGCACTAGATACATTAATGTACAACTGATACACAGCTGAAACTGCTGATTGATTAATTTAATGCCCATTTATAAGTACTGATCTCTCTCTTTCCCCTGTATTTCCATTATACCCCTGAAAATATTATGGTTGCTTTACACTTCCACCATTGAACTTTAAAATGACCAGCCTTATAACCATTATTTTCCAAGGAGAAGATGCACACTCCTCGTTGAATACAGCCTTTCAACAGTAAAGAACCTGAAGTCAACTGAGAATTCAGGTAAGTGAGATCTAAACTGAAACCATTCCTTCCTGTATTAGCTTTTCAAATGCTTATAACACTTACTACACCACTATTTACAGTTACCTAATAAAAACCTTGAGAATGACCTTACAATGGTATACCCATGTTTTAATTAAGTTAGCCAAATAAATCTTATCCTGGTCCTTTAAGTGTTTGAATATATTCTATAGAATGCATAGACCGGTATATTTGTGTACAGTCATGGCCGAAATTGTTGGCACCCTTGATATTTCTCCAGGAAATCATGTATTTCTCACGAAACGTATTGCATTAACACATGTTTTGCTATACACATGTTTATTCCCTTTGTATGTATTGGAACAAATATAAAACAGAGGCAGAAAAGCAAATATGACATAATGTCACACAAAACCCCAAAAATGGGCTGGACAAAAGTATTGGCACCCTTAACTTAATATTTGGTTGCACACCCTTTGGAAAACATAACTGAAATCAGTCGCTTCCTATAACCATCAATAAGCTTCTGACACCTCTCACCCGGAATTTTGGACCACTCTTCCTTTGCAAACAGCTCCAGGTCTCTCTTATTGGAAGGACACCTTTTCCCAACAGCAATTTTAAGATCTCTCCACAGGTGTTCAATGGGATTTAGATCTGGGCTCATTGCTGGCCACTTCAGAACTCTCCAGCGCTTCTTTGCCATCCATTTCTGAGTGCTTTTTGACGTATGTTTGGGGTCATTGTCCTGCTGGAAGACCCAGGATCTTGGACGCAAACCCAGCTTTCTGACACTGGGCCCTACAGTGCGACCCAAAATCCTTTGGTAATCCTCAGATTTCATGATGCCTTGCACACAGTCAAGGCACCCAGTGCCAGAGGCAGCAAAACAACCCCAAAACATCATTGAACCTCCACCATATTTTACCGTAGGTACTGTGTTTTGTTCTTTGTAGGCCTCATTCCGTTTTCGGTAAACAGTAGAATGATGTGCTTTACCGAAAAGCTCTATCTTGGTCTCATCTGTCCACAAGACGTTTTCCCAGAAGGCTTTTGGCTTACTCAAGTACATTTTGGCAAACTGTAGTCTTGCTTTTTTATGTCTCTGTGTCAGCAGTGGGGTCCTCCTGGGTCTCCTGCCATAGCGTTTCATTTCATTTAAATGTCGACGGATAGTTCGCGCTGACACTGATGCTCCCTGAGCCTGCAGGACAGCTTGAATGTCTTTGGAACATGTTTGGGGCTGCTTATCCACCATCCGGACTATTCTGCGTTGCAATCTTTCATCAATTTTCCTCATCCGTCCACGACCAGGGAGATTAGCTACAGTGCCATGGGTTGCAAACTTCTTGATAATGTTGCGCACTGTGGACAAAGGCAAATCTAGTTCTCTGGAGATGGACTTGTAACCTTGAGATTGTTGATATTTTGCCACAATTTTGGTTCTCAGGTCCTCAGACAGTTCTCGTCTCCTCTTTCTGTTGTCCATGCTTAGTGTGGCACAGGCAGACACACAATGCAAAGGTTAAGTGAACGTCTCTCCTTTTTATCTGCTTTCAGGTGTGATTTCTATATTGCCCACACCTGTTACTTGCCCCAGGTGAGTTTACAGGAGCATCACATGCTTGTAACATTCTTATTTATCCGCAGTTGTGAAAGGGTGCCAATACTTTTGTCCAGCCCATTTTTGGAGGTTTGTGTGACATTATGTCGAATTTGCTTTCTTTCCTCCCTTTTTTTGTTTTGTCCCAATACACACAAAGGGAATAAACATGTGTATAGCAAAACATGTGTTAATGCAATACGTTTCGTGAGAAATACATGATTTCCTGGAGAAATATCAAGGGTGCCAACAATTTCGGCCATGACTGTATTTAAGAAAGACAACTACTATATAAAATCTATTTCTGTTATACTGAAGCCTTGATGAAGGGGGGGGGGGCATATCCCTGAAACGTGTCATCTCTCAACTATTGGTAGATTCTTTATAGTGACAAATAGACATTATATCTGGACCAATCCCTGTTGGTTATAGCTCCCATCCTTTCACTTTACACAAGCTGACTTTACCAGGAACCCTGTTGGGCTACACAGGCCAACAGAGAGCTACCACATGATAACAATCATTTGATCTATTTTGGATCTCCACCAATCTTGAAGTCCAGTGCTTTGTTACCCTAAAACTGATAAGTTGAAAAACTTTCAAAATTACTCAAATAACACAAATCAAAGGGCAACTTTAATTTGACATGCCCGTTGGGGCTCAATTGGACAACAGAGAGTTGTCACATGACAGCAATCATTTCATTTACTGTATTTGGAATCTCCAGCAAGCTTAAAGTCCAGTGCTCTACTACCCTGATTCCAAAATGTGTTTGTTTACTCTAACTACAAAACTAATATTTGCTTGAATTATTCAAAAAACACAAATCACTTCAGTAACTTTTATTTGATATGCCCTTGTTTTGAACTATGTCCTTGCTTTAAACTGTACAGTTAAACAGCTAAATTGCAGTTGTAGAGATAAATCGAAAACCTTGCTTTTGCTGAGCAAACCTCACTTCCAATTGCACATATTTATACCTGTTTCAGTGACATAGCCACTGCAGATGCCAACAAAGGAAATTAACAATATATATTTCTATTGATTTACTGTATTGTTACAGGCCAGAAAAAATACCTACTGTCTCTTTTTAGAAGAATATTTAGTTTTTTTGTAAAACAATGTACATTTTATCGTCTTAGCATCTACTGTTGCTTTTACATTAAAACCCACTTTTCACCCTTCACCAAACATTCCCACAGTATGCATCAGTCAATCACAAGAATCTATTTACATATAGTGTTCTAGAGCAAATATATTTAGTTTATAGATATACAGTGCTCACCCCAACATATTTGTCAGAAAACCTTTACTTTCCTTAAAGAATCAACATTTTCTATGGGACACTAAAAAATACCCCACAAATGTGGGTCATTGATTGCAAAAAAGACTTGTTAATTTGAACACAAAAAAAGTATATTACCTAACAAATTAATTCAGGACCATGTTGCAAAAATACACCCCAATGAATGTGTTAGGAGCAAAGCTCAATTTTAGACAACAAAATCCTAATTAACAAGAATTCAACTACAGGTGAGTCTAATTATATATTAAACAGGTGTCCAGCAGACAGATGATTATAAATGGGTGTTACTTAACAAAGAAAACCCTTTCCCATTTCATACTGTCAGCAATGGCAGCACATGGAAAAGAAATGTCACAAGGCCTGAGAAAGAGAAAATAATTTCTTTACACAAGAAATGCGAAGGCTACAAGAAGATCAGCAAAGCTTTACTTATAAGTAAGAATACTGTAGCAAAAGTGATACAAAAATTTAACAAAGATGGAACTGCAACCATCTCACAGAGATGTCCAAGCCATCCACGGAAGTTAACATTTCAACAGGCGCGTCTTCTGATGAGAAGGGCTGAAGAAAATCACCATGCAATTTCACTGCAGTTAGCTAAAGAAGTAGAAAGCCAAACTGGGGTGATTGTTTCCCGTGACACAATATGGCATACACTGAAGAGGAGTGGCATGTATGGGTGTTGTCCTTGAAGGATGCCTCTCCTAAAGCCCATGCACAAAAAATCCTGCCTAGATTTTGCCAGGGCCCATGCTAAAAAAGAAGAATACAGGGACTCTGTACTCTGGAGTGATGAGACCAGGATAAAAGTTTTTGGAACTGATGGCTTCAAAACTGTATGGCATCGTGGAGTGAGCAGTACACAGAAAAATGCATGGTGCCTACAGTGAAACATGCTGGTGGCAGTGTCCTTCTGTGGGGCTGCATGAGTGCTGCTGGTGTCGAGGAGGTACATTGATGGTATCATTAATTCACAGATGTACTGCTCTATATTGAAAGAGAAGTGCAACCATCATTCCGTGCCCTTGGTCGATGTGCACTTTTCCAACTTGACAATGATCCATAACACACATTTAAGGCCATTGTTGCATTTCTGAAGAACACTGTGAAAGTGATTCAGTGGCCAAGCATGTCTTCTGATCTGAACCCAATCAAGCACACATGGGAAATTCTGAAGAGACAAATTGAGCATCACTCTCCATCCAGCATCCAGGCTCTAAAAGAGGTAGTTTTTGAAGAATGGAAAAAGATAGATATTGCAATATGTCTCCAACTTGTTCATTCCATGCCTAGAAGACTTGGTGCTCTCCTTACAAATCATGGTGGTCATACAAAATACTAGATGTAGTAGTTTTTGTTGTGGGATGTACTCATTGTTGCATCAACTAATTTGAGTAAAACTGAAGATTTTGTAATCAAAGTTACATTATTAACCTTACTTTCATGTAATGAGCTAAACAAATGTTCTGTAAAACTCAGTTTTGTCACAATTTTGGAAACTGTTCTTGTGTTCATTGAGATATTGATTAAAACCTTACCTTTCAAAAGCGGTGTACTCATTTATGCTGAGCACTGTCTGTGTGTGTGTGTGTGTATATATATATATATATATATATATATATATATATATATATATATATATATATAAATTTCTGTCTTCTGTGGTGTTCTGCCCATTCACTGCTCTACCTGTTTACTGCAGATTAACAAGATTGAAAGCAGATGTGACCATCTTTTTTCAGACATGTTGGCAATGTAGTCTGTTGATAATAGTGAATGGTGCAAGGCTTGGAATTGCTTGAGGAGGGCTTTGATGGTCAATACTTGGTAAATACAGTCGTGATGCAGAAAGGTTGTTTCAAAGGTGAAGTCCTATCTCTAGATAATGTTTTATTTTTGTAAAATCTGTAGATGGGGCAGAAAGGTCTCTGTTTAAGAATAGTGGCGGGAGCAAAGTCTGCAAAAAGCTGGAACAGGAGTTCAACTACCTCTCTCAAAGCTGGGAGTAGCTTGTCTTTCGTGTGAAAGAAGTGCATCTTCACAATTACATCCTTTAGAGAGCCTGAGCACAAAACGTCATCAGCACACTCAGCTGCATGGGAGTATGGGAACTGGATCACCCACAGTAGTAAATGTTGTGATGATCACAACTTTGCTACTGTGGGCAAGCCAGTTCCCATACCTCCATACAGCTAAGTGCCCTCATGACTTTTCATGCTTGTATTCTCCAGGACTCTGTGTATTGTTAGTGACACCAGCTTATCTGGAAAGCCTTTTCAACCTATAGGCTATCATTTCCCATGGACTATTCTTTACGATAGCCATTGAACTGTTATTACTGTGGGAAATGGGAAAAGTATGAGGGATAAAACATATCAGAAGCAACTTCAGGAAAGTAATATGTACAGTCTAGACTAAGAAAGGAAAGGGGAAACATGATTTAAACCTTTAAATACATCAAGGGGGTGAATAAGGTTCAAGAGGACAGGATTTTCAATATGAAACCAAGATCAAGAACACATGCACATAACCTCAAACTAACAGGAGGAAAGTTACTTCAAAGATGCTTAGGACAAACAAAAACATTAACAAAAACAAATAGAAACAAAAAAAAAAACCTATAACCCCCCAAAAAATGTATAAATTTAAAAAAGACATTCAATTAACTACTTTTTTTTTTTTTTCTGCCATCACTTTTCCATATTTTAATATTTTTACATTTGTATCATTGGGATATGTTTTAGTTCCCTGTCCAATCCACATCCATATTGGTTTGTCTCCCTTAGAGGGCCTGAGCATCTCTCTTGTTGGTCATGGTAGTGTGGAGGGGTTCCATTTTTGGTCTGTCTAGATTTGGAAGGAGCTCATGAAAGCAGGCTGCGTTTGTGCCCATCAAGCCTTCTACCATTTCCGGAAGGCCCCTGATCCTCTGGTTATCTCTCTGAGCCCTATTCTCAGCATCTTGCTGCTTTTTTCAAAATTATTGTAGTTCCTCTTACAGAGAGTATATTTAAACTGCCTGTCCTGTGAGGACCATCATGGAATTATCCCCCCTGTCCCCTAATGCAGAAATATGCTGGCCTTGTTTCTTTGATTTTATGCAATAGGTCAGTATATATCTTTTTGGAAGGCATTGTAATCTCTACTTGGATAATTTTTCTTAATCAGTCCAGTAAGTTATGGTGTAGTGGAAAATAAAGAGCTGGCCTATCAGGAAAAGAGTGAGTGTTTCTCAGAGGACTGAATAGAGTTCTCTGAATAAAAGAGCTCCACAGACTCATCATCACAAACAGGAGCGGTCACCATTTCGGTTGCTTTACACAAGGCTGTGGAAGATTACCGCACAGGGTTCAGGCTGTGCTTGGTTTTACCATACTAGCTTGACATGTCAGGCGGTGATGTAGGACTGAGGTGTTCAGGGGTTTATTGGTTCACCCAAGAAGTGCAGAACAGTATCAAATGCCACCGTTCTTGGCTGCTGTGCATATGTACCTCAATTTTCTGTTTATCTAGTTGGCAACAATGATGCAGTTTTAGAAGATTTTTACCAAATAAAATTGTTTGTTGACACATAATCTATTAAATAATAAGCTAAAGTAAAGCAACTGGAACATCACAGTTTGCTAATACTTATATTTATATCTATAAGCCTGATATTTTAACTAGCTGTAAATATCTGCAGGGCTGGAAAACCTGAGAAACAAAGTTCTTCTGCACTCCAGCCTTACACCTTTTTTGTTCTCTGCTCTCTAGTTTTTACTTCTCTACAAGATCTTCTGTTTAGCCCCATTTAAACTAGTAAACAAACTAGTGCAAACAGATAACACTCACTGCAAAGACCACCAATGTAAGCTTGGTGGATAAAAAGAAGGGTGTGACTTGCCAATATGAAAGCTCTATGGCAATTCTGAAGGGACAGGTCAGGCACATAAGGCACAGAGTAAACTTCAGGATTTTGTTTAGCTGTAAGGTCATTGTGCACTTGTTTATGTCATTGAAGTAAAGTGCAAAGTCTGCATTAACAGCTAATCACCATAGCTTCTTAATTCTTCTATGTAGGAATTTCAATCAATAGTAAACAATGAACTTACCAATTCGAATGGAGTGGGGGCTACCAGTGGACTCCATCAGAAACAACAAAAGAAGCACCAGAGGCGCCAGAACACGTAGCATTTTACACAAATCGTCATGAAGCCCTCTTGAAATGCGGGCATTCCATAAATGTCTGCAGAAAAAAAAAGCATATTTGAAACAGTACTAAAATATATGACTATAATGAGAAGAAAGCAGATTCATTCTGCTATTCACAGCAGTAAAGTGAAATGAAAATACCAAAGTTACCTGAAAGCAGTAGATTAAAATGAAGATTAAATTGCAGAAGAGTTTTCTAAATTATTATTAAATGACAATGTTTGACAATATATGCATACATGCAGTCTGTAAGGATATATTCCATCAGCTCATGTGTTTTCGCTTTTAGGCACATTCAGCTAGAAAATTGGTTTCAGTGTCTTTTTATTATGCTCAAAACATTTGGCGCTAGGCAACCCTGATTCCCTATGCAGGAGACTAACATGAAAGAGATGAATGTCTCAAAAAATGTGATACAATTTACAATTGAATAATCCACAAATAAATATAACCACAATGAATTAAACAAATAATCTTATGTTGTCAATATATTCATAGTATGCAAAAGGCTTTTGAAGAGATGCCTATTTCACATAGCTACAAAGTGATCAAATAGTGTACATTTTACTATTTTTATCAATTATAAAAATTCACAGCTTTCAAACCTAAAGACATTTTTTTTTAGTTATCATAGTTATATTTATATTTATGCTGAAACCTTACTGCCTCTGTGGTAATACAGAAAATCTCCATTTTGCACCTCTACGAATTCAGGCATTTAAAATGTAAAGGGATAATTCACCTTGGGAACATGTTACATTTTCAACCCTTATTTAGGGTGGGAAATGTAACATGTTCCAACTCCTGCCTCCTTTCCCCTTATGACAGCTGCTGTTAGAATTTAAAAACAGCACAGCCATGCGGGGCTCCACCCAAGCAACCACATCATTCATTCGCAGAGCTCTGTGAATGAACTAACTACATCTACCACTTGCCTTAGTGCCCAACAGCTTATAGTTCTCAATGAACTGCGAGGGCACTGGCAGGCTTCCTCATAGTTTATTCATTCTTCCTGCCATTAAGTAACTGTCTGCCCGTACAAGGTACGGGCAGACAGTTGTACTGAGTGTCTGCAGGAGCCTGGCATTGCACCCACAATCTGCTGATTGCAGAAGCAATGCCTTACAGGCTTCAGATTAAAAAAATAATAAATGCATATTTTTTACCTGAAAGAAGATGTACATTTATTATTTGCTTTGTAAAAGGTTAACTTATCCTTTAACCACTTGCCCTAAATGACAAGACATTTTTTGCTATTTGGCAATGCACTATTTCAACGGGTAATTACGCAGTCATGCAATGCTGTACCCAAACAAAATTTATGTCCTTTTTTCACACTAATAGAGCTTTCTTTTGGTGGTATTTGATCACCAATGAGTTTTTTATTTTTTGTGATAAAAACAAAAAAAGAGTGAACATTTTGAAAAAAAATTATATTTTTTACTTTCAGTTATAAAAAATATATAGTAAACTAGAAATATAAAATATCATTTTTTTTGTAATGCCCATGTTAAGGGTTAGGCCCAAAAAAGTATTTAATTCAGAAACTGTGATAGGTTTCCATGTGAATTGTCTGGCAAGAGCTGAATTTGGGTGGGCGGTGATGTATTGTGCTTATAAATTGCTTTGGCCCACAATCAATTAATACAAATCTTCCGTGAAAAACAGTGGATGGGCTAAATGCTAGTGTTGGCAGCGAACAGGGCTAATCCTGCTATCACTGCATTTTTGGGCACTCTATACAAAGGAGGCACTAGTATAGTTCTGTTCATGATCAATATCTTGATCTGTACAGATACTACACTAAGGCGGTGATCAGTGACCTATGGCGTGAATGCGATAGTGTGCAGGCAATCTAACGCTAGCTGACCCCGGCTGGGAGGAGCACTAACTGAACCTGATGCTATCTGATGTCGCTAGTGGCAGTAAGCCAGTGATCAGTGAAAAATTCTATATACTGACACTGTAGTAATGACACTGGCTGGGTGACAGGGTGGTCAAAGGGTTAATAGGGGTTGTCAAAGAGTTCAATGTGCTAATCTAACGTGTGCTTGTAAAATTTAGTGCTTTTACTAAGTGCCATGTTCGTTCTTCTCTCCCTGAACAGCATAGGGGTCAGTGGGGGCACATGTAAGATTATGTCGCTTTGCCCAGAGCCGCCACATGCCCACACATTGTTGGCAGGCGGGAGGCAAGTAGTTAAAAAAAAATTTTAAATGACAAATTTTTTACAATAATTTATTTTTTTAACTTTTTTTTTTATACTTTTTTAAAATACTTTCATCAGAGTAATGCAATGTTACCATAGTGACATTGTACTACTCTGGGGGGTGATCAGGTATTTTTTTTTCTACACTTTGCATTGCAGGACCAATGATCACTTTGAACTGTCATGAATATGTTAAGTTCATAACAGTTCATTATAATAGTGATCTGTGATTAGCTCCAGCTGGTCACATGGCACAGGGTGCTGTGATTGGCCACATGTGTCATGTGAGAGCTGTGAACCAATCACAGCTCAGCAGGAGCAGAAAAAAAGCTTTCATGAATCAGATTGATTCATAAAATGTTTTTTGTCATTGTGATCATGTGATCACACAGCGATCACGTGATCACCGGGTCCAGATTACCGGGATTCTCATTCTGCTGTGTCCAGTGGATACGCAGCGCCCCCTGTGTTGACAAAGACCAGCAACGTACGAGTACGTCACTGGTCCTGTAGCTGCCGCTCATCCGCAGTACATTGCGGTCGAGCGGCCTGAAAGTGGTTAAAGCAAAGTAAATACTCCTGCGTTGTTATTCTGTTATACGGGCTTCTGGTGGAAATTATAAGTGGTAGATTCAACATACATTATACAGGAATGGTCCTCTGTTATCAACATTGAATAACACTATATTAAACATTTTCTGTAAAAAAAAAGACAAACACAACCGATTAGGCTCAAAAATGGTGTAGAGTTTGTATATATATATATATATATATATATACACACAACTATATTGCCAAATGTATTGAGGGTATTGAGTCGAGTGGTGGAGTGCTTTACACCACTGCATCCGATGCTTTGCATTGCACTTGGTGATGTAAGGCTTGGATGCAGCTGCTCGGCCATGGAAACCCATTCCATGAAGCTCTGTATGCTCTGTTGTTCTAATCTGAAGGCCACACAAAGTTTGGAGGTCTTTAGCTATTGACTGTGCAGACAGCGGCTTCTGCGCACTGTGACCCTGCTGTGTCATTTTACGTGGCCTACCACGTCGTGGCTGAGTTACTGCTGTTCCCAGTTGCTTCCACTTTGTTATAATACCACTAGCAGCTGACTGTGGAATATTTAGTAGCTAGGAAATTTCACAGATGAACTTATTGCACAAGTGGCAACCTATCACGGTACCGTGCTTGAATTCAATGAGCTCCAGAGAGCGACCCGTTCTTTCACAAATGTTTGTAGAAGCAGTCTGCATGCCTACGTGCTTGATTTTATACACCTGTGGCCATGGAGGTGATTGGAACACCTGAATCCAATGATTTGGTGAGGTGTCCCAATACTGTTGGCAATATAGTGTATATACAGTGGGTAAAATAAGTATTGAACATGTCACCATTTTTATCAGTAGATAAATTTCTAAAGGTGCTATTGAAATGAAATGTAAACCACATGTCGGTAACAACCCATGTAATCCGTACATACAAAGAAACCAAAACAAATACGTTATGTGTAATTAAATGGAATAATACAGGGAGAAAGTATTGAACACATGAAAGAGAGGTGCAAAAAGGCATGGAAAGCCAAGACACCAGCTGAAATCTATCAGTAATTAGAAAGCAATCCTGTCCCGTCAGTGCAAATTAATCAGCTGGTTCAGTTTCAACTGATGGCCTTTAAAAAGGTGTCTCATTACCATGGCATCACACAAGAAACACCTCATGATAGATAAAAGCAAAGAGCTCTCCCAAGACCTTTGCAACCTTACTGTTGCAAAACATACTGATGGCATTGGTTACAGATTTCTAAACTTCTGAATGTTCCAGTGAGCACTGTTGGGGCCATAATCCAGAAGTGGAAAAACCATAATTTCACCCTAAACCGGCCACAACCAGGTGCTCCTTGCAAGATTTCTGATGGAGGAGTTAAAAGAATTATCAGAAGGGTAGTCCAAGAGCCATGGACCACTTGTGGAGAGCTTCAGAAAGACCTGGAATTAGCAGGTATAATTGTTTAAAACAAAAAAAAATAAGTAATGCACTCAACCACCATGGCCTGTATGCACACTCACCACGCAACTCCATTGCTAAAGAAAAAGCATGTTGAAAGTTTGCTGCACAACATTTAAACAAGCCTGTGAAAAACTGGAAGCATGGAAGCATATAGTCTGGTCAGATGAGACAAAAATTTAACTCGTTGGATGCCATAATACACACCATGTTTAATGGTCAAATGGCACTGCACATCACCTCAAAAACACAGTACCAACAGTGAAGTTTGGAGGTGGGCACATCTGCAAAATCTGCTGCCATCTACCAGGATGATGAAGATGAAATGAGGGTGGACATTTCATCAAGACAATGATCTCAAACACAAAGCCAATAGAAAATCTATGGAAAGAACTAAAGATCAGAGTTCATAGAAGAGGCCACAGAACCTTCAATATTTGAAGACTGTGTAGAAGAATGAGCCAAAATGACACCTGAGCAATGCATGCGACTAGTTTCTCCATACAGGAGGTGTCTAAAAGATGTCATTATCAACAAAGGATTTTGTATGAAGTATGAAATAAATTTCAATTAGTGTGTTCTATACTTTTTCCCTGTGTTAATCCATTTTATTACACATAACCTAATGTCTGAACTTACTTGTTTTGGTTTCTTTGTATGTATGGTTTGCATGGGTTGTTACCGATGTGGTGAAAATGTCATGTCAATGGCACCTTTAGAAATATATTTACTGAGAAAAACAGTGATGTGTTCAATACTTATTTTACCCGCTACATATACAGTTCCTTGAAAAAGTATTCATACCCCTTGCAATTTTACACATTTTGTCATGTTACAACCAACAACATAAATGTATTTTATTGGGATTTTATGTGACAGACCAACACAAAGTGGCACATATTGTGAAGTGGATGGAAAATGATAAATGGTTTTCAAAATTTGTTACAAATAAATATCACAAAAGTGTGGTGTACATTTGTATTCAGACCCCTTTACTCTGATACCCCTAACTAAAATCTAGTGCAGTGGTTCTTAACCTTGTTGGAGGTACTGAACCCCACCAGTTTCATATGCGCATTCACCGAACCCTTCTTAATTGGAAAAATAAAATATGATTTTTAAAATTCAAAACATAGGTATATATTTAGGTATATATTTATACATAGGTGCACAAAATGAACAAAACCGTTAAGAACAAAACCATTAAAACATGATTTTCACACAAAAACAAAAACATAATAATGAATATTTACTGCACGAATCATATGAGTCCGGTGTGGGTCTTCACCTCCGCCGAACCCACGAGACTGACTCACCGAACCCCTGGGGTTCGATCGAACCCAGGTTAAGAACCACTGATCTAGTGGAACCAATTATTTATTTATTTCAGGTACTTATATAGCGCAGTCAATTTTACGCAGCGCTTTACACATATATATTGTACATTCACATCAGTCCCTAACCCTCAAGGGGTGTACAATCTAAGGTCCCTAACTTACATTCATACATACACATATTAGGGCCAATTTAAACAGGATCCAATTAACCTACCAGCATGTCTTTGGAGTGTAGGAGGAAACCGGAGTACCCGGAGGAAACCCACGCAGGCATAGGGAGAACATGCAAACTCCAGGCAGCTGGTGCCATGGCTGGGATTCGAACCAATGACCCTAGTACTGCCAGGCGGAAGTGCTAACCATTTAGCCACTGTGCTGCCTTCTGAAGTCAACTAATAAGTAAATAGAGTCCACCTGTGTGTAGTTTAATCTCAGCAATAAATACGGCTGTTCTGTGAAGCTCTCAGGGGTTTGTAGAGAACATTAGTGAACAAACAGCATCATGAAGGCCAAGGAACATACCAGGCAGGTCAAGGATAAAGTTGTGGAGGCATTTAAAGCAGGGTTAGGTTATAAAAGATAACTCAAGCTTTGAACATCTCACAGAGCACTGCTCAATCCATCATCTAAAAATGGCACAACTGCAAACCAACCAAGACATGGCCGCCCACCTAAACTGACAGGCCGGGCAAGGAGAGCATTAATCAGAGAAGCAGCCAAGAGACCCATGGTAACTCTGGAGGAGCTGCAGAGATCAACAGCTCAGGTGGGAGAATCTGTCCACAGGACAACTATTAGTCGTGCACTCCATTATAGAATAGTGGCAAGAAGAAAGCCATTGTTTAAAGAAATCCATAAGAAGTCCTGTTTGCAGTTTGCAAGAAGCCATGTGGGGGGACAGAAAACATGTGGAAGAAGGTGCTCTGGTTAGATGAAACCAAAATTGAAGTTTTTGGCCTAAAAGCAAAACGCAATGTGTGGCAGAAAACTAACACTGCACATCACTCTGAACAAACGATCCCCACTGTGAAACATGGTGGTGGCAGCATCGTGTTGTGGGGATGCTTTTCTTCAGCAAGGACAGGGAAGCTGGTCAGAGTTGATGGGAAGATGGATGGAGCCAAATACAGGGCAATCTTAGAAGAAACCCTGTTAGTCTGCAAAAAAGACTGGGGCCTAGGTTCACCTTGCAGCAGGACAATGACCCTAAACATACAGCCAGAGCTACAATAGAATGGTTTAGATCAAAGCATTTTTATGTGTTAGAATGTCACAGTCAAAGTCCAGACCTAAATCCAATTGTGAATCTGTGGCAAGACTTTAAAATTGCTGTTCACAAATGCTCTCCATCCAATCTGACAGAGCTTAAGCTATTTTGCAAAGAAGAATGGGCAAAAATTTCACTCTCTAGATGTGCAAATCTGGTAGATACACACCCAAAAAAGACTTGCAGCTGTAATTGCGGTGAAAGGTGGTTCTACAAAGTATTGACTCAGGGGGGCTGAATACAAATGCACGCCACACTTTTCAGATATGTATTTGTAAAAATATTTGAAAACCATTTATCATTTTCCTTCCACTTCACAATTATGTGCCACTTTATGTTGGTCTATCACATAAAATCCCAATAAAATACATTAACGTTTTGGGTTGTAACATGAAAAAATGTGGAAAATTTCAAGGGATATGAATACTTTTTCAAGGCACTGTATATACAGAGTATATGGGTTGATTTGCTAAAACTGGACAGTAAAAAATTTGTTGCAGCTCTTCATAGAAACCGATCAGCTTCTAGGTTTTATTGTCAAAGTTTAATTGAACAAACTGAAGTTAAAAGCTGATTGGCTACTATGCACAGCTGCACCGAATTTTGCACTCTGCAGTTTTAGTAACTCGACCCCATAGTGTCATAGAGTCCATTGTATGAAACCATTAGGCAAATTCATAATTTTACCATGGTTTCAATCTTTTCTGCCACAATATTTTGCAGGGTAGTCCAATTATGTACAATACATCCAAAATCTGTTCCATTATTAAAATATGTTTGAGATGGGGTGTGTCCAAGATGGCGACTAAAGCGGCCTCATAATCCGGAGCTCCGGCACCTTGGCTTTAAATCCGCAGTGGACCCTAGCAGGACACCGGAGACATC
Organism: Staurois parvus; assembly: GCF_062004578.1. Taxonomy (NCBI): domain Eukaryota; kingdom Metazoa; phylum Chordata; class Amphibia; order Anura; family Ranidae; genus Staurois; species Staurois parvus. The sequence continues at coordinate 2,353,124 of NW_028318003.1, forward strand.
TGCAGCATCCCCTGCATCTAGGAGAGGGGCTCCGGGCTGTATTGCCCCTCTCCGCAGCAACGGACATCCGCGGCCTGGTGCGGCCGCATAGCCTGGAGCTCCGGCGCCTCGGCACTAAATCCGCCATCATCTGGGCAGCGGTGTATCCTTGCTGGGCATCGGAGGTACCTTCAGCATCCCCTGCATCTGGGAGAGGGGAGCTGTGCTTTATTTCCCCTCTCCACGGCAACAGACGTCTACGGGGGCGGACAGGTGCTGATCATCAGGTCCCCCTCCAGTGATCCGGGGACTGTAGCTCCTCCCTCTGTGAACACGGCCCCCGCTGGGCCTGGAGGCCTGCTGTGGCCTACATACTGCTGCCAGTGAGGTACCTGGGCTCCCTACACCTGTCCTGGAGGACCCTAGAGCCAGCCTACAGGGAATTCTGTGCTGCACAGACCCCTTGGCCCTGTCAGACCCTGTGGTGGGAGTTGGAGCCAGCATCTGGGTCTTTGGCCTTATGAATGGTGCCTACCACAGCTTATGTCCACTCTGCATCTCCACGCTTTGAGAATCATTTTTACAATATAAAGATTTCACTGATAAGCCTGATCGCATCTATGTAACTATAACCTTACACCTGTTTCGGGCATTATAGGTCCCCTGGGGTTATTATCTTCCTTGGCTATCCAATTTTCAGTTGATCACCCCCAGGAGACTTCCTGTATGCCATCAACCAAGAAAAAAAAGTAGGGGAAAAGCTCAAAAGTCCCTTAGACATATCTACTTAAAACACACTAGATTTGCAGCATGTCTCAAGATAATACAGAACGAGCATTCCCATCCGGTCCCACACAGGATACTGCAGCTAATCCATTAGCTCAGGACAGTGAATATGCACAGCAGCTTACAAAGGGGGACTTGGAATCTTGTTTGGAAACTATGTACACCAAGTTAGCCACTAAATTCCAAACAGAACTCCACAAGAGCACAAATGTTCTCTCTCAGGAAATAGCCGCATTGGGCTCCAGAACCGATTGCTTATAGACCAAACATGATGAACTCAGCCTAGCTTATGGTGAGCTTTCCAGAGATCACGATCATTTACAGATGGCCTTTGCACAATTGCAGGCACAGGTTGAGGATCTTGACAATCGCAACCGCAGGAATAATTTGCGAATCAGGGGAGTCCCGGAGTCTGTGAATGACCTTTCACAAGCCATAACCAAGCTATTCAAGTCTCTCCTTCCAGACCATGAACCTAGGTCCTTTGCTTGTGACCACATCCATAGAGCCCTGCGCCCAAAACCTCCTAATGATAAACCGCCTAGGGACATTGTTCTGTGTATGAAGGATTTCCTGACCAAAGAAGACATACTCAGAGCTGCTCGCAATACCCCAATGATCACCTTTGAAGGTTCGGTTTTACAAATATTTCCAGATGTTTCTCCGGCTACGTAAGAGAAACATAGAAAAATGAAGGAAATCACAATTGCCCTTTTCTCAGCTCATATCCACTATAAATGGGGCTTTCCCTTTAAGCTGATAGTTCCTCATAATGGGAGCACATACATAGCCACATCCCTTCCCGAAGGCTGAGAAATCCTGGCCAAACTGGGCCTGGCAGATGCCCCATCACCTCAATGTCCACCTTCCACCCCTCGGGTTTCTCCCATTTGGCATACTCCATCTCCATGAAGGGATAAAAGGAGAGTCAGACAGGAACCGGGATGACAAGACCTTGCTCATTTGCATATTACACACTGTTTTGATGGTCTTTTGTAGGATGCTGCAAAATGTTACATGTTCATATATCATTACTTTTGATATATTATTTAGTTACTTGGACGTGCAAAAACCCAGCATGGGTCTTTGGACCCTCATTTTGCCGCCTGTATGCTCATAGAAATCTTTGACACGTGACCAGGGGCGGACTGACCATTTGGAAACTCGGACACTGCCCGAGGGCCTGGGGTTAGTAGGAGGCCCCATGAGATCCCCCTGGTACCTTTTTCATAGGCTTTTTTGAGTTTGGCCAAGGACACAGGGGCCCCATGATCCCCTATTGCCCGGGGGGCCCCATGAGTTGTCAGTCAGCCCCTGCACGTGACCCCACCCTGCCATCTTGCATGGCCGGAAATGTCGCTGCCCTGACGAGCGGTGACAGCTCCGCTTCTTGTGGTTTAAGGTGGCGGAGTTTGGGCCCGTTTGGCCCTTTGATGATAAGGTTTTCTGTCTTTTCAGGGAAGGCAGTTAGCCCACCTGATCCACAGTTTATTGTGATTGCTTTAGTTGTAGGGGCTCTTAAGGCCCCAATTCTATTGCTTTATGTTTTTGTTTTTTTGACAGTTTTGGTACATGATATTACTCATATACAAAGTTGTGGACGTCCCAGCAGCTATATTGGGACTTGGATGCTCCATAAACTGACTTTGACAGATTTCACTTTCTATGATGTAGTTCCAGATATTCCACTAACTAGACAAACTATTGTTGACTGACACTATTTTCTTTTACCATTTTCATAGATCTTACAGACAGGGGTTTTACACCTTACACTCTAATAAAAGCAGAGAGATGGCAATTTTTTTACAAAACTCATTCACCTTCGATATTCAACATGTATATCGTGACCCTGAGAGCAGATTTATCATTATTAAAGGCACACTTTCTGGTCGTGAACTCACGATCGCGAATGTTTATGCACCAAATTCGGCTCAGACTTCCTTCTTTTCTCACTTTTTCACAGTTCTTGATAGGTTTCTTTCCTCTCATTTACTAGTGGGAGGGGATTTCAATCTGGTAGCTAACGCCCTTTTGGACAGAAGTTCATCCTCACCATCTTCCCAGGCCGTCCCAAAATCCCTTACTAAAAAATTGGAAACACTACAACACTTCAGACTCCTGGAGGGCACGCAATGTAGAAGCCAAAGATTACTCATTTTACTCCCACCCACATGACTCTTATGCTAGATTAGATAATATCTATTGTTCCCCTATTCTGCTAGCCAACTCTAGGAAGGCATGTATTCATTTAAGTCCCTGGTCAGATCATAATATAATGGCATTGTCTATTAACCCGTGCGATTAGCACAATAAGACCTTCCACAGCACCGGACCCTGATGGGTTTACGACTAGCTATTATAAACATTTTGCTACTACACTCGCTCTTTTTTTGCTGTCGTTATTCAATCATGTCTTACAGGGCGGCAGGTTCCCTGAGGAGATGCTGTTGGTTAATATGTCTCTTTTGCCTAAACCCTTAAAAGACCACCATCTCCCTCAAAACTATAGACCAATTTCATTGGTCTTACACCCACGCCCTATTCCTGGCGTCTTAATGACTCTATGCTCTATGATATTAATTCCCGCCAAGAACTAGTTACATCTATTCAGGAATACTTTCAGCTAAACACAATTTATCTCCCCGGCTACTTTGTAGATGGCCCATAAGACGGTCATGCGAGGCCGCCTCATTTCTATGGCCTCAACTAGGAATAGGGAACGGTGGAAACAAATTCAGAAACTTACTTAAGAATTAGAAACATATTATAGAGCTCATATTGGCAATCCATCTCTTTTGAACAAAACAATGATAACGCAAAAGCGTTTAGAACTGAATACTTTATTATCCTAGAAAACTGAAAAAGCCCTACATTGGGCGAAAGCCTCTTTTCTGTTACATAGCAACTCAGCGTCTATTATGTTTGCACGGAAAGTAAACCATTCTATACGACCCCCACATATCTATAAATTACAAACTAAAACCAATAGCGTCTCCTCTTTGCCTCATGAAGTCCTGGGTATTTTTGAAAAATTTTACTCTACCCTATTAGCTCCCCCACAATTATCTTCTGCTCCCCTAAACGGCTTTTGGCTTAATTCTATCCCCCTCCCTACTCTCACACCTTCTCAAGTATCCTCCCTTAATGCCCCATGTACATTAGAGGAAATAACCCGTGCGATTAGCGCACTAAGAACTTCCACAGCACGGGACCCTGATCGGTTTATGACTAGCTATTATAAACATTTTGCTACTACACTCGCTCCTTTTTTGCTGTCGTTATTCAATCATGTCTTGCAGGGCAGCAGGTTCCTTGAGGAGATGCTGTTGGCTAATATGTCTCTTTTGCCTAAACCCTTAAAAGACCACCATTTCCCTCAAAACTATAAACCAATTTCGGTAATGAACAATGATCTGAAATTTTTCAGCCGTATTCTGGCAGATAGGTTGGCCTCTATTATACCCACTTTGGTCTCACGGGACCAATCGGGATTTATTCCAGACAGATTTATCACAGACAACAGTCGCCTCACGCTAAATGTTATACAGGATGCCAATTTGCACTCCAAGGAAGTTTTATTACTGAGCCTGGACATCAACAAGGCCTTTGATAGTGTCCTCTGGCCCTATCTGTTTTCTCTACTGCAGAAGATAGGCTTCAATGCTGAATTTCTGTCTGGTATACAAGCCTTGTACGACTCCCTCAAAACAAGAATCAGACTCCCAGGTTGTAATTCTAATTTTTTCACACTGGGCAGGAGTACTTGTCAGGGCTGCCCACTTTCACCCCTATTATTTGCGCTTGTTTTGGAACCCTTGGCTATTGCAATGAGATCACATTCAGATATTTCTGGTTAACCATTAGTGGTTTTGCATTTGAAATTATGTATGTATGCAGATGATGTTATGCTTTTACTCACTAACCCGTTAGTGTCATTGCCCAATTTATGCACATTATTGCATGACTTTGCTACAGTATCAGGTCTTACAGTAAATTTTACCAAATCAGTAGTTATGCCTATTAATGTTACGGACTCCCTGAGTGCATCTCTCCACAATTCTTTTCCATTTCGTTGGGCCACTGACCGAATCCCATACTTAGGTATCTACCTCACTCCCAACTTTTCAAAACTATTTGCCGTTAATTACGTTTGCGGACTTAAAAAAATTTGCCGTTAATTACCCACCATGTGTGTTTCGCCTTGCTACACTTTTGAAAGTCTGGCATGGATACCCCATCTCATTCTTGGGCAGAGTCACGGCAGTACAAATGAAAATCTTGCCTAAATTACTTTACTTATTTAGGGCACTCCCTATCCTAGTCTCAAAGGCGTTCTTAGATCGCTTTCAACGGATGATTAATAATTTTATTTGGCGTAATAAACGCCCTCGTTTTACATCATCGGTCTTATACCGATCGCAACTGGCGGGAGGCTTTGGACTCCCCAATTTCTGGTTTTACTACCTGTCGGCCCATTTTGCACAGACATCTCAATGGTCAATATTAATTCCCAGGTCCCTTGGATTAGATTTGAATCCCAGTGTATTCGTCCATACTATCTTCCAGGCATATTATGGTCAAAAACGCCCCCCCCCCCATTTATTATTGGCCTATAATTCCATTGTTGCCGAATCGCTAATGCTTTGGTCCCGATATAAATTTAAATTAAATCTTGTCTCCTCTCTATCCCCAGGTTCATAATTTTTTGGTGACCCGAACTTTACTACAGCATTCTCATCCCCACAGACATTTTGTTGGTGGTATGATAGATCCCTCATCAGGTTATCTGACTTTCAAAGAGGAGGCACTTATGTCACTTTTCAGATGCTTCATATACTTTTTGACATCCCATATTGAGAATATTATCATTATCGACAGATTAGACGTTTTTTCTTCTCACATTTTGGTCTGAAACCTTCATCCCCGATCTCACTTTTCGAACGTATTAGCCGTGACTCTCCCAGGGGTAGGGGTCTCATTACGGATTTGTATCGCCAATTTCTGGTTGCTGCCTTCCCGTCTCCCCCCTTTATATACAGAAGTGGGAGGAGGATGGTGGTGTCACCTTCTCTGATGAGGATTGGGAGTCCATGATGGATAATATATGTAAGAGCTCTAGATCTCTTTCTGTCAGGGAAACTGCCCTCAAAATATTAACCAGATGGTATTATACCCCATCTAGATTACATATCATGTTTCCAGGGACGTCCCACCTTTGCTTCCGGGGCTGCGGCCTTACTGGTACCTTGGTGCATATATTTTGGGACTGCCCAAGCCTCTCATTGGTATGGCGCAAGATCTCAGATGTGGCCTCCGCTGTGGCAGAGGCCCCGGTGCATCTGTCTATGCAGTCTTGCCTACTAGGAGCCCATATCCCGGGAGTTCGGACTGAGATTATGAGGCTAATCCATACCATCTGTATATCCGCTCTATAGGCTATAGCCCTACATAGGAAATCCCTCACAGTACCGTTGGCCACAATTCTGCATAGAATTGATGCAGTGATGCTCATGAAGAGAATTAATTACACCTTATTGGATAAGATGCACTTATTTGACAGAAAATGGGAAGTCTGGAGAACTCACAGGCATTTACTATCTGACTAATGTCCACTCATATTTTGGTTGATTGAGTCATTTTCTTGGTAGCTATATAGCTTTACATACCCTTCTACTTATACTGCTCATGTACTCTAATTTCTCTTCTCTTTCTTTCCTTTTTTTTTACTTTGCAAGGTTGTACCATTTGAAATATGCTTTACAGACGAGCCTTGTTCCTGTTGTATGCCTTACTTGATGTTGTACTGCCATTTTGTAGTATATTTCTTGACAAAAAAACAAAATAAAAATGTTTGTAAACAGAAAAATATGTTTGAGATAGCAGATAACACAGCAAAAAAAAAAATTCTCACATTTTAATAATGGAACATGTTTTTGTTGCACTGCAAATAAATAGACTACACTGCAAAAATGGACTGCACGTATTATCTTTGGAACTATTGGGTGGGTAAGGCGAAGCTCTGTTGACTTCCATCATCAAATAATGTGCAAGCAAACATGCTGTGTTTTTTTTCTTGCATTAGACTGGATATTCTTTGCAAAGTGAAATGTCATCTCATTTACTAAGCTCTGGAGCATTTGCACTTGCAAAGTGCACAGTCTATTAGCCTTTAGTAAATCAACCCCGATTTCTCCTATTTCCAAATCAGTGTTTCTTCCTATAGAACATTAGCCATTGCTAATTACGAGAATAGCTATTATTTCAAATAATACAGCCATGTTGTGCAAACAAAAAGCAGATCCAAGAACAGATGTTCAATAACAGCTGAATACTTCACTCTGAGCACCCCAAACCTGAATAAGGCCCTATCAACATGAAAAATAAAATACAGTAAAAATGAAAACCCAAAAATGCTACCCTCCAAACCAAATCTGACTTTTTAGCTCTTTAAAGAGATGCCTGGCAGCCAAAAAAAGTTAAAAGGCTAGGTTTGCCTTTTGGAGAATGTTACACATTACACCCATGTTTAGTTTAGAGTGTAACAGTGACAGTGGTTGGGGTTTCTCTCTCTGCACTTCCTGTCACATTTCAAAATCAATGTGGCTGTGCAGGCTGAACAAGCATCATTCATTCATAGGAAGCTGTAAATGAAGAAAGTACAAGTCCTGTCTGCCACTGTGGAAGGCAGCTTATAGTTTTCAATGAATGAGTGCTGATGAGCGAAGGCGCAAAGGTGCTGAGAAGTTCATTCACACTTTCTATAGAGGTACAGGCACAAAGCTGGGGCCATGTCTGCAGGAGCCTGATACTGCACCTACGATCCCCTGATTATGATGAAATGCTCTGCAGACTCCTCTGAAAAAAAAAATAATAATTTTCCCCCTGCCAAAATATGAATTTGCGTTTAACCTGAAAAAAGACTCTATCAGCATACAACAAAAAACAATGTACCAGATAAATGAAACCATAACTTCCTACCCCCTAAAGGAAAAAAAATCAGTTTTAGGAAAAGCCTGGCAACAAAGACCATATTATCATAAAATAAACAATATACCTCCAACATAAATGAAAAACACCACCATCTTGAAACAATAATTCATTCCCCACAAGGGAAGCGGCAAAAATAAAACAAAGTGTTTGCTAAGGACATGACAGCAGCTAAAAGCTAACCACTGACCTCAAATTCAATGACAACATAAAATAAATGACAGAAAGCTCCCAATACTAAGAACAACAAAAAGAAAAAAAGAGTTGATCGCCCAAAGAGCCCAAGCAGCGTTGAAATACAGTTTCCTAATTGGCACTAACATCTCCCTATACAGGTTTGTTTTTTTTTTTCTTTTAAATATTTATTAATTTTTCATGTCACTTACAATTCATTTCAACATTTCTATTAAAATGGTTATCAAAACCATATTTTCTCCTTATATAATTTATTTATATATATAACTTCCTTTTCTAACCATGCCCCCCTCCCATACCCCCCCCTCTAGCCCCCTATCCCCTCCCCCTCACACGCTCCACATTTTCTCTTCTCTGATTGAATCCATGTTATTCTGTTATTCCTAAACCCATTTCTAAACCCACTTCCAGGTATATTATATCTTCATATATTTCATCTTTCCTCTATATTCTTCCCAGCCTTTCCATTTTTTATTATACATCTCCAACTTGTCTTCATGCGTGCAGTACAATCTTTCTGTCCCTGAAATCTGATTTACTCTACTCATCCAATCCTCCTCAGTTGGCACCTCTTTTTTCTTCCAGAACCTGGGTGTCAGGCTCTTTGCTGCGGTCAAATAATGCCATATGCCCGAACTCTTATATGCTTTCACTGAGAGTTCTGAGATATGGAGGAGACATAGTTCTGGATCTAATCCTATATTGATTTTGGTAATTTTCCCTATCAAATAAACTATCCTCCGCCAAAACACCTGTATTTCCGAACATTCCCACCACATATGATACCACGTGCCCACTTCCCCACATCCTCTCCAACACATCCGTGAAATTTCCGTGTTCATCTTGTGCTCCACATTGGGGGTGATATGCCATCTATTCAAACACTTATAATTAATTTCTACTTCCCGCATACTAATATTTTCGTGAATTAATATGAACATTTTCCTCTGCTCCTCCTCTGTTTTTCCCATATCTCTTTCCCATTTCTCTATGTGCATTAATTTTGTGTCTGTATCAAGTTCCATTAGTATCTTGTGTATTTTTGCCATTCTGTGTCTACCATTTCCCCGTGACTCAAATATTCTTTCAAATGGATTCCAGTCTTTTCTAGTTCTTATGGGCTTTGGAAGGCTCTCAAAAAAGTTCTTCAGTTGGTAATATCTTAGTCTATCCATCTTATTAAAGACTTCTCCCTTTCTTTCCTCCATATCCTTGAATGACCCAATTTCCTCTCCTACCATTATAGCTCTCAATTGCGCCTCCTGTTTTATAATCCATTTCCCTGCTATACTATCCTTACCCGGGATGAAATATTTTGTGTTCCTAAGTGGTATTAATTGTGAATTGAAAACCCACCCCCCCCTTTTGTCTATGTAGTAAATCCCATTCTTTTAAAACATTAAGAGTGTACGTGATTGTGCTCTCCTCTAGTTCCCTGTATTGTGCGGGTACCCAAATATTTTTACTTAAACTTATTCCACTCAGTGATTTCTCAATCTTAACCCAACTTTTCTCCGGATTATGAATCCAGTCGAAGATTCTTTATAATATCTCCTAAAATCTGGTACCCCCAATCCTCCTCTTTCTTTACTTCTGGTCAACATTTCATAACCTATTCTAGGCTTTTTATTCCTCCATATACATTTTATTATCATTTTCCTAAGTTCTTTAAAATATGCGTCTGGGAGTTTGATTGGGATCATTTGGAATTTGTATAATACTTTAGGGACAATTACCATCTTTATCAAGTTTATGCGACCTATCCACGATGGATTTCCATTTCCCACTTTCCTCAGCTCCTCCTTAATCTCATTTAATAAGGCTATATAATTAGCTTTATATAGGTTCTTAATTGAGGCTGATAATTTTATTCCTAAATATTTAAATTCTTTGTCTCTCCAAAGGAATGGGAATTCCTCTTGTAATTTTTCGTTTTCGCTGTTTTAAGGTTTAAATTTAAGATTTCGGTCTTTGTCGGGTTAATTTTCAGGTTCGACAGTTCTCCATACTCCCTCAATGCTTTCATTAAATTAGGAAGTGATGTTCTGGGGTTTCCAACATAAAACATCAGATCATCCGCATAAGCCACTACCTTATGTTCTCTATCTCCTATCTTTATTCCTTTTATGTCTATGTTCCTAATCATGGACAATAAGGGCTCCAGTGATAACACATATAACAATGGCGACAATGGACATCCCTGTCTTGTACCATTTGACATCTTAACCTCCCTGGCGGTATTCCCGAGTGTAGCTCGGGGTAACATTTCAGTACCAAAAGCGGTAACCCCGAGCTACACTCGGGAATACCATGCGGCACTGCTCCGGCATGTGTTCTTCACTTACCTTACCCTGCGCTCCCACGATGTGTCCCCTGCAGCGTCCCCGGCCATCTCCTCCGGCCGATGCCGGCATCCGGCTTCTGTGTCCTGTCCCTGTGACGTCGGGACGTACGGGCGCCGCCGCCGGCGGGAAATTTAAAAATTTTAAAAAATGTCATTTTTTTTTTTTTCATTTTACACAGTAAAACATTGCTGTTTCAACCTATTTCACATACATATTGTCCCTAGTGCTTTGTCCTGCGCCCTGCCTGCATTTTGTCTGTTCTTTCTGCCTGGAAACTGAGAAATGTCCATGGCGTCCAAAAAGTGTCCCTTTAGGTCAAAAGCGGTTTAGACCAGCTAGAGAACAGCGATAGTAAATCAGAACCACTTACAGAATTGAGTGATAATGATTCGTGGGGGAAATTCGTCATCAGAAACTGAAAACGATTTTGCGACTGAGCTCAGCAATGTGCGAACTTGGCGCTCTATTTCACATTTCAGTGTTTTTGGTTTGATTATATTATTGAATTAAATTTTTTATTATTTTTATATTATTTTTATGATTATTTATTAAATTATAATTTATGATTTTGTGTTTCAAATTTTATCATACCCGGGATGTTTACTAGACTCTTGTTCGGACAGATTTCAGTGAGTTTTTCCTAAAAATTACAGCCTACAATAAAAAAAATACATATTTCCATGCAAAAAAATGGTACCGCTTTCAGCACCAAAAATCTGAAATAATCATACCGCCAGGGAGGTTAAAATACTCTGATCTTCCTCCATTTACCATTATGGTAGCGGTCGGCCCTCTATATAACTCTCCAATCCACCCTCTCATTCTATTTCCAATTCCCAGCGCTTCCAGGGTATCCATCATAAAACCCCAACTCACTCTGTCGAAAGCCTTCTCAGCATCTATCAACATCAGTATCATTGGGGTTTTCCCTTTTTTACCCTCCTGTATAATCAACAATGATCTTAAAGCATTATCTCTACCCTCTCTTCTTGAGACAAACCCCACCTGGTCTCCATGTATCCACTCCGGCATCAACTCTTTCAGTCTATTTGCCAGCACCTTTGCATATATTTAGTGTCTACATTCAGCAGCGCTATTGGTCGATAACTTGCACATTGCGAGGGGTCTTTATCTTCCTTCTGTATCAATACTATATTAGTCTGTAAAGATTCTCCCCTTATCTCCATCTTATTCCCCAAGGCGTTCATATAAATCTTCATCTTGGGTATTAAAAGCTCTTTATATTTTTATAGTATTTAACCATATATCCATCCGGACCCGGACTTTTCCCTCCCGCCATGCTTTTTAGTGCTGTTTTTATTTCCTCTGAAGTTATTTCTGCCTCTAAATAGTTCAGTTGTTATTCTTTTAATTTCGGAAGGCCTGCATCCTCTAGGTATAACTTTCTTTTCCCTCTATTTACTGTTTCCGTTTTCTTAAACGTATCCTGAGGAATGATATTATACAACTCGTTATAATACTCTTTAAATATTCTAGCAATATCCTTGGTTGAGTGTACAAATTCCCCCTTGGGATTCCTTATTTTCTCAATATAATTTCTATTTTTCTTCTTTCTTAAAGTTCTCATTAAACACTTTCCCGGCCTGTCTCCCCATCTATACCTTTCACATGTTACTTTATTAAAGACTCTTCTTTTTTCCTCCTCCATTACATTCTCTAATTCTTCTTTCTTCTTTATTAACAACTGCATTGTTTCCTTAGATCTTTCCTTTTTATGCACCTGTTCAAGATCATATATTTCATTTAATAATCTATTTATCTTTTCTCTCCTTTCTTTTTTCCTTTTTGTCCCCATTGCAATGAGTATACCTCTAATGTAGGCTTTATGTGCTTCCCACACCGTTGCAACCGACACATCCTCTGTTTCGTTCTCTTCAAAAAACCATTCAATTTCCCTCTCAATTCTTTGGTCAATCTCTTCATCCATGAGAAGTGCCTCATTCAATCGCCATACACATCCTTCTCTCCCCTCTCTACCCCATCTTAACTTCATTGCAACTGGGGCATGATCCGACAGGGTGCTTCCTCCAATTTTTACTTCCACCACCAACTCTATCATTCGATGTTCTACTAATATGTAATCTAATCTAGAATAAGTCTCATTTACATGCGAAAAGAAAGTATAATCTCTCTCCTTCATATTCCTAATTCTCCAAATATCCACCAATTGACAGTCATGCAACAATTTCTTTAACATTCTCAAGGACTTGCTTTCCTCCCTCCTCACACAGGAATTAGTATCCATCCACGGGTCCATACAGATGTTAAAGTCTCCCGCTACTATCATACACCCTCTTTTAAAATCCATCAATCTCTTCAACACTTCTCTCATAAACTTCTCCGGCCTCTTATTTGGACTGTATATGTTTGCTATTGTACACTCAGTTCCCTGTAATTTACCTTTCAAAAATAAAAACCTTCCTTCCAAATCCGTTAATCTCTCCTCCACCTCAAACCTTATATTTTTTGCAAAGCCTATAGCAACTCCTTTTGCTCTTTTAATTGGTGAGTCCGCATAAAACCATGTTGGGAAATGTCTGGTCCTCAATCTAACCTTCGACTCTATCTCTAAGTGTGTTTCCTGCAAAAATACCACTGAGGATTTTCTATGTTGTAGTTCTTTAAATAACCTAAATCTCTTTCCTGGACAGCTTAAGCCTTTTACATTGTAGGTTATATATTGGATTTCTTCCATCGTACTCTTTTCCTACTGACTCCTTCTTCTTCCTTCCCTTCCTCTTTCTCATTCCTATAGAGCGTCCCAGTAGTCCCCTCTCCCCCCCTCCGCTCCCACCCCCCCCACCCCACCCCCTCTCCCAATGATCCCCTCAGCCCCTCCCTTTCCCCTCCCCATCCGCATCCCTTCCTCCTTCCCCCCCTCCCCTCCATCCCTCCCCATGCACCCCCCTCTTTTTAGGCCTTCGATTTGCCTAACAATCATTTGTGGAGATACAATCCACCTTTGATTTAATCCTTAGGGCTACACTCCTCCTATGGACGAGTTCCCCTCTATCCGGATCCCCCGCTGACCCCCACTTCTTAGAAAGACATCTCAAAAAGGGATATAGGCCGGCAGAGTAAGGGAAGATAAGAGGGAGAGAGAGAGAGGAGAGGAAAGAAAAAAAAAACAAAAAAAAAACAAAAAACCAAGCCCTCTCCCCTTCTCTACATAGGTCGGTACATAGTTCAGCGTCTCTCCCTCCTTCTGTCAGATGCCGGCCGGCTCCCTCGGCTCCCAGAGATGCATAGCGGCCAGCCACGCACTCGAGCCACGCCCCTTAACCTCCCGGCACCCAGACCCGCCGTCACTGCAGGACTGCACACCAGCTAATCTCCGGCTCCAGGGTCTCCCCTCTCGCAGACCGCCACTCTTCCCAGGGTGCTCACTAGATAGAGGTAGGTCTCACCCTGCTGGTTTTCACATATCCATGGGTGCTTGGGGGCCTGGGGGGGATCGGACAGAGGAGTCTAATCCGAGAGCTCCTACCTCGAGCTCTCCTCAGCCACCATAGTCAGGCTCGGCCATCTCCCTATACAGTTAATCAGCATCCCTATCCTTTCGCTGCAGCAGCTTTCAACATACTGACACTATGGCTGCCCTGTGCCCCCTACTTTTATAGTGAGGTGGATGGCTTATTCAAAATTGCCAGTATTGGTCTTTCTAAGCCTGCTGCCCATAGTTCAGAGACCATGAGGTGCATTTTGGTTTGAAGGATAAGTTCACTTTTTCGTAACATGTTACACCCATATTCAGGGTGTAACACGTAACATATTTGAAACGGACTGGCCCTCACACCTCCCCGATCCCCTTTGTGACTGCTAGTGGAGGATCTTCTCCTCCTTGCTAGCTGTCACAATTAAAAAAAAAAATAAAAAGTGACCCTGTGACACTCCGCCCGGCCATATCACTCATTCACAGTATTCTGTGAATGGGAAAACCTCAAATCATGACAGCCTTTGCGGCTGTCAGCTTGTAGTTTTCAAAACTTTACAGCACAGTGGTAGCTCATTGAGCATTCCTGTTAGTAAGTATCTGCTTGCCCGTACGAGATGTAGGAGCAAGCAGATACAGTGACAGGTCAGAGGGAGACCTGCATGGCACCAGCGATCTGCTGATTGCTGGTGCAATGCTTTAGAGGCTTTATAAAAAAAATAATAAATGTACATTTTTTTACCTGCAAAAAAATGTGCATGTATTTTTTGTTAAAAGCTGAACTTATCCTTTTCAGACCTATGGTAGTGGTGAGCCTAAACCCCATCTCTGATCAACGAGTATTTTTTTTGTCATCAACATACAAAATATGTATCCATTGCAGAGATATACTGCATATGTTTTTTACTTTTATTTTGCCCTGATATACACTTGAAGGTAAAGGCAACAACTAGTCAATCTACCCAATGATCGCAGCAAAATAATGGGTAGACTGTGAACCCACCGTGCCGCTAGCTCTTAACCCTGCCTGACGCCTCTCAGAAAAGCACACCAATGTAAATTCATAGCCAAGGGAAGTCCTGAGTGCCTTCTTGGCTCTGACTTTTCTTATGACACACACCTGGGAGGACTTCACTCACTCTGCTGGAGGTTACTGAATCTGAGGTCTAGTGAGTGAATTTCTATAGAGGGAAAATGGAATTTGTGCTTACAATTGACCCCTGCACTCTCCAAAGCTTCCTTACTTTGCAATTGGGCCTTGCTAGCTTATGTGCCTTGATGATCTCTGATTTCTTCCATGTTGTTTAGGTAGAACCCTACATTTCCAGGGTTACCTACCCCTGCTGTAGGGCAACTGGTTAAAAGCCCTGCTCACAAACCGTGGTAAGGGTTCATGAGCTACTAAGAAACTGCTGTCTCCTAGAGATATAAGGGTCAGATTTGACTGAACATTTAAATGTTTCTTATGATAAAATATTAGTGAAAAATGCAAAAAATAACTTAAAGGAGAAGTACACTTGGGTAAGTATAATTTGGAGAAAAAACTCCCAAACTTCTCTTTTTATCAATATGCATTTTTTCTTTTCCATTCCTTTATTTAAAACCTAAAGAACACACAGTGAGAGGTAGGGCAGATACATTCGTTCTGCACTTGACAATATAACTGATTGCTCTTGAAGCAATGACAATAGCATTTAACTAGCATTTGACCAGTCATGGTTTGTTTTTTGAGCAATTTATAGACAAGTGGCAGGGCCAGGGCGATGTTCATTTACTAGTCTTGAACAAGGTCCCTTACTGGAATGAGATACTGTAATGAGACACTGGCTGCAGAGTCTGTTAAAAAGTTCCATCAATGCACTTGTGCTAGGAAAGTTGGCAGAAACAATGTGGTTCAATGTGACAAATACAAATTTTCAAAAAAATCTGTAGACTAGAGCTAAAATCGACTATCAAACATTTCCTTTGTAAAACACAACCCATTTTATTCTTTATATCAATTCAATTCCATTTATTTCTAGCATATGTTTCTGTCTAAATATCTAACTTGCTCTGTCAGGTTTAACCTCATCAAAGGGTACCCATACATTGTCCATAGCATGCAATCAATGCCCTAATCACTGGTGATGACTGCAGCAGGCACGTTTTCTAGCTCACCTTTTCTATCTGTTTGGGCTATTATTTTAGTTCTCTTTGTTATTGTATATAGAAAGCTGTTGATTAAAAGATGCATGGGGATACTGAAATAGTTTCCCACAGACCTATGTGATCTCCCAAAAAAAAAAACTTAAAAAAACCCCAGAACATTTAATAATTGATTATACTCCTCAGTATCCACCTAAAAAGTGAAGCATAGGATGTGTGGAAGGGGTAAACCTGGAGTTGCCTAACCACTTCTTCTCTTACACCTGTTCACCCCCTATGGACCAGATCAATTTTTACATTTCTACTACATTTCTGTTTATTCAGTGATATCTTTGTCATTACTAAAGATAACAAGGTAATGCATATATTGGTTTTTTTTTTAGGATAAACAATGCTTTCTTTCCATGATATTGTCTTTCAACGTTTTTTTCCACAATCCTTAGACAATAAAATGCAACAAAGTAAACAAAATGTACTTTTTTCATTTTTTATTTATTTTTTTGAAGCAGTGTTAGTTTAAAAACAAATAGTGTTACTGCATGTAAAGTGTGCCTTTTATTTTGTAATTTGTCCTTTTTATAATGACACTAAAATTATGATTCTGGTACAAAGCATTGTAAAATTATTTACTAATTAAGTTGGGTTTTTTTCAAAATTTTATGCTTTTTGTACTTCAATGGTTTTTATTAATTTTAAACAAAGAAGGACTGAAGCAAAAGGCTCGCCCACGCAGGGGTTATCAATGGCACATAAGGTATAAAAGGAACAATGTGACAGCACCAGCAACGGAGGAAACACGCCCACGCAGGGGCTATCAATGGCACAGAAAATGCATATATTAAATAAAATAGTGTTATAACTCCAACAGTGAAGAAAACCAGAGACAGGTGTCTGCTGCCTTGCAAAAATCATACAAAGACCAAAAGGAAAGAAGAGTAAGAAGAGGAAAGGAAGACAAGACCAACAGCAGGGATTCGGGAACGCCAATACCAATCAACAGCTTAGACCCAGAATAGCCAGGGGGAGCGTGGGAAAAGCATATTACAACCACGGCTCCCAGATTTTAAAAAATTTGTTTTGGGAGTCATTAAAGATACTCAACATGTTCATTAAGCATCAAAGTGGACATACGGTTCCGCACCCCCTGAAGAGGGACAGATGTACTTTTCCAAGCTTGAGCAATTGTTTTAGTCACCGACAAGAACAAATAGGAGACCAATTTCTGCTGGTGAGCCAAGAGGCCCGCTATGGGACAATGAAGCAAGGCATACCTTGCTTCTCGGCATATGGAGAGATGAAACAATGTGTAGAGAAGTCCAAATACACAAGACCAAAACCAGATCAGTCTCGGGCATGACCACCATACATGCAATACATCTCCACGATGGCTAAAACCCCGAAAGCAGCAATAACTATAGGTAGAGTTCGTCTGGGCTATACAAGTCAGGACCCAATACCAAAGGAACAGTACTTTATATGCCGCATCCAGCGTATTCACATTACATGAACATTTAGCTATAAATGACTAGGCCTTATTCCAGTCCTCCAGATCCACGACCGCCCACAAATCGCGCTACCATTGAGCAACATATAATAGGGAAGCAGACGTTGAGCGCCTATTCAAAGATGCATAGAGTAGGGAAACAAGACCCGGGGCACCAGGACGCTGTTGGCAAAGCTGTTCAAAGGCAGGTTTCTGGTATGGAAAGGTGGATTTGCCACGCAGTGAGGTCAGCCAATGCCGCATTTGAAGATAATGAAAAAATTTAGCTGAGGGAATATCCCACGATCTCCGAAGAGAATTCCAGGTAGGAAAAGACCGAGAGGTCAAAAAGTGTTGCACCTGCGAAAAACCATTGGCCACCCACCAGGAGAACGCCCCTGTTTGATCTTAGCCCGGCGAGAAAAGAGGGTTATTAGTAATTGGGAGCAGAGGTAGAAAGGGTGAGATGACGTCACCAGAGGAACCAACCGAGTCCCATTGGCGCAGGCCATGAAGCAAAATTGGGCTCTGTGTCATTGGGCGTAGAGCAGGGGGGGAGCCAGGCGGCCCCGTTTTCTTTCCCTTGGATGTGGGTGTGTGGCAGAAATCCAGGGGAGGGTAGCGGGTGATCAGCTTACCCCCTTGGGAGCCAGCGGACCTGCCGATGTGTTCGGTGGGAAGGAGCACGCCGATTATGCGGCCATTTTTGGTTTCTGCTCACGAGCATCCCAAAATGTTACGCTTTTTAAAATGGGAAATGTGTAAAAATATATTTAATGTGTAAAAATATTAACAAAACAAAAAAAAGTTTAAATATTAAGCACTTAAATTCTAGAAGGTTTTACCCCTTTATGACCAGGCCATTTTTTTCTTATTTTTATTACTGTGCTACATTAACTAGTATTTGCACAGACACACAACGCTGAACCCACATGGAATTTTATGTCATTTTTTTCACACAACTAGAGATTGATTTTGGTGGTTTTTGATTGCCACTGGGTTTTTTTTTGTTTGTTTTTTTGCGACATAAACGAAAAAAGACAAAACATTTTGTAAAAAAACAATATTTTTTACTTTCTGCTATAAAACATATCATCATGGTTTAATACATTTAAAAAATTAAATTTGTACATCGATTGGTTTTCGAGAATATTACAGCATCTACAAACTATGGGGATATATATTGTAATACATTTTTTTTTTACTGCTAATGGCGGTGACCAGCATAATGGGACTGCAATAGTGTGGTGGGCAATCTGACACTAACAGACACTGAGGGGAACTGACTAACTGCCACTGACATCACCAGTGACAATACTATACACTGTCACTGTACGAATGACACTTGCTGGGAAGGGGTTAGCATCTAGGACGATAAAGGGGTTAAATGTGTGACAGTGTGTAATGTGTATATTATGTGCTGCTTTTACTAAAAGATCTCTTTGTTTCTCAACCCTTTGTAGGGATGAGAAACAGAGATATTGTGCCCTCTGTACAGAGCCCTGTGTTAATTTACAACACAGGGCTCTGGGCTGTGATTGCACACAGCTGATCAGCAGGTACCAGCCATGAATCATTGACTGAGACCTGCTCACAGACTCCCGCTGTGTACATCAATCAGCAGGGAGGAGACATGTGCATGCATATGCCCAAAACCAGGAAGCAGGCAGCCTGTGCCTGTACAGGCTGCTTGTCCACAGTACATTGTGGGCAGGCGGTCCAGAAGTAGATAATGGTTAATAAAATAAAAACAAACAAAAAAATCAGCAGCAAAAAAAAATTAAATGGAGAAGTAGAATAAACAGTTAATTAGGGCTGATTAATATACTAATGGTTAAGACGCAGTTAAACAAAGGAACTTTTTTTTACTGGTCAGGTAGCTTTAACTATTACTGATATCATCTGCAGATCAAAGTTCATCCCTTTAATCTGCAGATGAATGAATAAAGTTTTACAAAAGTAACATTATGTTACTCTGTATTTTTCTATATTCCAGTTTGGAGCAGTGTTGTTTATAAACACTGATTCAGACTGATTTTTTGTCTGATGTCCTGTGTGCAATAAAGTTTTTTGGGTGTGTCTAGCATGGTCAAAGTCTGAAACAATTAAAGAAGGGAATAGAGGCTATTCACAGTAGTGAATTTGTTGGGGAAGACTGGATGAGGACACGTGGATTTTTAAAAATGTATTTTTTTTTCTTGCTTTCTCTTACTTCTTCTTCACTTGCCCATGGTTTTGGGAGTTTACATTGAACATATGTAAAAGAGTTTTAAAGATAGATTTTGCAAATGAATGTTATTTTTCTAAGGTTCTGTTGTACATTTAAAAGAGGATATTTTGCTTTTAGTGTTGTATTAAAAAGAACTCCTTATTAATAAAAACAGGTTTAAAAAGGTAAAAAAAAAAAAGTATGGATCATTCTTTGAGCATTTTCTGTGAGTGTGTAAATGCCCCTAAGAAGAAATGGAAACTAAACATGCAAAACGGTTTTGTCACTCCATCACTCTGAAAGAAGCCACCAGGGCAGGTACAGGTAAGTCACTTCTTGGATAAGTTACACGCAGTCAAGCCAGGTCTCCAAGATCTGACCTTCTAGCTGAGCTAGAAGATCCTAGCATGCAAGTAAAACAGCCACTGAGAAAAAATAAAACAGTGTCTTTATATATGAGCAAAACGGATGCTTACTGTGGAGTAACAGGTCACATTCTGTTTTGTACTACAAACCTCCAGTGTCTTTTTTTCCTGATTTTTTTTTTTCCATTGCTTTGACCTGTGCCAGCTGCTATAAAATTACAGAATTACAGAACCGTAGGCCGTTCCCAACTGATATATAGCTTGAAGCTCATAACATCCAGTAATTGATCATGCTTAATGGGAAAAACTCAGCAAGCGTGGTGTGGTTTATCAGCAACACAGTAGGGAATTCATTGGAGTTAACTTGCAGAAGCAATAGTCACACATTCAGTGCTTACTGAGATGTGGCCAGCTTCTATACTGTTAACCTAAAACTGTACCTTGCCATATTTGGAACTATAGTAAAAACACAATCATGAAGGCTCGAAATATGATGTCAAATCTAATGCTAATTGTTGTGTTTGCAAATTGAACATTTAGACACATTTTTATCTGTGTACAAAATGGTAGGACAAATGTTACACTTTCTTAACCAGAGGTCATTATAGCCTAGGTGCCCAGGACAAATTTAGTAGTGTTAGCATGCATCCCTTAACATGACTATAACCCTGACTAAATTGCCATTGGCAAAAGCTATCCACAGACACCTTCTTTTGTAAAGTGACAATGCTTACTCAATTCAGCTGCAGTGTTGTCACCCCTCCCTGCATGGTCCTAAATTGGAATACAATTGTCATCACTCAGTATACAGGCAGGTTCTATCATAGTCAGCAAAGTAAAACTGTCATATTGGGCTGCTACTGGATCACACACATGTCCACAGGTAGTTCATACAGAGAGTTTACAAGATGTGCACAGTGGGAAAATTAAAATGAGCACAGTAAGGATATGTTCACATCAAATACTGGCAACCACAACCACCCACACAGAAGAATCTAAAGGCATGCTGCCCACACTGGAAATCGCAACCATACTGAGAACCTTGATTCCCATGCAGGCTGTGATTTCAAAATAAGTGCAAGGACTTCTTTCCTGCATGCCAAATAAATGGGCTCTTGTGCCATGCAAATCGTGGCCCACAAGGCCCCACAGGTGTAAGCTTGGCCTAAGGAGAAACTGTGTTTTGTAAACATGTGTTTGGCACCAGGGATATAGACAACCCATTCATGTCCATTCAGACTGGTCATGTACTCCCACATGATTGCACTATATAATTATATACAGTCAGAGCTCATGTGGAAAAAGGATGCAATCTTTCTGCAGGAAAACTCAGGAATATGTATTTTCCAGGAAAAAGGTTTTTTGTTTTTGTAATTTTTTTTTGTGATTCAACATGCAGTATCCACAACTTTTGTTACTTCCTACAACACATTGTCAATGGCTTTGCGGTTTCCTGAAGACTAAGAATCTTTATAAAATGCTACAGAACAGAAAGTATCCAAGCACCAAGTGATGCCTTCACATAACCTTTATTAAAAATAGTAAATCCTGACACTCACAAATGCTCTTTATAGGCTTCCTATATCACATAAAACAGCACCCAGGAAGAAACATACTCATCTCTTACTGCATAGAAGAAATCCCTGTAGTGCAGGGGTAGGCATGCCTTTCAGAGGTTGAGGTGTACCTAGATAACATGGATTAAAGCAAAGATTCCAGGAAGGGGGGAGGGGCTTTCTAGTCGGTACCCGTAAAAAAAATAAAAAAATCACCCCTCTACAGTAGTGTCTTCTGTCCCCCTTTACATCACCCCCTAATGTATTGTCCTGTACCCCCTTTTCGTCACCCCCTCCTACTGTAGTGTCCTCTGCCCCCCTCCACAGTAGTGTCCTGTACCCCCAATGCTGTGTCCTTTGCCCCCCTCCCCCCACAGTAGTGTCCTTTACCCCCCAAAGCTGTGTCCTCTGCCCCTTCACATCACATTCCCCCACCATTGTATCCTCTGACCCCTTTCCCCCAGTAGTGTCCTGTACCCCCTCAAACCAGTGTCCTCTGCCCCCTTCACATTACCCCCCCCCACTGTGTAATGTCCTCTACCCAGCCCCATAGCAGTGTTCTCTGCCCCACACAAAATGTCCTCTGCCTCCCCATCCCCCAAAGCAGTGTCCCCTGTCCTTTTCTCATCAAAATCCCCCCACTGTAGTTTACTCTGCCCCCCTCCCACAGTGTCTCCTAAGCCCCCCTCCCACAGAGTCTCCTGTGTCCCCCCTCCCACAGAGTCTCCTGTGTCCCCCCTTCCACAGTGTCTCCTGTGTCCCCCCTCCCACAGTGTCTCCTAAGCCCCCCTCCCACAGAGTCTCCTGTGTCCCCCCTCCCACAGAGTCTCCTGTGTCCCCCCTCCCACAGAGTCTCCTGTGTCCCCCCTTCCACAGTGTCTCCTGTGTCCCCCCTCACCACAGTGTCTCCTAAGCTCTCCCCTCCCACAGTGTCCACTAAGTCCCCCTGCAGTGTCTCCTGAGTCCCCTTCACACACAGGTAGTACTGCCTACATGTCAGCATGTGTAGAGCAGAGCGGAGATCAGAAGAAAACACAGTGCTGGGTGGAAGGCAGGAGCTGCCAAGCTGGTGATTGGTTGCTAGGACAGCCTAGCAACCAATCACTGAGCTGCTTCCACCCCTGACCCCACCCTCCATCCAGCACTATGCTGCCTCCTGCTCTCCACTCTGCCTGTAATATGAGAGTGGGAGAAGCTGGGGGGAGGCAGAACCGTGGTCACAATCGACCTGTCGGATCCAACCACGATCGACGGGTTGCCTTCCAGTGGATCCTGTTAGAGAGCTGTCTCCAGCATTCATTAATGCTGACCAGTTGGGTGAAACCTCTTCATCAGAGATTGATAAAGACAGTCTATAAAGAACTATTGCGAGTACCAGAAAGTGTCATATGATGCTTGTGCACTGTTTGTTCTATAAATATTATTATTATACAGGATTTATATAGCGCCAACAGTTTGCTCAGCGCTTTACAAAATAAAGGGAGACAATACAGCAACAATACAGTTCAATACAAGAGGGTTAGGAGGGCCCTGCTCCTTGATTCTACACTATAATAGTATTGACTGCATGTGTCAGTATTTAACAAACAGTTCCAATCCAACCTGCAGCTCTGCACTTGAAGTGTGACTAAAGTCAAAACTTTGTTTTACACTTATCACCGAAAGTGAATGTGAAAGAAAATCCCAAATTTCAGGTTGACATTGGAACAGTAGTAGAGGGGAAATCTGCAAATAGGGACAATAGTTATGGTGACCCTGGAGATGTCCCCGGATTCCTTCACTGGGGATTTTCTCTCACTTCCTGTTTTGGCTATGGGACATACAGTAAAGGGAAATCTTTCCAATGGGACACATATGGCAAAAAACGTACTCTATCCAAAATGAAAAAATTGCCTTTAGTTACATTTAATCATCAGGCTGAACTTAAATCAATTTCTGTTCTCCAGTTGGTCCAAAACACTCTCCTGCTGGGCACATAACATTATATGCTTTCTGCACTGGATCTTTCGCTAAGTAGGTGGCTGTCACTATTAGGAACTCATTACTCATCATGTCGGTGTTCCCAGTGGGAGACCACTTCCACTACTCCCTATCTACATTGCAGGAAAATGCTGTCCTTTTCACTGGGGATTCATAGTACCTGAGTTCAGTCCACTGGAGGATCTGCAAAATCACTGTAAAGTCCAATAACTGAACTGGTTAGCCAAATATATTGTTATATTTTAATTGCCTTTGCCAAGGTTAACTAGTTGCCGACCGCAGATAGCCGAATGACGGCTCCACTGCGGCCGGCCAGTTCTGGGTGGACGTCATATGACATCCTCCCAGAACGAGCTCTCCTGCACGCCCCTGGGGGTGCGCACCCGGCGATCTCTGTGATCGCTGTGTCCTACCGACACAGCTGAACACGTGATGTGGTGAAAGGCCAATCACAGCAGCCTTTTACCACGTGATCAGCCGTGTCCAATGACACGCTGATCACCGGAAATGCAATTGCTGGTTCTCGGCTGTACTTTCCTCACGCTGTCAGAGCTTGAGGAAAGTACTGCCGAGAACCGGCAGTTGTCAGAGCAAAGATCGACACCAATCATCAGGGCACTGATGATCAGTGCCCTGATGATCGGTGCCCAGCAGTGCCACCTACCTGTGCCCAGCAGTGCCACCCAGTTGTGCCCATCAGTGCCACCCACCTGTGCCCAGCAGTGCCACCCACCTGTGCCCACCAGTGCAGCCCAGCAGTGCCGCCAGTCAGTGCTGCCCAGCAGTGCAGCCAGTCAGTGCCACCTATCAGTGCCGACTACCAGTACCCATCATCAGTGCCGCCTATCAGTGCCCATCATCAGTGCCGCCTATCAGTGCCACCTATCAGTGCCAGCTCATCAGTGCCAGCTCATTAGTGCCACCTCATTAGTGCTACCTATCAGTTCCGCCTATCAGTGCCCATCAGTGCTGCCTATCAGTGCAGCCTCATCAACGCACATCAGTGAAGGAGAAAAATTACCTGTTTCCAAAATTTTATAAAAGAAACAAAGAAACTTTTTTTTTCAAATTTTTTGTTCCTTTTTTTCTTTATAGCACAAAAAATAAAACACCCAGTGGCGATTAAATACCACCAAAAGAAAGCTCTATTTGTGAGAAAAAAATTATAAAAATGTCATATGGGTACAATGTTGCATGACTGCTCAATTGTCATTCAAAATGCGACAGCGCTGAAAATTGGTCTGGTAAGGAAGGAGGTATAATTGCCCAGTAGGCAAGTGGTTAGTAGGCAAGCTATTATTGACAAAAGGGTCATAGGGAGCTGGGCACTGCCATGATGCAAAATGTTTTAAAAAATACTGTTCAGTGGAGAGAGGGTCATTTCCATCTCCCTAAGAGGGCAGCAGAGAATATATTATATATCCTTTAAATAACATGCTTTGAGGATGCCTTAAGGCTGTGCACATTGTTACGGAACAATACAATGATTTCCTTTTAAAGTGATAATAGGAATTTAAACCAAAGTTAAAAAAAAAAAAAAAAAACAAGAAGAGATTACACTTACATTTCCACCAAGATCCTTATTCAAACAGAAAAAGAAGGCAACATTTTCTTCCTTCTTGTTTCAATTTTGACCAGCAGCAGGACAATTTTAAATAGCAATTTTTGGCCCAAAGTTACTATAAACACTGAGCACAGGTAGTGTCTTCATTACAAGAATTAAGAGACTGCAAAGGATACAGCAGTGTAAAGCTGTCCAGCAGCAGGGCAGTTTTAATTAGGGATAGTAAGGTTAAATGGTGTATGTCTAACTTTTGTGGGTTTTTTTTTTTTAACTATGGGGATAGGGGGTGTATGTGTAAATAATAGAATGGGAGGTATTTTAAGTGCACATTGTTATTTCACTTAGTATTAGTTTGCTTACAAATGATGCAGTGGTTTTCTGTGAGCAAAAGGTAATTTCAAGAACAGGTGGCTATAAACAAGTGAATGCTGTGCTTTGAGTTTCCCAAGAAAATAGATTTTTTTTAAAGGCCCTTTAAAGCTAAATAAACAGCCCCCAAAAGGAATGAAAACTTTTTAAAGGGAAGCCTTGCAGCAAAAAAGACAGTTTAATCTAAAAAAAGACCCTTAATACATATAATAAAAACCTATATATCCCCAAAAGAGATAAAAATCTCAATATACTGCACTACAGAAGCAAAAGCACATTTTTAAATAGAAAACTTTGTTGCGAACAAAGCAGTTTAACCTAAAATAAAGGCCCTAACAATATAAAATAACAACCATTACAACCTCAAAATAAATCAAAACCCCAAACATACTGCACCCCTGAGACAAAAGTCCACTTTCTTGAAGGAAAGTCTTGCTGAAAAAAATAGTTTAACCTAATATAAAGGCAGCAAGAAAAAAAAGTTGCTATGGATGGAAAAGCATGCTAAAAATGACTGCTGACCTTCAATCAACCAAATAAATAAAGCTCCTAATAATAGGAAAAAAAGAAGGCAGCAAAGGGGTCGATTGCCCTAAGAGCTACCAATCATCGTTAAAGTACAGTCTCCTAACTGACCCTGAATCTCTCCTTATGCAATTTGATTTTTTTTTCCCTTAGCATCTTTCAATACAGAGACACTACCACTGCTCTGTGCCCCCTTCCCTCTTTAACCACCTCCCACCTGCCATATAAGGTAATGACAGGCGCAAAGCGGTTCTCTCGTTCTGGGAGGATGTCATATGATGTCCCCCCACTCTAATCGCTCTTGCGCAGCTCGTGAAGCATGCAGCGTGGCCATCAGTGGTGCGCTGTGTCCCTCGGACACAGCGGATCACCGATCAATGGCAAGAGCCGAAGATGTCAGCTCGGTCATGTGATCAGCTGTGTCCAATCATAGCTGATCACATGTAAATAGGGAAATGCCGGTGTCACCTATCAATGCCAGTCAGTGCCACCTATCAGTGCTGCCAATCAGTGCCACCTATCAGTTCACATCAGTGCTGCCTATCAGTGCACATCAGTGCTGCCTCTCAGTGCCACCTAACAGTGCCAGTCAGTGCCGCCTAACAGTGCTAGTCAGTGCCGCCTATCAGTACGCATCAGTGCAACCTAACAGTGCCAGTCAGTGCTGCCTAACAGTGCCACTTAGTGCCGCCTATCAGTGCCGCCTATCAGTGCCATATATGAGTGCTGCCTTTCAGTGCCCACCAGTGATGCCTGTCAATGCCTCATCAGTGCCACCTATCAGTGCCCATCAGTGCAGCCTATCAGTGCCCATCACTGCAGCCTGATAAGTGCACATCAGTGAAGGAGAAAAATCACTTATTTACAAAATTTTATAACAAGAACTAAGAAAAAGTTTTTTTTCAAAATTTTCAGTTATTTTTGGTTTGTTTAGCAAAAAATAAAAAACCCAGAGGTGATTAAATACCACCAAAATAAAACTCTATCTGTCTCAAAAAAATATAAAAATTTCATATGGGTACAGTGTTGCATGACCGCGCAATTGTCATTCAAAGTGCAACTGGCCTGGGCAGGAAGGGGGTATAAGTGCCCTGTAGGCAAGTGGTTAATAGGTAGTGGACTGGCATATCACAGAAACCTCATTAATGGCCCTTCTAAGCCTGTTGACCATTGTTCAGTGCATTATTGTTAAATTAATGGAGATCATTGAATTCCCCCATTAGTTCTCAAGGACTGAAAACTACAAACAACTTGGGTTCACCTCAAACCTACATCCCTCCATGCACAGCTTTCACCTCTGTTACCACCCCCTCCTTTTCTATCCATATCTTTTACCTCTGTAAATTCCCCCACCCACCCACTTTTTGTCCCACTTTCTGTCCTAGGCTCACCTGTTCTCCCGCAGCCTACAGCTTACAATTGCAACGTATCTTCTTCCTGTGCTCCTATTCACATTCCTCCTTCTCTCCTTTTCTAAACCATTTCTTTACCTTGGTTTACAATATGTTATTCCTTATTGCAATGTTTTATCCTAAGTTTGACTGTTTTCAGATAATGTTAATAGGATAACGTATAATGAGAGTTTACTGTCATTTAGTAGCATACTCTGACTTTGGTTTGTATACACAGGCATATTTTTTACCATCTAGTTTAGTGCTGTTTTCTCACTGGTCAAAACCCTACAAAAACTACTCACTAGAGAAGGAATGGTGAGTGAACAACATCTTGCTATTTCTGCCAGCTAGGGAGTGACATCATAATAGCAAGTGAGAGCTATCATGGAGATCCTGTTGCTGGAGAGCAGGGACAAGCTTCAGGTTAGGAGGAATGTGAGTTTGACCTGATATCAGCCTGTTCACAGTTCAGTGAATGACTGAATAAACTAGCCATATTTGACCAGTTCACCTACCCGAACCCCAGCTGATGTTTTTAAACAAACATCGCAGTGTGCATCAAGGGGTTGCAAACCTGCTCCTGCATGCCTGTCAAATTCTAACAAGCAGTGGTGTCTGTGCAGCCACTATGTCTGTATTTACTTTAAAAGGCTGCCTGCATGCAGCTCAGGGCAGATGCAGCTCAAAAATCTAATGCAGTACAGGTGTCATCACCCGTGCTAAAGTGTCACTAAACCCACAACAGTAAAATCAATCTGTATATGCAGTCAAGCATGCTTGTTATACTCACTGTGGAACCTAAGGGGTTAATCCTTTGCATTGTGTAAAAAGGCTGTTTGATCCTGTCTTCTCAGATTCTCCCCTTCTTCTATTGTCCCCAACTCATCTCCTGATAACACAGAATCTTTGCAGTCCCTCTGCATATGCTCAGTTTAGTGTGTATATGCTAGAGTTTTTTTTCCTTTGGGAGGGTGCATGTGATCAGCACAGAGCCAATCAGCACTGTCCAGACAGGGGGTCTGGGGTCCTGCCCTCATAGGGCAATCAGAGGAGAATGAAAACTCCTCCTACAAGCTTTAACCAGTGCTCAGCTGGACACTGATCAAAGTCACAAGACTGCTCTAACTGCTAATGAGAAAAGGTATTTAGCAGTTTATATTTACTAAACTATCTGCATTTCCATGTTCTGTGTACTGTGGGAGACCAGATATAGTGAATTCAGGGTCCTGGGTTTAATAACATTTTAAGGTCTCTGCCACAGTGTGAGTGATTTTAGTTGATTTTAACATTTATGGTGAGCAGAAATAATGGGCCCTTGGAAGATCAAAATATTCAGGTCTCCCTTTTTTTAAAGTGGGAAACTGGGTTTAGATAAGTTCCCACCTCTGCCCAGACCAGATGTGTACATGAGGATCTTGTCCCCTCAACCCCCCACCCTTTTTAAAGTCCAGCTGTATGGTTCACGATGGAGGGGCTGCATGCTCGCTGCCCCCCCCTTTCTTGGCCACCCAATATACAGTGGCCAGAGCAGTACACATAAAAAAACACATGGGGTAAGGGCTCGACAAATCCCAGGTGCCAGGTCACCATGAAAACTAGAAATTGCATCCTGGTGCCTGTGATTTTGTCAGCCGTATGCTGTCAGGCAGTCAGACGCAGCTTCACAGATCCAGGGCCCAGCCTTCCCAATGAAGAGCAGTCAGGCTCTGCCTCTATCTCCCCTTTATACCCACAGCATTTCAGTCACAGCCAGCTCCCCATCCCTCTCATAGCAGACACCCCCAGCCTACTCTGACTACAAACATTCCCAGCTCCAGGCTCACAAATCTTCACAGGTCACATGACGTATCACATGACTGCGTATCCCGCATGGCTCATCCTCGGTATTCACCTGCTGTGAGTGTGTGGGAATGACGTCACACAGTGACATTCCAGAGCTCACCCATGTGGTTGTGTGCACTGTGAGCAAAGAGGGGATGGAGGTGTACATTCCATCGTTTCGCTATGAAGACAGTGACCTGGAGAAGGGATACCCGGTAGGGGAGAGCTAGCACTCAGCGGCTGTTTGTATTTAGTCTAATATAGATGTATAGTACAGAGGAGACTGGGATGTCCTGTAATAAGCAGAGTGAGGGGCACAGTCCTGTCAGGTGACCAGCTCTGTATCCATGGACCCCTGACTGTGTGATGTCTTCATGTACAGAAGCTGGGAGAGATGGTTAAGGAAAGCCCATAACTCATACTGTCTTCCTTCCTTCCACTGCCCAGACCCAACCAGAACCTCTTGTCCACCTCACGCTCCAATTCATGACATAAACGGTCCATGGCGCTTCGTACTTGTAGATCTACTTCCGTTTCCCGTGCAGGGACATGGTGGACAGCACACAGGTCCGACACTGCAACACAAAATGAGCGGTCCTAGAAATGCTACAGCACATGCGCAAAAGACGCAGAAAGTTGTATGGCTTCAGAGCTAGGCCGATCATCAGCAAGGGGACAGGCCACCAACCACAAACATTCCAAGGGATGGATAGAATGTGGATTGGCTACGTGACGTATGTCCCCACATTCTTATTTGACATAATGTCTAGAGTAAAGAGGGGCAGGCTCCAGGTCCATTTAATGCCTCGTTTTTGGGTGTGGGCCAGGCGTGAACTATTTCTATTGCCTGAAGCCCCAGACATGCAGTTTCGGGCGCTGGGCAGCTGATTTAAAAAAACTGGCTCCTAACTTTTTTTAACTGGCTCCTAGATTCAAAGCAAATTTGTCAAGCCCTTTAGGGGTTCCCCCTAAAATGCAAACCAGACCCTTAATTAGGCATACAGCCTGGTTGGCCAGGAAAGGGAAGGCATGTGCCTGCCCTTCCACAACCAAACTACCAGGCAACCGTACCTTCTAAGGTACCTTGTTCACATGTTGAGAGAACAAGGGCTGTATCCCCATATCTGATCCACAAGAGCATATAGGTTTTTGTCGGGGAGGACTTTTTAGAATCTAGAGGCCCAACTCAGAGCACATTGGTGCTCTTTGTAACTCATTCCCAAAAATAGTTAAAAAGCCAATAAACACACTCGCATATATGTGGGGGTGGTGGCCTCAAAATTGTTTTTGGGGGGTGATGTTATGTGCTTGGGTGTAACTTTATTTTTTTGCAATAGAAACATTTTTTCACTTAACTTTTCTTAATTTTTTTTTTCATCACATAGGGGACACAAAATCCCCTATGTGATGATTTTTAGGTGACAAGTTCTCTTTAATGAGACATGCAGGGTCTAAAAGACCCTGCATGTCTCTTCTGGTCTCCACTAGATGTATTGCAATGCAAGTTGCATTGTAATACATTGCTTCTCTGTGCTAGCCGAGAAAGTGACAGCCGTGACCCAGAAGTGAAGTCATACATTGCGTTCCGGGTCACAGAAACTTGCTGGAAACTGCCATGGCGCTCCCCGGGCCTGCAGATGTGCAAGCAGAGCCCAGATACAAGGTAGGAGAGCACATGTGGGGGGGGGGGGTGGTACCGGGCTGTGGAAGCGATCAGGCCGCTCGACTGCTTTCAGTTGGCATGCAGGAGTCTACCTGTCAGCATTATACACAATCCCAGAGGCTGCAGCCACCGAATTGTGTATAACCCCCCCATGCTGTCAGCGATGTATGGACCTTGCGGCGAAAGGGTTAGAAACAAAAAAGAAAAACAATGCCTCGTGTGTAAATCCAACATCAATCACATCATCCAGCAATGTAGATCCTTGGAAATTACAATGACTTGCCACCTGACAAAATTTTCACGACAACCTATCATACTATAATGCTGCCCTGCTGCTACTCTTATTGCAAATGACAGATCCCTGGCTGATTGATGATGAATAACAAACCAGATATTGCTAACACTACTAAACTAAATTACAGAAGCCCAGCCACTGTTTGCAAACTAGTCACTTTTTTAAGGGGCATGTCAAACTGCATGCATGTTATTTAAATGATTTACGTAAGAATACTGTGCTTCCTTGGCCATTCTGATAACATCACACAACGTGCTGTAATCTTATAAATCAATAGGGCTCATATAAGGCAAGTTTAGTTGCAACTCAGTGGTGAATTGGTTTCATTAGAGTTGATCCATGCATTTCACACCCTAGAATTTTTTTTTCAGGAAACCTCTGGATTTATACGTCACCTTTTAGAGTGAAAGCGCTGTGTCGATTAGCACCTTCCAAAGTACTATGGCCTTCCAAACATAAAGCAAGAGAGGGCCCAGAGAGGCTTTGGAAGTTAGTTATAGCCAGGGTTTCTATCAGGCCCATAGGAAACATTGCATTATTTAACAGAACAGTAATAGTTAATGGTAGAGAATCGAGGATTAGTTTAGACCCAGTCCCCAAAAACAAATTAGATCCAGAGATATTGAGCTAAACTCAGACAGATAAGTATGACGTAATTACAGATACTTAAAAATAGTTAGGAAGATCACACCTGTCTTTCAGTCTGTGAAAGGACATCAGGGAGTCCCCTAAATTCCCAAACCCTAATTGTGGCCTGCATTAACGAGGTTAATGCGTATGGAGCTTTGGCTCCTCTATAAAACAGATGTCTTCCTAAGACACCACATGAGCTGCCTCCTCTACCAGAATAAAACAAAATAAGGGGAGCGCCTCTAAAAGTAACCCGATCATATATATAAAGACCAACACTGTACTCTACTCACCTATGGAGGTGGCTGACAGTACGCTGCAGTATGTAACAGCATAGAATCATTAAAAAAAATAATTCCAGGCATGGCTATATTATACATATTTAAATTGATCAAGCTTGAACCAATGTAACTATGTATATACCATTCCCAGCCAAAGACCCTGGAAACTGGAAAACACAGCAGCCTCACTGATCTCCACTTGCTTCTGGGTACCATGCAGAGGGACTGCACTCCTGCTTGCTGAACACAAGAGGTTGGCCTCGCAGCATGGGCACCATTCGGAGGATGCTTCGCAATTTCTGTATGAATGCAAAGTGTTTTCTGTTTAGATGAGGTGGATTTATGACATCACATTCTCCACCTCGTCCAATCAGAAAATATTATGCATTCATTCAAAAAATGCATAGTATTCTTTGAACAGCACCCAGGCTAAGCGGCCGACCTTCTGTGTTCAACATGCATCAGGCTGGTCGGACAGCATGGGACATAGAAGCAAGTAGAGATCACTGGTGTAATGTTGTCTGCCTCAGTGATTTCCACCTTCCAGGGGGATCAGCCAGGTTAGATATAGTTATGGACAAAAATATTGGCACCCCTGCATTTCTGTCAAATAATGCACCACTTCGCCCAGAAAATTGTTGCAATGACAAACTTTTAGGTATTCTCATGTTTGTATCTTCTGTTTGTGTTGGTATGACACAAAAAAGCGGAGAAAAAAAAAGCCAAACAAAAAATTATACATTCCACACAAAACCCCAAAAATGAACTGGACATAATTATTGGCACCCCCAATTTAATATTTGGTAGCATTAAAAAAAAATACATAAACAAATAACTGAAATAAATTGCTTCCTATAACCATTAATGAGATTTTTACACCTCTCTACTGGAATTTTGGACCACTCTTCTTTCGCCAGCTGATCCAGGTCTCTCAGATTGGAAGGGTTTCTTTTCCCAACTGCTGTTTTGAGATTTCTCCACACATGCTCTATGGGATTGATATCTGGACTCATTGCTGGCCAGTTCAGTACTCTCCAGCACTTTGTCTGAAACCATTTTTGGGGTGTTTTTTTACGTGTGTGTTGAGTCATTGTCCAGCTGTAAGACCCATGAGCTCTGACAGGGACCCAACTCTCTGATACTGGGTCCTACATTGCATCCTAGAGTTCTTTTTTAGTCTTCAGATATCATAATGGCATGCACACGATCAAGACATCCAGTGCCTGAAACATCAAAGTAACCCCAAAACATCAGTGGCCCTCTCCCATATTTAACTGTAGGAACTGTATTCTTTTTTTTAAAGGCCTCATTTCTTTTTCTGAAAACAGTAGAATGATGGGCTTTACCAAAAAGCTGTAATTTATTTTTGTCTGTCCACAGCAAATGCTCCCAAATGCATTTTGGCTTCCTCAGGTAAGTTTTGTCAAACTCCAATCTGGCTTTTTTATGTTTCTGTGTCAGCAGTGGGGTCCTCCTGGGTCTCCTACCATAGTGCACTTTTCATTCAGATCGTGATATATAGTGCAGGCTGACACAGGTGAACACTGTGCCTGAAGGTCAGTGTCAGGAATGGACTCAGCACTGGTGGTGGGACTCACCTTCCGTGTGGGCTGCAGTACCAGGGCTGACCAGCGGGTGCTCTTAGCAGCCAGAAGCTCAGTCCTGCAGTCAGCCAACACCTGAAGCTGATTGCAGGACGTGTATTTAAGGAATGACCAGGCCTGTGATCAGGGCCTTGGTGTATGTTTCCCATGAGCCCCTGTACCTGGTATCCTGTGTTCCTGCCTCGTTGCTGACCCTGCTTTGATCCTGACCTCTGCTGACCATCTCCTGTTGAACCCCTGGCTTGCCTGACCATCTTTCTGCCTGATCCTTGGTACTGCGCTGCCCGCTACCTGCTGAACCTGGCTTGTGACCCCAACCATTCTCTGCTTGCTCCTCCTGTACCACGCTGCCCGCATGATACCGACCCGGCCTGTCTGACTACGCTTACTTCACCGGACGATCCATCCCGCACAGATCACCTTTAGTAAGTCTGCCTGCCTCTTCCCATCAGACTCCTGCACTTCCCTGCCAGTACTCTCTTCCACAGCCGGATGCACTCAGGGGTTGCGACCTGGTTCCAGTCTGCACCAAGTCCATCCCCACCATCAGGGGCCCTGGTGAATAGCAGGCTGAGACTTAGACCCCGCGCCCTGAGGAAATCCGTGCTGTGGGCTGCTAGAGACACTGCCAGGTGGCACCTGACAGTACCTTATGGCCTGCCTGACCATTCCAGCCTGACTACGCCTGTGTTCCTGAAGCCTGCTACTTCCCTGTGTCAGTCCACACATTTCTGGTCATACCCGGATCCCTAACAGTCAGTCTGAATTTGTTTGGAAGTTGATTGAGGTTCTTTAGCCACCATTCGAACAATCCTTCGTTGCAATTTTGATCAAATTTTTCTTTTTCATGCACGTCCAGGGAGATTAGCTACAGTGTCATGGGCTGTAAATTTCTTGCACACAGTGGACGCAGGAACATTAGATCTGTTAACTGATACAGATGAGTTTAATTACAAATTACAAGAGCATCACAAACTTGGAATGCAATTATTTCTTACAATTTTGAGAAGGTTTCAATAATTTTGTCCAGTCCATTTTGTGGGTTTTGTGTGGAATATGTCAGATTTGTCTTTTTGTTTCTCCACTTTTTTGTGTCATATCAATACAAACAAAAGACATAAACATGAGAATGCCTAAACATTTGTAATTGCTACAATTCTCTGGGCAAAGTGGTGCATTATCTGACTGAAATGCAGGGGTGCCAATATTTTTGTATTTTTGGCCATGACTGTACATAGTTACATTGGTCCAAGCTGGACTAATGTAACTATGTATAATATAGCCACACTTGGAAATACTCCATATATATATACAGTTGTGTTCAAAATAATAGCAGTGTGTTGCAAAAAGTGAATAAAGCTTAAAATCCTTCTAATAGCTTTTATTTCCATACACACAAATGCATTGGGAACACTACACATTCTATTCCAAATCAAAACATGAAGAAAAATATATCAAATTTGTGTTGTTCTTCTAAACAAATTGAAGAAAAGTGAATATTAGACTGTTCAAAAAAATAGCAGTGTTTGTATTCTTCTTTACAAACTCAAACATTCACTATATAAACTGAAAAATGTTTGAAGATTTTGCTTTCCTTTGAATCACTTAATTAATATTTAGTTGTATAAGCACTGTTTCTGAGAACTGCTGTACATCTGTGTTGTATGGAGTCAACCAACTTCTGGCACCTGTGAACAGGTATTCCAGCCCAGGATGATTGGACTACATTCCACAGTTCTTCTCTATTTCTTGGTTTTGCCTCAGAAACTGCATTTTTGATGTCACCCCACAAGTTTTCTATTGGATTAAGATCCGGGGACTGGGCTGGCCGCTCCATAACGTCAATATTGTTGGTCTGGAACCAAGATGTTGCGCGTTTACTGGTGTGTTTTGGGTCGTTGTCTTGTTGGAACACCCATTTCAAGGGCATTTCCTCTTCTGCATAAGGCTGCATGACCTCTTCAAGTATTCTGATGTATTCAAACTGATCCATGATCCCTGGTATGCAATAGGCAAAACACCGTAGTATGAGAAACATCCCCATAGCATGATGCTTGCGCAACCATGCTTCACTGTCTTCACAGTGTACTGTGGTTTGAATTCAGTGTTTGAGGGTCATCTGACAAACTGTCTCCGGCCACTAGACCCAAAAAGAACAATCTTACTTTCATCAGTCCACAAAATGTTGCACCATTTCTCTTTAGGCCAGTCAATGTGCTATTTGACAAATTGTAACCTCTTCAGCACGTCTTTTTTTCAACAGTGGGACTTTGCGGGGGCTTCTTGCAGATAGCTTGGCTTCACATAGGTGTCTTCTAATTGTAACAGTACTCACAGGTAACTTTAGACCTTCTTTGATCTTCCTGGAGCTGATTGTTGGCTGAGTCCTTGCCTTTTTGGCTATTCATCTATCCATTCAAAGGGTAGTTTTTCACTTTCTTCCACGTCTTTCGGGTTTTGGTTGCCATTTTAAAGCATTTGCGATCATTTTAGCTGAGCAGCCTATCATTTTCTGCACTTCTTTATATGTTTTCCCCTCTCCAATCAACTTTTTAATCAAGGTATGCTGTTCTTCTGAACAATGTCTGGAATGACCCATTTTTCTCAGAATTTCAGAGAGAAATGCACTGTAACCAGCATGTACAACATTTGCTGCCTTCCTTCCTTAAATAAGGGCAATAATTGCCACCTGTTTTTCAAAGAATGAATGACCTCACTAATAGAACTTCCACACTGCTATTATATTGAACATGCCCATTTCAATTAGTGATTCAATTACACAGAATCAGCAGCATGCATGTCATGACTGTTGGGTCTGTTGGATTTCTATTACTCTACTACACCTGCTAGTAAATTATTTGCCATGTAGAAATATCATTTCTACCAAAAACAGTGATTGATCAGGTTAGTGATGTCTGACTGCTATTATTTTGAACACAACTGTGTGTGTATATATATATATATATATATATATATATATATATACTTATTTAAGTGATTAGTAATTTTCTCCTGCCATGTTTGAGGTAATAGATTAGTGTCAGCTACTTCCAGTGGGAATCTACATATTATACCTCTGATGTTCATTGTAACACTTGATGCTTCAAGTATTACTAAACCTACAACAGTACAATCATTCTGTATATACAGTAACATATGCTTGTTAAACTCACTGTGGAACCTAAGGGGTTAATCCTCTGCATTGTGTAAAAACGCTGTTTGATCCTGACTTTTCTGATCCTCCCCTTCTTCCAGTGTCCCCCTCTTAATAACAAAGCTTTTACTCATAACAAATTTTAAAAGAGATTTTGTCAGATTAAAAGATAATAAATTTCACTTTACTGGCTTACTGTGTAGTATACAACAGGCTCCTGAAAAAGCCATTTGTCTGGCAAAACATGTAGAGATGGATTGACTACATTGCTAAACCATATGGAAGTGTATTCTTCACTGTGCTTTGGATTTCTATCTTGACAAATATCTCTTTTCGTATTTGTTAAAAGCTTTGTTATTATATAATTATTGTGGTTTCGGTTTCTAACACCCTTAAAATCCCATTTTTCTCATTATCAAATTGGAGGTACATTTTCTCCGTTTAAACATTTGATGTTTTCTATTGTGAATAAAATATGGGCTTATGAGATTTGCAAATCATTGCATTCTGTTTTTTTATGTAGATTTTGTACAGTGTCCCAACTTTTTTGTAATTAGGATTGTATTGGATTCTTTCATCGCCAAAAATATAAAACCATTATCTTCATTTAATCCAGCTCAGTCTAAAGGACCCTACATTAAGGCTTTTAGCTTTTTAGTAATACAAACGTTTACTAAATTGAGTGAAATACTAATAAAAAGGAAATAATTTGATTATTTGAAAATTTAGAGTCCTATGTTCATTAAAAAATAACCCCGATATGATACAGAGAGCCAATAAAGGTGGAGGAGATTAAAATAACATAGACTACTACTGTGAAACCAAAAGAAAATTAAATGGTCAAGATTATTACATTCCCATTGCAATGGACCCTACTCCATTGTTTCAAATAGATTTTATGCTATTATTTGGCTAAGCATACAATGACAATCTAATTTCAAAAGATGAACATAATTTCATAGATACATCAATTCCAAATACTGCATATTATTACCACCTATTTAAGATCCATAAAATGTTAGTGTCCTCTCCAGGGCAACATATTATATGTAAATTTACAGAAAAATGTACACAATTTTCCTTCCTCTCTACAGGATTCTTCAGATGCAATAAAAACTTTCAGTTTACCTAAAAAACAAAGGTACAGCGATGGGGACAAGGCTTACACCGAGTTATGTGAATTTAGTAGTGGGATAGTTTAACCATTTCCATACCGGGCTCTTTTACTCCCTTCCTGCCCAAACCATTTTTCAGGTCTCAGCGCTCTCACATTTTGAATGACAATTGCGCGGTCATACAACATTGTACCCAAACTAAAATTTGATCATTTTCTTCAAATTATATTATATCGGGGGGGGGCTTCATATTGTCGGATTTCACCCTTTCTATACCGGGGCGGGGCTTCATATTCTCAGATTTCACCCTTTCTATACTGGGGGGCGGGGCTTCATATTCTCGTATTTCATCCTTTCTATACCGGGGCGGGGCTTCATATTCTCGGATTTCACCCTTTCTATACCGGGGGGCTTCATATTCTCGCATTTCACCCTTTCTATACTGGGGCGGGGCTTCATATTCTCGGATTTCACCCTTTCTATACCAGGAGGGCGGGGCTTCATATTCTCGAAATTCACCCTTTCTATACCGGGGGGGGGCGGCTTCATATTCTCGGATTTCACCCTTTCTATACCGGGGGGGGCTTCATATTCTCGGATTTCACCCTTTCTATACCGGGGGGGGGCGGGGCGGGGCTTCATATTCTCGAAATTCACCCTTTCTATACCGGGGGGGCGGCTTCATATTCTCGGATTTCACCCTTTCTATACCAGGGTGGGGCTTCATATTCTCGGATTTCACCCTTTCTATACCGGGGGGGGGGGGCGGGGACAACTAGAGCTTTCTCTTGGTGGTATTTAATCACCACTGGGGTTTTTATTTTTTGCTAAATTAACAAAAAAAAGACTGAAAAGTTTGAAAAAAAAACACGTTTTTCTTTGTTTCTGTTATAAAAGTTTGCAAATAAATTGGTCACAGCAGGTCACATGGTACCGGCAACGGGACCGGTACTCAGATCTGTCATCGGCTGTGTCCGAGGTACACGGCAGGTGACAGATCGCGCCACTGCACAGCTCTGCAGGCGCGCAAACTGCGCATACCCGGGAGGACGCCATATGGCGTCCACCCGGAACGTTGAGCAATTTTGCCGGCCGCCATCTGGCCATAGGCAGGGCGGGTAAAGGTTAAAGTTGTAAACCCTTAACTATACTGGCCTCAGGTGCTACATAGAGATGAAAAAACCACCCTACATAAGTTGTATCTGCTTATCTACATCTGTATTTCCCCTACATCCATTTAAAGTGCAGAATTTACACAGGATCTCTCAGCTCTGAAAAGTAGGGGGCAGGGAGCTGAAGTTACACTCAGTGAGGAGAGCTGTTTGGAGGGAAGGGACACACCCCTTTCACACAGCCCACAGAATCAGAGCTGGGCCTGTCAATCACAGACTGTGCCCTTGTCACAATTTTTCTCTTGGCATCAGGAAAACTTGTCAGAGGTGATTTTTTGCTGATAGCAGAGGAACGAGGCAGCAGACAAAAATTACACTTCGTGCTCTGGTTTGAGACAAGCACACACAATAGAGAGATGTGCTTTGTTCATATGTCATGTAAGATCTTTATAACCAATTTAAGATTCAATTGATATTTGCAAATCTATTTGAAACCTTGTCACCAATAAATACTTTTTTGTCATTATATGTATCTGGCAAGGTGAAATATCACATATTAGATCCTCCCTATTACATTGTAAGCTCCCAGGAGCAGGGCCCTCCTTACCCTCTTTTATTGAACTCTATTGTTGCTGTATTGTCTCCCTTTATATTGTAAAACACTGAACAAACTGTTGGCACTATATAAATCCTGTATTATAAGAATAAGAATAATAATAAAGAATATGAATTTTTCCTTTACTTTGATACTATGGGTTTTCAAATGGCATCTCACACATCTGAAATGGATAGAATTCCTAAATCTGGTTCTAACTGGGAATACCACAGATCAGGTCACAGCTAAAATATATTTCAAAACAGATGACAGTTACGTATCTACATTTCTTTAGTTCACATTATGAACCTTTTACACAATTCAAAAGTATTAGGCATAATTGTAGCATAAATGAAGTCTTTGAAAAAAAGCTAACATGATTTGTCATAGATTTGTGGAGAAAAAATTATCCTCCACAATTAATAACAGGGGCATTGAATTGATCCAGGAAACTAGCACAAGAAGATTGTTTAACATCGACACGGAAAGATGCACTAAATAGAGAAAATATTTAAATCTTGTTTAATGAGATTTACTACTAATTATAATAAGCAACATAAATAAATGAAATCTATATTAAATGGATTTTGGTTGATACAAAACAAGACCTATTGCTAAAAAAATAGCTTCCTAAAACATCACTTTCAGAAGATCCAAAACCTTAGCAATCATTATAACTCCTAATAAGTTAACTAACAAAACAACCAAAATGAGATTAGAAATAATAGAATTAAATAGCAGAGTCAGTTTCAAATTTGGCCATAGTAGATGTATGTGCTGTCAAACTATCTATTAATGGGAGAACATCTTTTACCTCTAAATCCAATAATAGCACTTGAGAAATTGCATTGTTCACTGCAGTCCTTCTATAGACTGCAGTAAACAATATGTTTTATATATATATATATATATATATATATATATATATATATATATATATATAAAATAGAATGCACCAGCCGTATGCAATAAACTAAACAAACCTTGTGCAAATGCCTGAATAAGCATAGATTTAATATCCAAACTAATTTTCAACAACACAGCCTCTCAAGTCAAGACACCTTTTCACATTAACAATTCAGTACATTCCAGAGTCAATGGATTATAACAGATTTACCAAACTGTGTGACACTGAAACAATCAATGTACATACACAAACTTGGTACACTCTGTCCTGACGTTTAATTTAGAGTTTTGATCTGTTGCTATGAACTATCTAGCTGATGAAATTCTATACTTAAGTTATCCTCATATGAGAATCATACATTAATAAATATTGCCTGATAATATAAGCATAATTCTAGTATGCCACTGGTGTTGCATTTTATTCAGACTGTGTATCAATGCAAGCAGAATTTTAAACACAGATGAAACTCAAAAAATTAGAATATCGTGCAAAAGTTCATTTATTTCAGTAATGCAACTTGAAAGGTGAAACTAATATATGAGATAGACTCATTACATGCAAAGCAAGATAGTTCAAGGCGTGATTTGTCATAATTGTGATGATTATGGCTTACAGCTCATGAAAACCCCAATTCCACAAAATCTCAGAAAATTAGAATATTGCGAAAAGGTGCAATATTCTAGGCTCAAAGTGTCCCACTCTAATCAGCTAATTAAGCCATAACACCTGCAAAGGGTTCCTGAGCCTTTAAATGGTCTCTCAGTCTGGTTCAGTAGGAATCACAATCATGGGAAAGACTGCTGACCTGACAGTTGTGCAAAAAACCATCATTGACACCCTCCATAAGGAGGGAAAGCCTCAAAAGGTAATTGCAAAAGAAGTTGGATGTTCCCAAAGTGCTGTATCAAAGTACATTAATAGAAAGTTATGTGGAAGGGAAAAGTGGGGAAGAAAAAGGTGCGCAAGCAGCAGGGATAACCGCAGCCTAGAGAGGATTGTCAGGAAAAGGCCATTCAAAAGTGTTGGGGACTTTCACAAGGAGTGGATTGAGGCTGGAGTCAGTGCATCAAGAGCCACCACACACAGACGGATCCTGGACATGGGCTTCAAATATCGTATTTCTCTTGTCAAGCCGCTCCTGAGCAACAAACAACGCAAGAAGCGTCTTACCTGGGCTAAAGAAAAACAGACCTGGTCTGTTTCTCAGTGGTCCAAAGTCCTCTTTTCTGATGAGAGTAACTTTTACATCTCATTTGGAAACCAAGGACCCAGAATATGGAGGAAGAATGGAGGGGCACACACTGCAAGATGCTTGAAGTCCAGTGTGAAGTTTCCACAGTCTGTGTTGATCTGGGGAGCCATGTCATCTGCTGGTGTTGGTCCACTGTGCTTCATTAAGTCCAGGGTCAACGCAGCTGTCTACCAGTAGATTTTGGAGCACTTCATGCTTCCTTCCGCACACAAGCTTTATGGGGATGCTTACTTCATTTTCCAGCAGGACTTGGCACCTGCCCACACTGCCAAAAGCACCAAAACCTGGTTCAGTGACCGTGGGATTACTGTGCTTGATTTGCCAGCAAACTCGCCTGACCTGAACCCCATAGAGAATCTATGGGGCATTGCCAAGAGAAAGATGAGAGACATGAGACCGAACAATGCAGAGGAGCTGAAGGCCGCTATTGAAGCATCCTGGTCTTCCATAACACCTCAGCAGTGCCACAGGCTGATAGCTTCCATGCCATGCTGCATTGAGGCAGTAATTGCTGCAAAAGGGGCCCAAACCAAGTACTGAGTACATATGCATGCGTATACTTTTCAGAGGTCCGATATTGTTCTATGTACAATCCTTGTTGTATTGATTGCATGTAATATTCTAATTTTCTGAGATTGTGGATTTGGGGTTTTCATTAGCTGTAAGCTATAATCATCACAATTATGACAAATCACAGCTTGAACTATCTTGCTTTGCATGTAATGAGTCTATCTCATATATTAGTTTCACCTTTTAAGTTGCATTACTGAAATAAATGAACTTTTGCACGATATTCTAATTTTTCGAGTTTCACCTGTACATTATATCACTTATAATGATCAACCTGTTTTATACAAAGTAGCATAACTCTAGCATGCTTTTAATGGTGCATATTATCTAGCTTGTATATCAAGGTTTTATTTGTTTCAATACAGGTAGAACCTTGAATATACTGTATTACTATTAATAGTCCAGCTCTCTTACACAATATAACTATTTATAGGTCAGGGAGCGTTCTTATGACACTTATATAATATGTAGAATTGTTAAAATAACAAACAAATCGTAAATAAATAGCTTTTTAAACGTTTTTTATATTAGTTTATAATAAATATGATAAATATCTAAAATATACATGCAAGGTTATCTGATCAAATGTCATTTTTATTAGTAATGGAACTCTAGTATTATCCACATTGAAGCTACAGAGCACCTGGACGTACAGCAGTCACTGAAGCAGATTTAATAAAGAAAGATAACTTTATGAAATACAATTTTAGTATACTTAAAGCAGAGTTCCAGTGAAAGTAAAAAAAATAAAAGTCAGCAGCTACAAAAACTGTAGCTGCTGACTTTTAAAAAACGGACACTTACCTGTCCCTCGATCCCACAGCCCTCTATTCCCGGTGCCGGCATCTTCAATGTGAGCACCCAACTGTGCAAGCTTGCGGCTTCATAGCCACGTGCTCATGAGTAGCACTGCACTTTATCAATGGTCCCGTAGTCTTCCAGGACCTGTCACATGTCCCAGA
This sequence comes from Staurois parvus, assembly GCF_062004578.1. Classification (NCBI taxonomy): domain Eukaryota; kingdom Metazoa; phylum Chordata; class Amphibia; order Anura; family Ranidae; genus Staurois; species Staurois parvus. The sequence goes on from NW_028318003.1 coordinate 2,396,421, forward strand.
AGAGTATGGGGAGGGGGGGAGGACAACTTTCTCTTTCGATCACCTAGGCAATCACAGCAGAAGTGGGAGCAGGTACCTATCCATTTTGGGTACCTACTGCTCCCCCCCCCGCTCCCCAAAGGCGGCAATCCTTAATGGGGAGCAGGGGGGGGACCAGTCCTTAAAGCGGAACTTCCCTTTTTGGGTGGAGTTCCACTTTAAATATTCTTGATTATGATACCATTGTAATGTAGCACTACCCCCCCTTTAGGAATCGCAAGAAGATTTGGGTCCCCCTATAATCCTGCATAGCCAGGCATCACACATCTTCACAAAAGCTTCCATCCAGAGTCAGAAATCAGTCCTTGAGCTTTAGTTTTGTTGTTTTATTTGGGGAAACTGAACTGGGATAGGGTTAGGTGTGTACAGGATGCCCAAGGATACTAATAAATTGAGGACAATTTCCTGTAACTATTTACAAGTCTTCTCTGAAACACAGTCTTGGAGAGCTAGCCAGTGTCTCCTTGACCAGTTGCCGAACGGGCACAGCCATATGACAACTACACCACGGCTGGCCAGTTCATGGAGAACGTCATATGATGTCCTCCCGTGAGCGCGCTTCCCGGGCGCCCCCAGCGGCATGCATTGGGAACTGATGGTAGGGGTAAAGGGCCAATCACAGTGGCCCTTTATCATGTGATCGCTCTGTCCAATGACGAGCTATCACAAATGTAAAGAAGTGTCTTCTCTCTCCTTTGCTCACACCGATAACGAGTGAGAAGAAAGAATCGGTTGCAAAACTGAGTTTTTTGCCAACCTGCTTGCAGTGCCCTATAGGTGCTCATAAGTGCCCATCAGTGCCCTATAGTGCCCATCAGTGAGTGCTCATCAGTGCTCATAAGTACACATCAGTGCGTGCTAATCAGTGCCCATCAGTGCTGCCTCATCACTGCAGCTTATCAATGCACATCAGTGCTCATCAATTACCATCAGTGCTACCTCATCATTACTGCAGCTTATCAGTGTACAGTTAGGTACATATATATATATATCTATATATATATATACCGTATTTTTCGCTCCATAAGACGCACCTGACCATAAGACGCACCTAGGTTTTAGAGGCAGAAAACAGGAAAAAAAAATTCTGAACTAATGGACTGCGGACACAGTACAGGAGATGACCAGAGACTGCAGACACAGTACAGGAGATGACCAGAGACTGCGGACACAGTTCAGGGGATGACCAGAGACTGCGGACACAGTACAGGAGATGACCAGAGACTGCGGACACAGTGCAGGGGATGACCAGAGACTGCGGACACAGTACAGGGATGACCAGAGACTGCGGACACAGTACAGGGATGACCAGAGACTGCGGACAGCACAGGGATGACCAGAGACTGCGGACAGCACAGGGATGACCAGAGACTGCGGACAGCACAGGGATGACCAGAGACTGTGGATAGTACAGGGGATGACTGCTGACCTTTGGGGAGGGGGGGGAGCGGGTACCTGAATTTGACAGATACCCGCTCCCACTTCCGCGGAGTTGTTCTTTCATCTTACCTGTTCCTCTATCCAGCCGCGCGCTGTCTTCCCGGCTTCTGTAATGGCGCTCGGCATGACAGCCGGGTGCCCAGTGCGCATGAGCGAGAAGCACTTGCGCTTTGTGATTGGTCCGGCGGCTTCTGGGATCTGTCATGTGTCCCAGGTGCCGCCTTACCATTCACAAAAAGCACCGCTTCCTGCGAATGCGCACTTGGCACCCGGCTGTCATGCCCACACTACAGAAGCCGGGAAGACCGCGCCGCTGGATAAAGGAACGGGTAAGATGAAAGAACAACTCCATGGAAGTGGGAGCGGGTATCTGTCAAATTCAGGTACCCGCTCCCCCCCCTCCCCAAAGGTCAGCAGTCATCTCTATAAGGTCCCGCTGTAGAGCTGAGCGGCCGGCCCGGTATTCTGACACGGCGGCAGTGGAAATACCGGACCGGCCGCTCCATATTCGCTCCATAAGACGCACTGACATTTTCCCCCCTTTTTTGGGGGGAAAAAAGTGCGTCTTATGGTGCGAAAAATACGGTATATATATATATATGTACCGTATTTGCCGGCGTATAAGACGACTTTTTACCCCTTAAAAATCTTCTCAAAAGTCGGGGGTCGTCTTATACGCCGGTATACGGCATACTGACACTTTTTAGGGGGGCGGCGCGTTGCCGCCGCCGCCCCCCCCCCTTCCCCCAATGGAAGGGACACTAAGTACAGGGGTGGGCAGCGGCTGTTTCTTACCTGGTTCCGGTCCCACGACGATCCGGTCCAGGAAGCGCGGCTGCGCCTTCAGTTCGGCCACTGGATGTTCGTGCGGCTGCTCGGCTCCGCCTCCTCACCAGTGATTGGCCGCCAGAACTGTAGCTCAGGAAAGGCACACAGGCGGCCAATCACCGGTGAGGGGGTGGAGCCGAGCGGCCCCGCGAAAATCGAGTGCAGGACCAGCAGGTAAGTGGTCAGTGTAGAGGTGCTGCTGCAACCACATATGCTGGCTGCAGCAGCACCATACGAGAACAGGGTCAGCAAGTGTCAGTGGGAGGAATAGTGCCCCATCATTGGTGTCACTGATACCAATGATGGAGCACTATTCCTCCCACTGATACCAATGATGGGGCACTATTCCTCCCACTGACACCAACGATGGGGCACTATTCCTCCCACTGACACCAACGATGGGGCACTATTCCTCCCCCCCACTGACACCAACGATGGGGCACTATTCCTCCCCCCCACTGACACCAACGATGGGGCACTATTCCTCCCCCCCACTGACATCAACGATGGGGCACTATTCCCCCCCCCCCACTGACACCAATGATGGGGCACTATTCCACCCCCCACTGACACCAATGATGGGACACCATTCCTCCCACTGACACCAATGTTGGGACACCATTCCTCCCACTGACACCAATGATGGGGCACTATTCCCCCCACTGATACCAATGATGGGGCACTATTCCCCCCACTGATACTAATGATGGGGCACTATTCCCCCCACTGATACCAATGATGGGGCACTATTCCCCCCACTGATACTAATGATGGGGCACTATTCCTGCCACTAATGCCAATGATGGGGCACTATTCCTGCCACTGATACCAATGATGGGGCACTATTCCTGCCACTGATACCAATGATGGGGCACTATTCCTGCCACTGATACCAATGATGGGGCACTATTCCTGCCACTGATACCAATGATGGGGCACTATTCCTGCCACTGGTGTGCATTGGAAGAGGGGTAGTCTTATACGGCGAGTATAGCTCAAACACTAAATTTTAGCAGGAAAAGTAGGGGGGTCGTCTTATACGCCCAGTCGTCTTATACGCCGGCAAATACGGTATATATTTGGACACAGATACAATTTTAGATTTTTCAGCTATTTACCAAAACATATACAAGCTATAGTTCTATCATGGATATGGGCTGAAAGTGCACATTCTCATGTTTAATTTGAGGGTACATTCACATTGGAGGAAGGGTTTAGGAATTACAGCTCTTAAGAGTAGCCATCCTCCCTTTTTCAAGGGACCAAAAGTAATTGGACAATTGAATATAATCATTAATAAAATGTTTGTTTGTAATATTTTGTTGAGAATCCTTTACTGGCAATGACTGCCTGAAGTCTGGAACCCATGGACAAGTAATTGGACAATTGAATCAAAAGCTGTTTCATGGCCAGGTGTGGGTTACTCTTTTATTATTTCTTCATCAATTAAGCAGGTAAAAGGTCTGGAGTTGATTCTAAGTGTGGTATTTGCATTTGGAATCTATTGCTGTGAACCTGCATCATGCTTTCAAAGGAGTTGTCCATGCAAGTGAAACAGGCCATTGTAAGGCTTCAAAAACAAAACAAATCAATCTGAGAGATAGCAGCAACATTAGGAGTGGCCACATCAACAATTTGGTGCATTCTGAGGAAAGAAGAACGCACTGGTGAGCTCAGCAACATAAAGTTGCATGGACGTCCATGGCAGACAACAGTGGTAGATGATCGCAGGATCCCCTCTATGGTAAAGAAAAACCCATTCACAACATCCAGACAAGTGAAGGACACGCTCCAGGAGGTGGGCGTATCATTTGCAAAGTCTAAAATCAAGAGAAGACTTCACGAGAGCAAATACAGAGGGTTCACCACAAGGTGCAAACCATTCATAAGGCTGAAGAATAGAAAATTCAGATTAGACTTTGCCAAAAAAACAGCTAAAAAAGCCAGACCAGTTATGGAAAAGCATTCTTTGGACGGATCAAACTAAGATGAATCTGTATCAGAATGACAGGAAGAAAAAAGTGTGGAGATGGCTTGGAACAGCTCATGATCCAAAGCACACAACATAATCTGTAAAACATGGTGGAGGCAGTGTGATGGCATGGGCATGCATGGCTTCCAGTGGCACAGGGTCATTGGTGTTTATTGATGATGTGACAGAAGACAGAAGCAGCTGGATGAATTCTGCAGTGATTAGTGATATACTGTCAGCCCAGATTCAGCCAAATGCAGCAAAGTTGATTGGGCGGCGCTTCACAGTACAGATGGACAATAATCCAAAACACACTGCAAAAGCAACCAAGGAGCTTTTGAAGGAAAAGAAGTGGAATATTCTGCAATGGCCGAGTCAATCACCTGATCTCAACCCCATTGAGCATGTATTTCACTTGCTGAAGGCAAAACTAAAGGCAGAAAGACCCACAAACAAAGAACAAAGGAAGACAGCTGCAATTAGAGCCTGGCAAAGCATCAGAAAGGAGGAACCCCAGTCTTTGGTAATGTCCATGGGTTCCAGACTTCAGGCAGTCATTGCCAGTAAAGGATTCTCAACAAAATATTAAAAATAAATGTTTTGTTAATGATTATATTCAGTTGTCAAATTATTTTTAGTCCCATGAAAAAGGGGGGTGGCTACTCTTAAGAGCTGTAATTCCTAAAATCTTCCTCCAATGTGGATGTATATACCCTCAAATTAAACCTGAGAGTGTGCACTCTCAGTCCATATCCATTATATAACTATAGCTTGAATATGTTTTGGTAAATACCTCAAAGAAACTAAAATTGTGCCTGTGTCTAAATATATATGGACCTAACTGTAAATCCGTGCTGCTTATTAGAACACATCAGTGCCACCCTATCATTAGCAGCCATCAGTGCCGCCTCATCAGTACACATCAGTGCCAGCTTATCAGTGCAACCTGATCAGTGCGCATTAGTGCAGCCCCATCAATTTACACCAGTGCACATCAGAGAAGTCTCGCCAGCACCCATCAATGCACCCTCATCAGCACCCATCAATGCACTCTCATCAGCACCCATCAGTGCATCCCCATCAGCACCCAGCAATGCACCCTCATCAGCACCCAGCAGTGCAGCCTCACCAGCACCCATCAGTGCACCCTCATCATCACCCATCAGTGCACCCTCATCACCAATCAGTGCACCCTCATCAGCACACAGCAGTGCATCCTCATCAGCACCCAGCAGTGAAAGCCTCTTCAGCACCCAGCAGTGGAGCCTCATTAGAGCAGCCTCAATGGCTCCCACCAGTGCAGTCACCTCTGTCCCAGTGTTCCCAGCCCACAGTCACCAATATGTCTAAAAAATAATTTTCCTGTGAGGAGGCATACCAAATCCTAAGCAAGACCAATGAGAACAGTGGGGAGCTCTCTGTGTCTGAGTCCAATTCTAGTTCTGATTACAAGTTTTAAGCAGTGGGTCTGCTACAGAATCAGAGGAGGAGAAAAGTGTGCCTACCAAATTAAGGCGTTCTGGCGAGCAGGCTACGACAAGTAGACGAGTGGCATCCACAAGCAGAGCAATGGCTTCCATCTGTAGCATAGTGGCATCCAACTGAAATGGAGAACCTCAAGAAAGGCTGGGTAATAGTGAGGTGTCACCTCAGCCCCAAATTGTTAGGGCCCATGCCGGTCTTCCACATGCCCTTCAAAACCCTCTATGGCTTCCTCCTAATTCTGGAGCAGCTAACATTCCCTCTTTTACTGCCCAGACAGGAGTGCAGGTGAACACAGTAAAAATTTGCCCCCATTGATTTTTTTCATGATTTACTAAATATAATTGTGGACCAGTGCAACGTCTATGCCCAACAATTCATAGCCAGGAACCCAGATTCAAGGTATGCCCGTCCCTATGAATAGAAGCAGTTAACAGTGGAGGAATTTAGAATCTTTTTGGGCTTCACATTTAATATGGGACTCACAAAAAAATTAATTATACTCCTACTGGTCTACCCACCCCCTCCATCATATGCCCATTTACTCATCAGTAATGCCCAGAACAAAATATTTAATGATCATGAGGTTCATCCATTACAACGATAACACCCAGTGCCCTCCCCTAAATGACCCAATATATGATACATTGTATAAAATTAGACCGCTTCCTAATTTTTTCTCAGAGAAATTGACCCAATTATTTATTACAAAAATATCTGCGTGCATGAAATGCTTGTCCCATTCACTGGCAGGTGGAGCTTCAAGCAGTTTATCCCCAGCAAAAAGGACCAATATGGGGTTTAAACTCTACAAATAATGTGACAGAGCCACAGGGTACTGCATGCCTTCCTCATGTACGAAGGAAAGGACACCCAGCTGCATTCCCCTAAATGCCCAAATTACATTGGCTCAAGTGGAAAAGTAATTTGGGAGCTTGTATTTTGACTCCTTGAAAAGGGTTATCATCACTATGTTAATAATTACAACACCAGATTGACGCTTTTCCTCAATCTTCACCGAAGGAAAACACTAGCATGTGGCACCGTGAGAGCTAATAGAAAGGGCTTCCCGCAAAAGCTGGTGAACACAAGACTACAATGAGGAGAGTTGGTGAGTTTGTGGAACGAAGAGATATTGTCTATGAAGTGAAGAGACAAACGAGACACCTACATGAGCTCATCAGTTCACAACTACAGCTTCGTGAAAGTCATCAGAAGGAATGGTACAATCCAAAAACCAGAATATGTCCATGATTACAATTTGATCATGGGAGGAGTTGACTACAATGATCAGATGATCCAACCCTACCTTGCTGTAAGAAGAACCCACCATTGGTACAAAAAAACTCTCCATTTTTTTTTTCAATTTGGCCATTTACAATCCATGTGATCTACCCGCAAATCCACCGAGACACCCATATCCTTTTTTCGCTATCAGGAGGAAATTGTCACTGCCCTTTTGTACCCTGGAGGTCCACCAAAAATAATTTTCTCAGATGCAGTGACCAGACTCCATGAATGCCATGTTCCCAAAAAATTCCCTCCCAGAGAAAGAGGTCAAAGATGTAAAATAAAATGTTGGGTGTACTGGGTGTAGAGGAGTTAGACGAGACAACAGTTTTTATTTTCCCCAGCGTCCTTCCAAACCAGGCCTCTGCATAAGTGACATTTTCTGCCTTTAACATACTTCTTTACAATATTAGTGAAGTATGGTAAACATAATTCTGAATTCCTGCCATTTACCTTCACACTCCTCATGCCTCTGCCTGCTTCTGAACTGACCCTAGCCTGTTACAGTATTTGACCATGCCCTTGCCTGCTGCCTAAACTGATTATACCTCTGCCTCATTTGGAACTGACCCCGGTCTGTTATTCGACCACGCCTCTGCCTGCCGCCTAAACTGACTATACCTCTGCCTGCTCTGGAACTGACCCTGACCTGTTTATTGATGATGTCTCTGCTTGCTGTCTGAACTATTAACCACGTTTCTACCTTTCACCTGGACTGACCTCGGCTTGTTAATTTTCCACGTTTTTTGCCTGCCACTTGGACTGATCTTCTGCCCTGCTACTGTAGTAGCAGGATTCAGATAACACAAGGGTTTGACATATGTGAGGGGCTTCAGAATAGTTTTTTGGAGTGGAGAAAACATAGTTTTTGGTTTTCTCTGGGTTTTGTAACTCTTGGAAAAGAGTTAATCCGCAGGCTTCAAAGAGAATGGGTGGGGCAAAGCCTCCCTGTGCCTAGGTCTTACCTGACTGAGGCCCTAAGCCTGATATTTCTGCCGTCTGCTAACTTACTGCCATCATACCTCTGCCTGCCGCATGAACTGACCACACCTCTGCCTGCTACCTGTACTATAGAACATGTTCCTGCCTACTACCAGGACCAATATTTTGGCTGAGCTGACCATGTCACTGCCTGGACAATTCCATTGGCTGCTGCTGACCACATCTCTGCCTGCTACCTGGACCAATGCTTTGGCTGTGCTGACAATATCTTTGCCTGCTGCCTGTACTGGACAATATTCCTGCCTGGACAATTTATTTTGATGTTGCTGACCACGTCCCTGCCTGCTGCCTGGACCAAAGCTCTCTGTGGACAACTGCACTACTAGAACCGCAGGTAATCTTTTGTTTACCTTTGGTCAGCAGAATGTATTTTGGGGTGTAATTCTTGGTATCTACATGCTATGTGTTAGAAATATGAAGGGCCTTCAAAAATGATAGGTTGTCAGGAAATTAGATGTGTAATTTAGGTTCCTAGAACACCTGATGATGCTAGTTGGATGTTGAGCCTTTGTATGTAGCCAGGCTGTGAAAAAGTCTCACACATGTGGTATTGCCATACTCAGGGGGAGTAGCAGAATGTAGTTTGGGGTGTATTTTTTGTTATTTACATGCTATGTGTTAGCAATATCTTATAAATGGACAACTTTGTGTAAAAAAAAAAATACCTTTTCATTTTCTTTCCACATAACTTGTGAAAAAAAAATTACATGTTCAAAAGACTCCCTATGCCTCATAGAATATACGTTGGGGGGTTTGCATCTGAAAATGGGGTCATGTTGGTGTTTCTACTGTCCTGAGGCTCCAGGGCCAAAAACATGATAGGTTGTCAGGAAACTAGATGTGTAATTTTTGCGCCTAGAATGCCTAAAGGTGCTACTTGGATGTTGGGCCTCTCTATATGGCCAGGCTATGGAAAAGTCTCACCCATGTGGTATTGCCATACTCAGGAGTAGCAGAATGTATTTTGGAGTGTATATTTTTGTATATACATGCTATGTGTTAGAAATATCTTAGAAATTGACAACTTTTTGTAAAAATACGTTTTCATTTTCTTTCCAAATATTCTGAAAACGTTTGGAAAAAATGACATGTTCAAAAGACTTTTAGAATATACATTGGGGTGTTTGCTTCTCAAAATAAGGTAATTTTGTGGGTAATTCCATTGTCCTGGTGCTTCAGGGCCTTCAAATATGTAATAGGTAGTCAATATATTAGATGTGCAATTTATGTCCCTAAAACACCTGATGGTGCTCCTTGCATGTTGGGCCTCTCTGTGGCCAGGCTGTGGAAATGTCTCACAAATGTGGTATCTCAGGTATACTCAGGAGGAGTAGCAGAATGTGTTTTATGGTGTAGTTGCAAGTATGCTTTTGCTGTGTGTCAGAAATAACTTGTTAATATGACAATTTCTGTGAAAAAAATATTCATTTTTCAAACAATTGTGGGAAAAACTACAACTTCAAAAAACTCACCATGCCCCTTAATAAATACTTTGGAATGTCTACTTTCCAAAAGGGATCATTTGATGGGTATTTGTACTGTCGTGGCATGTTATGCAGGCCATAGATGGGTCGAAAATCGGCCGATTTTTCGGCCGAAAATAAAATCGGCCGATTTTCGGATCGTTAGTGGGCGATTTGGTCGGCCGTTTTTCGGTATTTTGGCCGTTTTTTTTTTTCGGTAAAGTTGGAAAAAAATCGGCCAATTTTGCCGATCGGCCGATTTTCGCGGCAATTAGTGGGCAAATCGGCCGATTTTTTACCGATAAAAAATCTGCGCATGAGCAGTGACCTGCAAGAGGAAGACAAAAAGAAGAAAAAGAAGAAGAGGAAGACGATGAAGAAGAGGATGAAGAAGAAGAAGAGGAAGAAGAAGAGGATGAAGAAGAAGAGGATGAGGATGAAGAAGAAGAAGAGGATGAAGAAGAAGAGGATGAGGATGAAGAAGAAGAAGAGGATGAGGATGATGATGAAGAAGAGGATGAGGATGATGATGATGAAGAAGAAGAGGATGAGGATGAGGAAGAAGAAGATGAGGATGAAGAAGAAGAAGAGGATGAAGATAAAGAAGAAGAAGAGGATGAGGATAAAGAAGAGGATGAGGATGAGGATGATGAAGAAGAAGAGGATGAGGATGAAGAAGAGGATGAGGATGATGAAGAAGAAGAAGAAGAAGAGGAGGATGAGGATGAAGAAGAAGAGGATGAGGATGATGATGAAGAAGAAGAGGATGAGGATGATGAAGAAGAAGAAGAATAGGATGAGGATGCAGAAGAAGAAGAGGATGAAGAAGAAGAAGAGGATGAGGATTATGAAGAAGAAGAGGATGAGGATGAAGAAGAGGATGAGGATGAAGAAGAAGAAGAAGAAGAAGAAGAGGATGAGGATGAAGAAGAGGATGAGGAAGAAGAAGAAGAAGAGGATGAGGATGAAGAAGAAGAAGAAGAAGAGGATGAGGATGAAGAAGAAGAAGAGGATGAGGATGAAGAAGAAGAAGAAGAAGAAGTAGGATGAAAATAAGAAGAATTCCAGTCCAGCAAAAAGTGTCTCTGCAGAGAGCTCCGCTATTTCTGACAGTTCTCTGACAGTTCCTTGACATTTACAGCGGTTGAAACATTGTATCTATTTGTTTCCGAATAAAAACATCTGTATCCTAAATGGAAACAAATAGATACATTGTTGCAACTTCTATAAATGTCAGAGAACTGTCAAAGAAATAGCAGAGCTCTCTGCAGGGACACTTTTTGCCGGCTCTAGACGGGTAGAAAATCGGCCGATTTTTTTTACCATTGATGGTAACGTCGGCCACTTGAACAACCGATTTTTCGTTTTTTAAAAGAAAAATCTGCAGTTTTTCTCCCCATCTATGGCCTGCATTAGAGCCTCAAGAAATGAGATAGGCCATCCGTACATCAGGTGTGATCAGGTGTCATCAATTTTAAATGATTGGAACCATAGCTTGTAGACTCTATAGCTTTCACACAGACCAAATATTTGTCTGATTTGGGTTATTTTTACCTAAGAAAGGTAGCAGTATACATTTTGGTCAAAATTTATGAAGAAAAATTACTTATTTGCAAAATTATATAACAGAAACTAAGAAAAACACATTTTTAAAAAACATTTTGGTCTTTTTTCGTTTAGAGCGCAAAAAAGAAAAACTCAGTGCTGAATAAATACCACCAAAAGAAGCTATATTTGTGTGAAACCATTACGAAAATTTTATATGGATACAGTGTTGTATGACTGAGTAATTGTCATTCAAAATTTGGGAGCACTTAAAGCTGAAAATTGGCCTGGGAAGGGGGTATAAGTGCCCAGTAGGCAAGTGGTTAATGTACCACCCCTGATCCTAGATGAACTTCTCCTATTCACACAGCAATCTGGAGGTATCCCTGAACAGGGGATCTGGTTTCTGTCACTTTAAAAGATGAAGAGTGCTCCTTCCCCTCTCTGCCCAGGGGGTGTAGATGTACTCACTCAGATCCTCTCCTGAACCACTTGTGGGTTGTTGGCTGCTACCTGGCCTAACAGCTGGGCTGCACCATCCCTGCCATACAGGTGGTCCTCTCTCAGGGGGCCAGTGACCTCTGAGCTTTCCTCCTTTCCAGCTGCAGGCCTGCCGGTAGGCCGCATCCCACTGAGCCTCCTCACAGCCTCCTTCCTTCAGCCTCACATCCTCCTTTCTTCCACACGAACTCTCCTGCAGCAGAGCAGGCTGTAAAACTTTTAAAGGTGTCCAGACCTTTGCCAAACTCCTGTTGGGGATTGGCTCGAACACCCCTGCAGTGCAGCCAGCCACCCCTCAGATCTACCCACTGTCTCTAGAGCCTTCCTCCAAAAGCCCTAGAGCAAGGGGAAATTCCAGAGGGGCTGGCCTGCAGAGTCTCTCCGCTCCTGACCAAGATTTGACCTTCTGGCTATAACACCCAGACTGCTACTCAGCCTTCTTTACTGACAATCAAGACTCTAGCTCCCCCCTAGCTAAACTAGGAGGGTGCTACTGTAAATCGAATAATTTATATTTATGATTCAGGTATGTAATTGATTAAAATATAGTAACATTTTTTATATACTAAAAGCTAATTATTTTTATACAATAGAGAATGAGTGCTACATTGATGTAGCTGTATATTTATATCTATGTATTTACATACATTTACTAATTTTAATGCTTGGAAATCTCCTTCAGCCATGTTTGAGCTAATAAACTAGTGTGAGCTACTTCCAGTGGGAGTATACATATACCTTTGATGTTCATTGTAATGCCTGATGCTCATTTTTAGTTGTATTCTGTTTCTGGCAAAGGAGCTAATTCTTCCAAAATGCATTGAAATGAAGACAGATTTCTTGTATATTATCATCCAATACTGGCGTTTTACTTTTTATCCAATCGCTCCACAGTGAAAACTGACTGCAAAGCTGAAGAGGATACCTAAACTGGACATCAGCTATTGGAGAACTCCAGCTCCCACTACATGCTACACTCCAAACCAGAGTCTGATGACACTGATTTTGAGCACACCAACCCTCCCTATATGCTGTGTTCCAGGCAGGTCCTGTACCAGAGGAGAGCACTCTGTTACACATCAGATGGCTATTTAAGATTAATGCTTCTGTGCTGACGCATACTGAAGGGTACTGGCAGTTACCACTATAGATGAGAAGAGTACAATATTGATCTTATCATTCAGCTACTCTTAGCTACCCCTTCTTTAGTTTCATAGCTTCTGCTATCTCCCTGTCAAATGATTAAACTGGGTGCAGCAGCCTGAAGATCATATGTATCTGCTCTCATTTCATGACCCTTGTTTTAAGTATCTAATGAAATATATCCTGTATTGGCATCTAGGAGCTTCACTGCACAAGCAAGGTGGTTATTTGTATACCTGCATCCATTACCATGGCTCCATTAGTTAACTAATATGGGCACAGCTGAGTAAAGCGCCTCTGGAGAACAAACAGCTGGGGTGATTTGAAACCCTTAGAAAGGATGTTCATTATGCAGTTAATTGTTTAGATTGTCTTTACAGTATCCAGATTGGTGCATGTCTTATTATATATAAACTGTAAGGGAAATTTTTGTAATCAAGTTGATCTTACCTACTAAAGCAGTGGTTCTCAACCTTTCTAATGCCGCGACCCCTTAATACAGTTCCTCATGTTGTGGTGACCCCCAACCATAAAATTATTTTCGTTGCTACTTCATAACTGTAATTTTGCAGTGGGAGGAGTAGTGCCACGTCATTGGTGTCAGTGGGAGGAATAGTATCCCATCACTGATGTCAATGGGAGGAATAGTGCCCCATCATTGGTATCAGTGGTAGGAATAGTGCCCCATCATTGGTGTCAGTGGTAGGAATAGTGCCCCATCATTGGTGTCAGTGGGAGGAATAGTGCCCCATCATAGGTGTCAGTGGGGGGAATAGTGCCCCATCATAGGTGTCAGTGGGGGGAATAGTGCCCCATCATTGGTGTCAGTGGGAGGATTAGTGCCCCGTCATTGGTGTCAGTGGGAGGAATAGTGCCCCGTCATTGGTGTCAGTGGGAGGAATAGTGCCCGGTCATTGGTGTCAGTGGGAGGAATAGTGCCCCGTCATTGGTGTCAGTGGGAGGAGTAGTGCCACGTCATTGGTGTCAGTGGGAGGAAAAGTGCCCCGTCATAGGTGTCAGTGGGGGGAATAGTGCCCCATCATTGGTGTCAGTGGGGGGGAATAGTGCCCCATCATAGGTGTAAGTGGGGGGAATAGTGCCCCATCATAGGTGTCAGTGGGGGGAATAGTGCCCCGTCATAGGTGTCAGTGGGAGGAATAGTGCCCTGTCATAGGTGTCAGTGGGGGGAATAGTGCCCCATCATTGGTGTCAGTGGGGGGAATAGTGCCCCATCATTGGTGTCAGTGGGGGGGAATAGTGCCCCATCATAGGTGTCAGTGGGGGGAATAGTGCCCCATCATAGGTGTCAGTGGGGGGAATAGTGCCCCATCATTGGTGTCAGTGGAAGGAATAGTGCCCCATCATTGGTGTCAGTGGGAGGAATAGTGCCCCATCATTGATGTCAGTGGGAGGAATAGTGCCCCATCATTGGTGTCAGAGGGAGGAATAGTGCCCCATCATTGGTGTCAGTGGGAGGAATAGTGCCCCATCATTGGTGTCAGTGGGGGGAATAGTGCCCCATCATTGGTGTCAGTGGGAGGAATAGTGCCCCATCACTGGTGTCAGTGGGAGGAATAGTGTCCCATCACTGATGTCAGTGGGAGGAAAAGTGTCCCATCACTGGTGTCAGTGGGAGGAAAAGTGCCCCAACATTGGTATCAGTGGGAGGAATAGCGCCCCCATCACTGGTGTCAGTGGGAGGAATAGTGCCCCATCATTGGTATCAGGGGGAGGAATAGTGCCCCAACGTTGGTGTCAGTGGGAGGAATAGTGCCCCATCGTTGCTATCAGTGGGAGGAATAGCGCCCCCATCACTGGTGTCAGTGGGAGGAATAGTGCCCCATCGTTGGTGTCAGTGGGGGAGGAATAGTGCCCCATCGTTGGTGTCAGTGGGGGGAGGAATAGTGCCCCATCGTTGGTGTCAGTGGGGGGAGGAATAGTGCCCCATCGTTGGTGTCAGTGGGGGCAGGAATAGTGCCCCATCGTTGGTGTCATTTGGGGGAGGAATAGTGCCCCATCGTTGGTGTCAGTGGGGGGAGGAATCGTGCCTCATCGTTGGTGTCAGTGGGGGGAGGAATCGTGCCTCATCGTTGGTGTCAGTGGGGGGAGGAATAGTGTCCCATCGTTGGCGTCAGTGGGAGGAATAGTGCCCCATCATTGGTATTAGTGACACCAATGACTGGGCACTATTCCTCCCACTGACACCAATGATACTTACCTTGCTGACCCCTGCTCCAGCCTGGGCTCGCTCGCTCCCTCCCTCTCCCATGGTACAGACACTTACCGGTCAGCTGTCTTCCTTCTCCGGCCGCTCTCCTCCTCTTCACTCGCTCGATCTTCGCGGTGCCGCTCGGCTCCTCCTCTCCAAGCTCCACCTCCTCGCCGGTGATTGGCTGCCTGTGTGCCTCTCCTGAGCTACAGTTCCAGCGGCCAATCACCGGCGGGGATTAATCCCGAGGGTGTGTCCAGACGACAGGGGCGGCATGTCATCCCGCCCACACCTGGAGACTGATAGAGCAGCGGTGTCTCGGTTCCTAAGACCATCGGAAATATGTGTTTTCCGATGGTCTTAGGCGACCCCTGTGAAAGAGTCGTTCGACCCCCAAAGGGGTCGCGACCCCCAGGTTGAGAACCGCTGTACTAAAGAGAGAGGAAAATCTTCCCAGGCTTTCAGTTTAAATTTGGTTTTTGCAATGTGTAGGACTAGATTTAGCTGACCGTAGTCCAGTATTTTATGGGAAATATAAATGCCAAAATATTTGAATGTATTGGTTGACAACAGGGAGAAAGCAGTGACAAGACAGTGCCCCAGACTCTACTGGAGGAATATGAGAATTACTTTAATTCACGTTTAGGCCTGAAAAAGCTCAATGTGTCCAGAACCTGCAACGCAGTCCAAAGTGCATTTGTACATGTGCCCCAAGGTATTTCCCATCTAACCATACTCCTTTTTAACTAAAGTTTGCAAATCAGCCTTGAAAAAAGCCTGATTCAGCTCCAATAGACTTTATTAGGGTTCAGCGCTAAGGTCATTGAACAACCAGTGAACCAAACTTTGCTCGGTTTTTCTCATCATTACTGGCAAGTTGCCACCAATGACAGGATTGCTAGTGTGATATGACCTGTACATTGTCCCAGTTCATGCTAAATTGAACAAACCTCATGTGTTACTTCACCTTAGATTTACAGTTTTTTGTGCTGCAAAGATTTCTGGTAATGCTCTATTGTCGTGTTTTTTGTGCCTGGTATTGAGAGACTGTGAAATATAGAAGTCTCAGTGCAGCTGCAGCATCCCCTTGTCTCCGCCTCTCCTGCAGACTTCAGCAGCTGACTCCAGCCCTCCTTTGGTCCTCCTCCAGACCCTGCACTTTCTGCTTCCCAGCTCCACCTCCAGCTTCATCCTGGCAGCAGAACAAGGTAAGGGAGGTGCACTGTGATGTAAGGGAGGGTGGGGTTCTCTGGACATCTACAACCAGCCCTTTGAGGGCAACCATAATGCTAATGTGGCCCACCATGAAATTGAGTTTCACACCCCTGATCTAACAGAAAAAGGAATGTTCTTGCCACACCTCTGACCAACAATAACAGCATAACGTAATATAGATTCATCTATTATGGTACTACCAACTACTGACCACATAAAGTTACAACAGTCACATATACTGTGAAGGAATATAATACAAATACTGACCATAGCTTTGCATTAGTGCCTAAGCTTTTATAGAGGCTTGAAAATCTGTATTTGGCTTGGTGTCTGTATTATTAAAGTAAATTCTGTCTATAAAATATAACAGCAATGATACCTTTGGAA
Organism: Staurois parvus; assembly: GCF_062004578.1. Classification (NCBI taxonomy): domain Eukaryota; kingdom Metazoa; phylum Chordata; class Amphibia; order Anura; family Ranidae; genus Staurois; species Staurois parvus. The sequence continues at coordinate 2,412,937 of NW_028318003.1, forward strand.
AAAAACAGCCATTTTTCTACCTATTGTATAAGTGCTTCAGGGTGAATCGCATATGAACAAAGTGTAGTCAGATGTAAGAAATTATTTTTAAAACTGCAGTTTGGGAATACAGCTTTCATGCAAACACCAAACATAGAATCCTAGCATCACATGATCTAAACTGCTTTCAAAATCTTTTAAATTGTGAATTGAGTTCCTTCCAAAATACTCTAGGGATTGTTGGCTTCCAGAAACCATTTCTCTCTTACAGCAGCTCAGTTACAGTATTGCTAATGTTATTATCACTGTGTGTAACACGTTAATAGCCATGTCTAGCACCATGAAATACTAATGTTGCCTCATATCTGCAGGCAATGAGTTTAGCTACTAAGTAGTTGTTGTCTATAACATATAAGAAACAATCTAGTCTTTGTGCAACAAAGGGAAACTGGATTAGTTGCTTTTGACACAATAATTTGGGACTGTGAGTTTTGGATACGGATGATTTGATCCATTGTATTCTAGTGCTAAGATCTTGCAGCATAATTTCAGTATAATTACTGGTGTGGTAATACAGTTCTGTCATGACAATTCTTTTCACCATGACATGTATTAGGTAAATCTTGCCTCTAGGCATATATATAAAATCACTATTTAATGCAATTCTGTAGTCAATAATGCACCATTATCCAGGTAAGGGTCAAGGCAGGTGGTGTTCATTAAAGTAGTCTGTATCCAAGTAAGGACAGGTCAGATAACTAACAGTAAAATAATACATGTCCAGGCAAGGGGGCAAGCAACAACTATATTCCAAGACAAGGCGAAGCATGAGTACAGGAGCCAGGAATCTTAACACTTTTATAAGTCTGGAGCCGTTGGCTGGTGAACATTAAACAAAGCACCACAACGCTGCCAGCTAAATGATGGAGAGAGGAAGCTAGGCTGATGAAGCTAACCAAAAGAGGTAGGTATTTTCAAGGAGGGTGGAAGTTTTAGGCAGAATCAAATAAGAGTTGATCGTTTTAATGACTTTGAAAGTTCAAATGGGCCAGTTTCTGACAATGGACCTTAAAAGAAATATGGTGGGTGGATAGACATGCCAAATCACCAACCTTCAAAATGGGAGTAGCCAAATGCCAGTTATCAGCAGAGGCTTTCAGGGAGGCAAAGGCATGCACCAGATTATTATGCATGAATTTTCAAATGGCAGAAAATGGTCCACAAGCTTACTGACCCCTGGTAAGTTAGAATTGTGAAAAGAAAAGGAGCAGGACTTGGGATCAAAGCTGTAAATATAAATGAAGGATGAAAACCCAGAGTGGGAGTGTGTTCAATTGCATAGGTAAATTCTGCCAATGGTAGGAAATAGGCCCATTTGTTTTGCTTGTCAGACATGATGCAGCAGAGGAAGCCTTCTAGGGACTGGATAGTGCACTATGTTTGGCAGTTAGATTGTGGATGATACAGAACGTGGAAAGGATATATAAGTCAATTCCCAACTGAGAACAGAAGACCTTTCAAAAGTGGGACATGAACTGAGATCCTTGGTATTAAAGAATGCTTGGTAGAATACCATGATACTTGATGACTAGTTGTATGGAAAGTATTGAGAGTGGTCTGGCAGAAGGTATCCTGGGTAATGCCACAAAATGGGCCATCTTGCTAAAATGGTCCACTGTCATGCAGATGCCAGCCTTGCACCTAGCTATCAGGAGAGGTCCAAGGGCATTTACAAACAGGTAGCAGTAAAAGAAGGACAGCATGCGTAGTTCTAGTGGATTTTGACTATGCACAAGTCTCACAGGTCATGACATGTGCATGGTTCTGAGAGATGATCACCATAAAGAATGGGAGAGAAGAGCTATGGTGCTTGCGAATGACAAAATTACCTGCAGACTTGACATCATGTCACTGTTAAAGCACCTTGGGTCAATAACCAGTTGGCAGTGGCATTGCTATGAGCAGAAATCTGAGCTGCCAGGAGCTACGACAAAAGACCAGAGAGAGCGAGCGAGAGAGTAGAAATTGTCTGGCCAGAAGACCCCAGCTAAAAATTTGTATTAATGTGCATAAAGAAGCCAAGGAAAGATGGAAAAATCTCCAAAAGGCATCAAATTACAGATTAGACATTCTTATAATATGTCAACAAAAGTTAGATTTTATTTCCATCATTTACACTTTCAAAATAATAACAAAAAAATGGCATCTGCAAATGTTTGGGCACCCTGCAGAATTTATAGCATGCACTGCCCCCTTTGCCAAGCTGAGGCCTGCCAGTGTCATGGATTGTTCTCAATCATCGTCTGGGAAGACCAGGTGATGTCAATCTCAAAGGTTTTAAATGCCCAGACTCATCTGACCTTGCCCCAACAATCAGCACCATGGGTTCTTCTAAGCAGTTGTCTAGAAAACTGAAACTGAAAATAGTTGACGCTCACAAATCTGGAGAAGGCTATAAGATAGCAAAGCGTTTTCAGATGTCAATATCCTCTGTTTGGAATGTAATTAAGAAATGGCAGTCATCAGGAACAGTGGAAGTTAAAGCAAGATCTGGAAGACCAAGAAAAATATCAGACAGATACAGAGCGGCATATATACATGATTTTGCACAGCCCTTCCGCCCTGTAGCAGTGGTTCTGCTATAGGATGTTCGGGAAGCGGTTAAGCTTAATTTTAGCCGTATCTTTGTAAATCATTGTATAACTGCTAGCATTTGTGCCTGCTTTCACAGAACTGGGATGAAGCTCTACAATTATTACAAAGAAACTCATAATTTTACACCTGAAATAGTCCTGAACTCCCACGTGTTATGATTTGTGACTGATTTTTGTTTGGAAATTCTTTAAAATACATTTTGAAAATGCTGTCTACTATCCTTCTCAATAGTACTCTGTGCTGGCAGAGCTCAGTAACAATAACATCCCTCAGCACAAGCTTCCTATCACAGATCGGGAAAGGGGGGGTGAGTTTGACCAGGTCATTGTGAGTGGTGGGTCATTTCAGGTGTCTTTCGAACCGCACATTTATACTTCCACTAAAACTACTGTAGTATATATTTGACTTCAACCTAGCTTACAGGTTCATCAGGTAAGATACTGGGTAATTGGCAACAGAGTATGTTAGGAGAACTTTGAGTTGTATTTTTGAGTTTAGACCATAATATGTGAGTTTCACAACCATGCCTGATGAAGGGACTAGGCCAGGGGTCTGCAACCTTTAAGACGTAAAGAGCCACTTGGACCCGTTTCCGAGAGGGAAAAAAAGACTGGGAGCCGCAAAACCATTGCAACATTTAAAACAAATCCGACACTGCATATATTGCAAAAAACGCTCTGGTCATGAAGGGGGTTTAAGGGCCCAGTAAGCAAAGGGTTAATCAGGGCCACAGTGTATCGTCATAATCACAATCATAGCCTTAGGTCAGTGGCGGGCAACCTTTTTTTTCGACTGAGCCAAATCTCGCCAAAACCACGATTGAAATTTATTTTGAGAGAAACATTTTTAAAACTGAAAATACATCCCCCATATAGTAATTCATCCCCCATATAGTAATTCATCCCCCATATAGTAATTCATCCCTCATATAGTAATTCATCCCCCATATAGTAATTCATCCCCCATATAGTAATTCATCCCCCATATAGTAATTCATCCCTCATATAGTAATTCATCCCCCATATAGTAATTCATCCCCCATATAGTAATTCATCCCCCATATAGTAATTCATCCCTCATATAGTAATTCATCCCTCATATAGTAATTCATCCCCCATAGTAATTCATCCCCCCTATAGTAATTCATCCCCCCTATAGTAATTCATCCCCCATAGTAATTCATCCCCCATAGTAATTCATCCCCCATATAGTAATTCATCCCTCATATAGTAATTCATCCCCCATATAGTAATTCATCCCCCCTATAGTAATTCATCCCCCCTATAGTAATTCATCCCCCATAGTAATTCATTCCCCATATTGTGTGAATTCACTTACCTTTGCTCCGCGCGTTCCTCTCGCTGGGTTCCCGCGCCGTTCTGGTCTTCAGGGCGGACTGTGAGAGGAGAGGAGTTCGTCACGCTGCCCCGCCTACATCCGGGCTGCCCCGCCTACATCCTGACAGCCAATGTTTGCCAGCGGGCGCCCGGCACACAGAAGATCTGCATTAAAAGAGCCGCGGCTTGCCGACCCTATTGCCTGTCACCTGGTGGGCAGTGTGCTCCGGAGCCGCAGGAAAGGTGAAAAAGAGCCGCATGCGGCTCCGGAGCCGCGGGTTACCGACACCCGGACTAGGCTGTAACAACATTACAGTAACATTTTCTTCACACTTGTTTATTTATATGCATATAAAGGGGATGACCTTCCATCTGCATATTATTATTATTATTATAATACAGGATTTATATAGCGCCAACAGTTTGCTCAGCGCTTTACAATATAACGGGAGACAATACAGCAACAATACAGTTCAATACAAGAGGGATAGGAGGGCCCTGATCCTTGGAGCTTACAATTAAATATATAATTTTTTTTTCTATTTTGTTTTTCCTTTTCTTTTTTTTCTATCATACACACACTTCTAAACACCACACACACCGCGGAGGGCACTCGGAGTCGGCCCCTGCCCTCCACACCACACACGCGCCTTGGGGGCTCATTCAGTTAGGTGCTGAGCCACGTTTTGCTGCTTGCAGGCAACCCTCAGAAGTGGATGCAGCCTCACAGATACAGTTGCATGTCAAAATCTGACATGCAGGCAAGAGGGGTGCACAGATCCAAACGTACAGTGTCTGCATTTGGATCCATGTATGTCAAATTCTAACTTGCAACTGTGTCCACTTTTATGGGCTGCCTGCATACAGTAAAAAGTACAGTAGCTCAGCATAGAGGGCAGGTCGCGGTGCCCATCTGAATAAGCCCTTAATAAACAGCTGCAGATTTGAATCTACTTTGTGTGACCTTTGTGCTACTTTTAGGGGCCCATTCACACCAAAGGCAGCGGGATGCATTTTTGAGTGCACTCCAAAATGCAGGTTATCCTATGGGCATAGGACACACTATTGCAGTGCAATAAAAAAAAAGCCAGCAAGCTCCATTTTTCCACACTGTAAATGCACTAAAATGATGTGTACATAAAAGCCAGAAAAAAGTAGATGGAAGTGATCTCAAAGGAAACGAAATCTTAGAAAAAATGAACTTCACTGAACATTCAGAATCGTGCAGTAAACATGCAGTTTCTTGTGTGAATGTATCCTAAAATTTCCTCTGTTACAGGCAAAAGCTGAGCCAGGTTCACACTGATACAGTGTGGAATTTGCAGCATTTTCAGTGCGAATTATGCATTGCATCAGAATCGCACCCCGTTAATGCGAACCGCTGCAGGTATGTATGTTAATAACACCCTAAAAGCGGTCCGATGTGCAGAATCGGATCGCATAGGCGTGAATACCCATGCGATTCGATTCTAGTGCGGACCGAAAAAAGGGTGCTGCACATTTTTGATGCGGTGCGATTAGAGCCATACAAAATGTACGGCTCCGATCACACCACACATAAATCGCATGTGATTTGCACAGGAATGCGAACCCAGGCTTACAGGTGCCATGATGTGTAAACACATATACTGGATTTGGAGTGAATGAAAATCCCAAATTCAGAAACTGACCATCTATGGGAGTCCTCAGAATGGAGACCGATACAAGTAATTTTGAAATATTCGGTTCATTGGATTAGTCCCCATTCTCAAGCCTACATGTACAGTTGTGTTCAAAATAATAGCAGTGTTGAAAAAAGTGAATAAAGCTCAAAATCCTTCTAATAGCTTTTATTTCCATACACACAAATGCATTGGGAACACTACACATTCTATTCCAAATCAAAACATGAAGAAAAATATATCAAATTTGTGTTGTTCCTCTAAAAAAAATTAAGAAAAGTGAATATTAGACTGTTCAGAAAAATAGCAGTGTTTGTATTCTTCTTTACAAACTCAAACATTCACTATAGAAACTGAAAAATGTTTGAAGATTTTGCTTTCCTTTGAATCAATTAATTAATATTTAGTTGTATAAGCACTGTTTCTGAGAACTGCTGTACATCTGTGTTGCATGGAGTCAACCAACTTCTGGCACCTGTGAACAGGTATTCCAGCCCAGGATGACTGGACTACATTCCACAGTTCTTCTCTATTTCTTGGTTTTGCCTCAGAAACTGCATTTTTGCTGTCACCCAACAAGTTTTCTATTGGATTAAGATCCGGGGATTGGGCTGGCCACTCCATAACGTCAATCTTGTTGGTCTGGAACCAAGATGTTGCACGTTTACTGGTGTGTTTGGGGTGTGTTTGGGGTGTGTTTGTTTGTCTTGTTGGAACACCCATTTCAAGGACATTTCCTCTTCAGCATAAGGCAGCATGACCTCTTCAAGTATTCTGATGTATTCAAACTGATCCATGATCCCTGATATGCGATAAATAGGCCCAACACCGTAGTATGAGAAACATCCCCATGCTTGCGCACCCATGCTTTACTTTCATCAGTCCAAAAAATGTTGCACCATTTCTCTTTAGGCCAGTCAGTGTGCTCTTTGGCAAATTGTAACCTCTTCAGCACATGTCTTTTTTCAACAGTGGGACTTTGCGGGGGCTTCTTGCAGATAGCTTGGCTTCACATAGGCATCTTCCAATTGTAACAGTACTCACAGGTAACTTTAGACCTTCTTTGATCTTCCTGGTGCTGATTGTTGGCTGAGTCCTGGCCATTTTGGCTATTCTTCTATCCATTTGAATGGTAGTTTTTCGCTCTCTTCCATGTCTTTCAGGTTTTGGTTGCCATTTTAAAGCATTTGCGATCATTTTAGCTGAGCAGCCTATCATTTTCTGCACTTCTTTATATGTTTTCCCCTCTCCAATCAACTTTTTAATCAAGGTACGCTGTTCTTCTGAACAATGTCTGGAACGACCCATTTTCCTCAGAATTTCAGAGAGAAATGCACTGTAACCAGCATGTACAACATTTGCTGCCTTCCTTCCTTAAATAAGGGCAATAATTGCCACTTGTTTTTCAAAGAATGAATGACCTCACTAATAGATCTCCACACCGCTATTATTTTGAACATGTCCCTTTCAATTAGTGATTCAATTACACAGAATCAGCAGCATGCATGTCATGACTGTTGGGTCTGTTGGATTTCTATTACTCTACTACACCTGCTAGTAAATTATTTGCAATGTAGAAATCTCATTTCTACCAAAAACAGTGACTGATCAGGTTAGTGATGTCTGACTGCTATTATTTTGAACACAGCTATATATATACTAGATCGACCTTTCTCAACCAGGGTGCCCTGAAATTTCTTCAGGGGTGCCTTGGCAAAATGTCTAAAAATTGCCAAAAACCTGTATACAAGCCAGCCGGTGAAACAAAACTGCCTTCTAGTTACACAAAGCCACAGGTTTTCATTGTGCATCTATTTGACCTTCTAGCGGCATCCTCACAACCAATGACATCATCAGTTGATAAGGAGGATGTCAGCTACCTACACAGCATCCTAGTTTGACCCTCCACTGCCCCTCTCCATCAGTTCTGGGGTCACTATGCTCAGAAAAACTGAGGGAGAAGAGAAACATTGGAATACTAGTCAGTATCAGTGTGCAAAAGTGTATTTGCTTTGGAAGAATAAATCACCTCCAATGTTGGTTGTCCTACGTGTATGGATGTTGCTGCATTATTTAAAACTATTGGAATAGTTTTTCACATTTTAGAATGAGGTGCCCTTTTAAAATTATGGACAGTCTAGAAGCACCCCATTTTAAAATGCATATGATGTCAGTTAAAGCAATCTTGCAAGTTAAAAAAAATGAAAATAAAATGTGTTTATATTTAACACATTATTACTCTTAATTAACCCTATTTAGCCCTCATTTAACCCCTTCCTCTTCTTTGTTTTCCTCATATTTTTTCTCTTTTTTTTCTATTTCTTATTTCTTCATATTGTTATTAAAAAATGCCTATATTTCATTTGTAAATATTAACAAAAACAAAAGATGGATTTTTCTAGTGCCAATGTAAGAAGAGTTGAAATTGAAGTGCCACACCACAGCTAAGAGGTGCAGATACAACTTTATTCCATTAAGGCCTCGTTCACACCATATGTGCAGAAAAACTGATGGAAACTGACATGCAGATTTCACTTGCAGTGACAACAGTTTAAATCAGTTTTCATTGTTTCAGTGTTCTCCAATGACTTTCATACAAATTGCAGTTTTCTGCGCAGAAAAAATCTGCATGTGATAGTGGTGTGAACAGGGCAAATAGAGAACAAATGATTTTGTTGTGCCCTTGCAGAACGTGTGCATAAAAACTGATGTCTCTGCACAAGCCCTCAATGTCAGGGATATAATTCAAGAAGCAGCCAACACGTTTCGGGGTCTAAGTGCCCACTTCATCAGGGCTAAAAAGAACATCACTGCTAAGATGTCCAGATGCAAATGTATTATTAAATAATTACATAAAAATTAGAACATGCGTGCTGAACAAAAATTACTATATGAGTACTGAAAAACAAACTCATATTCTCATTTTTGTTCAGCACTCATATTCTCATTTTTATGTCAATATTTTGATACCCTCATTACAATTGAGTGTTTGATTTTAATTATGATTCCATGGAGGGGTCATTGTATTGATGTCAGTTTGCTATGAAAATCTTCTTATGTTCTTTCTAGCCCTGATGAAGGGGGCACTTAGGCCCCCAAAAGGCATTGGCTAATTCTTGAATTATAACACTGACCTTTAATGGAATAAAGTTGTATCTAGACCTCTTAGCAGTGGTGTGGCACTTCAATTTCAACTCTTCTGTGGAGATCCTCTGGGGTGTAGAAGCTGCCTGCCCAGGAATCAGATCATTTACACCAACATTAATACCTTAAGATAACAATACCAGTAAATATTCCAGCACTATCATTCCACTTTCCTCATCTTTTCTGGTGCCAATACACTTTCAGACCAAGGTTACAAATTCACAGCTTTATTACAACATAGTAAATATTAAAAACATTTAAAATCCATACAATTGCACTTTGCTTACAATGCCTGTCTTTATATGTCATCCCCTTATGAAGTCACGTATTGTAACGTAACATGTAGGCTGGGCCAATGACGCCAAGCCGAACTAGCGGATGTTTGCGAGCCACCATTTTGTGAGTCGCCTTAGAACAGCAGATGTGGTATCTTGGAAGCTATTCAACGGCAATGCCCTAGTCGGGCACTTTTTATGTGAGTGCACTTACTTTTTAATAAATATTGGTTGATACAAGTGATACACTATGATGGCCATTTCTTCTGCATTTTTGAAGAATATGCTGTACAAGAAATAGGAAGACCATCCTGGATCATAGTGTGGAGGAGGAGAAATAAAGAAACTATACCTACCCAGGTTATAAGGGAAAGGCGCTGTTTGACCTAATTATCTATAGGTCAAATCAAGGAGGTGAGAGTACATATGTGTGCTGGTGGAGGAGAAACACACAAGGGTGATTTCTAACATGGCAGGAAGATGCATGAATGTGTATAAGTATGGAGTGACCTTGTAAAGAGGAATTTATACATATTTCAAGGAGTTTAATTACCATGTGGGAGTTATATGTTGCAAGATGAACACATTGCTTATGCAATGCACTGTGGTTAATATATGCACTTTATAAGAAGTTATATGGGAGTTGATCTATAATGCACATGCACTTTAATATGAGGATTGCACATACAGGTGAAACTCGCAAATATTAGAATATCATGCAAAAGTTAATTTATTTCAGTAATGCAACTTAAAAGGTGAAACTAATATATGAGATAGTTCAAGCTGTGATTTGTCATAATTGTGATGATTATGGCTTACAGCTCATGAAAACCCAAATCCACAATCTCAGAAAATTTGAATATTGTGAAAAGGTGCAATATTCTAGGCTCAAAGTGTCCCACTCTAATCAGCTAATTAAACCATAACACCTCCAAAGGGTTCCTGAACCTTTAAATGGTCCCCCAGTCTGGTTCAGTAGGAATCACAATCATGGGAAAGACTGCTGACCTGACAGTTGTGCAGAAAACCATCACTGACACCCTCCATAAGGAGGGAAAGACTCAAAAGGTAATTGCAAAAGAAGTTGGATGTTCCCAAAGTGCTGTATCAAAGCACATTAATAGAAAGTTATGTGGAAGGGAAAAGTGTGGAAGAAAAAGGTGCACAAGCAGCAGGGATGACCGCAGAGCCTGGAGAGGATTGTCAGGAAAAGGCCATTCAAAAGTGTTGGGGACTCACAAGGAGTGGATTGAGGCTGGAGTCAGTGCATCAAGAGCTACCACACACAGATGGATCCTGGACGTGGGCTTCAAATGTCGTATTCCTCTTGTCAAGCCGCTCCTGAACAACAAACAACGTCAGAAGCGTCTTACCTGGGCTAAAGAAAAACAGACCTGGTCTGTTGCTCAGTGGTCCAAATTCCCCTTTTCTGATGAGAGCAACTTTTACATGTCATTTGGAAACCAAGGACCCAGAGTATGGAGGGAGAATGGAGAGGCACACACTCAAGATGCTTGAAGTCCAGTGTGAAGTTTTCAAAGTCTGTGTTGATTTGGGGAGCCATGTCATCTGCTGGTGTTGGTCCACTGTGCTTCATTAAGTCCAGAGTCAATGCAGCCGTCTACCAGGAGATTTTGGAGCACTTCATGCTTCCCTCCACAGACGAGCTTTATGGGGATGCTGACTTCATTTTCCAGCAGGACTTGGTACCTGCCCACACTGCCAAAAGCACCAAAATCTGGTTCAATGACCGTGGGATTACTGTGCTTGATTGGCCAGAAAACTCGCCTGACCTGAACCCCATAGAGAATCTATGGGGCATTGCCAAAAGAAAGATGAGAAACATGAGACCGAACAATGCAGAAGAGCTGAAGGCCGCTATTGAAGCATCCTGGTCTTCCATAACACCTCTGCAGTGCCACAGGCTGATAGCTTCCATGCCATGCTGCATTGAGGCAGTAATTGCTGCAAAAGGAGCCCTAACCAAGTACTTTTCAGAGGTCCGATATTGTTCTATGTACAATCCTTGTTTTATTGATTGCATGTAATATTCAAATTTTCTGAGATTGTGGATTTGGGTTTTCATGAGCTGTAAGCCATAATCATCACAGTTATAACAAATCACGGCTTGAACTATCTTGCTTTACATGTAATGAGTCTATCTCATATATTAGTTTCACCTTTTAAGTTGTATTACTGAAATAAATGAACTTTTGCACGATATTCTAATTTTTCGACTTTCACCTGTATAATATAAACACGGTGTATAATACGTCAGTATGCGTAGCACTGGTCTATAAAGAGTAAAGTGATTGTTAAATATTGCAAAACAACTGTGAAATAAGCTAGATTTTATATTTTGACCTATATGGGTTTATAAGTGGACCTATATGGGTTATACATTTACTTTGATCTATTTTACATTGCAAAAACATGTGTTAACTTCTTACTTACCCCCAAAATCACCTCCAATGCTGAAGGAGTTGAAACTGTTAAACTTGCATCCACCATCAAATTCTTCCCCACCCTACGTCACACAGGCATCAGGAAGAACACCTCCATTTTACTGCTGCAATTGCAGCAACTGTAAGAGAGATTTTAAGGCAGGTCTTAGCAAAAAAATTAACAAATGATAGAGCTTAACAAATTTGATTTATATTATTTGCACAAAGACCCATAAATATAAAGTAAACTGTATGGTTCACTAAAATAAATGTAGATTTTTGCCTGTCACACTTTTTTTTTTTATCTGTTTGAGAATAGTTAATTGTACCCCCTCACTAAACTTTCAGGATGCTCATTTGTGAGATGAATTAAACAGAGCTGAATTTTCTTGAATTGTAATCTATCTTCATTGAAATAGTCCTATAGAACAACAAAACATTAGGAATCCTTTTGTAACACTTTATAGTCTTTTGACCTTCAACATATCTTCTCCTGAGGTCCCTTTTTAGATTGGTCCAAATTGCACTTCAATCTTATTAACAATTACCAAAGTTGTACTTTTTTTTTTATCTGGCAGGGTGGAAATCACAAATCAACTGATTGAAATATTTGTTTCACTGACATCATACATGTTTTATATGCTTTTCCCATCTGTTACCTAGATTGTTTAAATTATCATTTAACAGATAAGTTAATGTACTGTAAAATGTCATGAGTTCTGTTTGTTAAAACTAGAAGACTGTTTTTATCATGGCTAAGATGAAGCCAATGAATGACAACCCCTAAGGGTTCACAAGCTTATCTCATACCTATAAATTATTTCCTCTCTTCCCTGTTGTTATATTGTGTGCTGTAGCTCAATAACAATAACAATAAACTGTATACTGTTGTTCTACTAGTGGCTTTCAAACACTGTTTAATTAGATTTGCCTCTAAAGAGGGAATGCTTATATATCACCTTTAGGTTCAATATTACCTGCCTGATCACATTTCCTTCTTTTTCCCAGTTCAGTATGCTAAATTGAATGAAATCCCTAAGCTGTTGTTTTACTAAACACTGTTAAACATCCATACTGTCCATTATTGCCCATTCCGATACTTCCCAATTTGATTGTGTATGTTGTTCACTAATCTTTAGATGTTTGTGACTTAGCATAGTGGATTTTAAACTGCATCATGTGGACAATACTCAGTTGTTCTAGAGAGAGCAAAGATCCTACTCTGCAGTATACTGACAGGGAACAGGTCATTATTCTCAAATTAAGGCTGATGTTTTAATTAGAAACAAACTGTAAGACCTTTTTTTTTAAACAGTACATTTTTATTGATGGTTTTAGAGTTGTTAATGATAAGAGGCAGATAGAGTACGTACATTGCTCCTTAGAATGAGGACTCTAGCTGCAATTAAGAAAAATCTTAAGATATCCTTCTGGGCTGAAACAGGATCCTGGTACAGTAAGACAGCAATCTCTGGGGTTAGAGATAAGAATTAACCTATGACTCATTGAATGCGGACCAAAATGTGCAGATGACCCTGCAGGACCACCATGTATGCAACATGGTTGCAAGATCCTGGCAGCACCTCCAGCATCGGTTGGAAAATAGAAGATTTTATGTAAGGTGAATGGGCAACAGCACCCTCTGGTTACAATTTTATAATTATGTTCTTGGAATAAGCTGAAATTCAAACACTCATGGGGTTTGCTCTAGATCTCTTTGCCTATCTCCAGGGCGAATTGCTTCTAGAATAGGTGAGGGAATGCCTATACGCCAGCCGAGGTAAAAAGTACACTTCATCCCAGGGTAACTCTGGATTGCCTAGGATTGAGGTTAGGAGTGCAATGCAAGAGGATATACTATAATCGTGAAATAATGAATCCCAAACCCTAGGTAATAGTGTCAAGGAGATCAGGAAGCATTGGGGTTGGGTTCAATGATGAGGTGAGGTTCAAGGAAGAAAAGTAAGAGGGATGGAAGTGAGGGAAGGAGTTATGGAAACCTACAGTTTGTGTAGTTCATGGTGAAAACAGTCAATCAGTATAGTTTAAGATGAGGTAAGCCTGAGCCTCCAGCTTGTTTTCACTTCATTTACATATTTTCTTTTAATCAAGTATTTTTTATTTAAAGATAACCATTTGGTTACATATTCCAAACAGTGATACATGCATTGGAGTGAGTCAAAGCTGTATCATTACAGTGAATAGCATATTAACAATTGGTACCACCAGAACATACAACTTAATGTAAAGTAATGTACTTGGGAATTAAAAATATGAATGCAAGTTGCACACTAGGGGGAGAACCTCTGGGGGAGTCCAGGATGGAAAACGATCTGGGGTACTAATAGATGACAGACTTAGCAATGGTATGCAATGCCAAGCTGCAGTAAGCAAAGCTAGCAGATTATTAGCATGCACTAAAAAGGTAATTTACTCAAGAGATAAAACTATAATCTTGGCACTTTATAAAACTCTGGTTCGGCCACATCTGGATTATGCCATCCAGTTCTGGTCATCAGTCCTCAGGAAGGATGTTCTGGAGATGAAGAGAGTACAGAGAAAGGCAACAAAGGGGACTGGAGGACCTCAGTTATGAGGAATGAATACAAACATTAAATCTATTCTCCCTGGAGAAAAGACGCTTAAGGGGAGATATGATAGCAATATAAAAATATCTCAATGGTGATTCTGGTATAAGGAACAAACTATTCAGTCTCAGTGAGTAAAAGAGGATGTGGGGCCACTCACTGAAACTGAAGGAGGTTTAACCTTAAACTGTGTAAGGGGTTTTTCACTGTCAGTGCAGTAAGGATGTGGAGCTCACTTCCACAATCAGTGGTGTCAGCAGGAGGTATTGATAGTTTCAAAAAAACTCTTGGATGGGCTTCCTAATGAACACAATAAACAGGGATATGAGATTTAACATGAACACACACACCCACACAGGTTGAACTGGATGGACTGTTGTCTTTATTCATCTTTACCAACTATGTAACTAATACCATGAACAAAAAAGCAACTGACATTGAAGATTATACACAACTATCTCAAGCACATTATAATGTTTATGATTTGCACTGAGGTGGGTATAAATCCTGGGAGAGTGGTATGATCAGGAGAATCATACATACAGTATTATAGTTTGTTAGTGAAGGAAGAGTAATGACCCTACAATCGATTGATAAGAAATGGTCATGGGCATCAACTATTGTATTATTTGGTCCCGGAAAAAAAGAAAGGTTTTTATCCTCCGTTTGCATGAAGTGTTTCATCATTAGTCATTTCAGTCTACATTTTGTTTACCATTAAACAGTCCCAAAAAAGAGATGATTCAGGATTACACTAGGAGAAACTAATGCCAAGCTAAGTCATGTCGACCAAATTTTATACAAAATTTTAGTACACAGTATATACTGTTTTAATTGTGCTGGAAAATGTGGCCAGATATAGTGAAGCAACAGGCTACATTGTGTTTTAAAGAAAAAACGGTATGTAAATAGGTACTATCTGAAATCAGTGGAGAAAACTGGGTATGTAAACATCCTGAACAAAGACATTTTACCAAACCAATGCATGGCATTAGACATTGTTGAGTAGACCATATCATGGGAGAAAGTTAAACTTGTAAAGTTTATATAGACTGGTATAGATGTAGACACCCAGGTATTTTATAGTGTGATATGTCTAATAAAAAGAGAAAGTGCCGATGAGTTCGATTTTCCCCTCCTCTGCCAAGGAAATGTTAAAGATCTTTAAATTGTAAGCACTGACTTAAAAGTTGCTGAGCTGACTCGAACTATTCTACCTCATGGAACACAGAAAGGAAAGCTACACTGGGGTTTCTGATTAATAGCAAGAAATCAGCTGCATAAAGTACCAATTTTTTTTGAACAGTGAGCATAGTAAGGCCCCGTATGGCAGGATTCTTATGAAGTGCTTGGGCTAAAAGCTCCATCAATAGAATATTTAAAGAAAAACAGACTTTAGAGGCATAGCTAGGTCACCTTTGATTTATAAAAAAAATAATTTTTATTACAAACATAATATAACAATATGACAACCAATAAGGCCATTTACAATCAAATCATAGTCCATGTAAGCTAAAGCACCAACTGTAGTACATGTAACTATGGTATATGAAACATTCAAA
Source organism: Staurois parvus (assembly GCF_062004578.1). Taxonomy (NCBI): domain Eukaryota; kingdom Metazoa; phylum Chordata; class Amphibia; order Anura; family Ranidae; genus Staurois; species Staurois parvus. The sequence goes on from NW_028318003.1 coordinate 2,428,582, forward strand.
TACTTAGGCTCAATGTGATATTAGGATAAATAATCTTCATGGGTCAACACGTTTCACAATTCCGCTTCTTCAGGACAGCTTGCAAATCTGTGTCAGCGAATGCAAAAAGATGCTACCTGGGCAGGCATTAGGATACCAAGGAAGACCAACAGGGATACATTCCTAATAAAAAGTAATAGAGCAAGCGCTTCAGAATATGATATCAAAAAGCAGCTTGCATAGGAATAACCCCTGAAATCCTAAACATAAATAGTATCAAAAAATGCAGTGCTCTTAATTGTCAAGGTCCTACCTTTTCCCAGAGGTTATGTTACTCCATGTGCTGGCATCCATCTTGGATTTCTGCTGAGCATGGTGGGAAGCTTTTATGCCTTCAGGTCTCTGAGGTCCATCCCCCAGAGGGGTGTGGCTGAGTACATATAAGCCTGTGATCCGCACATGCTCTTTGCACTTGTGTCTTGTGTCTTTGTCTTGCTACAGCTCTGTGTATATGCTCGTGACTCTTCTGGTATTCTGACTTGGCTTGTGACTAAGACCATTCTCTGTGTTTTCCTTCAATCTGACCTTCCGTTGCTGAACCCGGCCCGTGACCTGTGATTCTCTGTCTACTGTTCTGTACTGTTTTGTCCTGTTGTTGTCGACTCGGCTTGCCTGACTACGCTATTGTCATTCTCACCAGCTACACGCCATTGGCGGCGGCCATTACCGCAGCCGGAGTGTCTCGGGGGCCGCGACCTGGTTCCTGGCTGCGTCAAGTCCATCCCCACCATCAGGGGCCCTGGTGAAGGGCAGCCTGGGACTTAGACTCCGCGCCCTGATGGACTTCGGTCTGTTGGTGGTGGTTGTCGTCAGCCAGTGCCTTACCCTGCCACTAGGCCTACCTGTCCGTTCCACAGCCCTGCCCTGACATTAATATAGTGAGATAGTGACATATAATGCGCAATCTTATGCGCTAATAAGTGAACATATAAGTGGTGTCTTTAATGAAGACAATAATTGGTAAAATGTGACATCATCTCATAGTGACATAATAATCAGCGGCCAATTCAATATATATAAAAGTCCTTGAAAATATTCAAGTAAGATGCGTCAGTGGTAGTATGTGCTCGTGACTTCAGTGATATGACAGTGATATGAAGAAAAAGGGTGTGCTTGCACTCACCAGACGTATGATAATATTACACATGTAATATAAGGGCACTAGTAGTCATCTGGGACCCGATAGGCAAATGGCACTCCAATGGTACTGGTTACAACCTGGGTAAGACCTTCAAACCTCTCAGTGGACCCTCTTAGCTTTTGGGGACTCCTCCTTGTTGTTAGTACCCGGTAGTGGATGGACTCAGCAGGAACACCACCTTTAGTAGCTCAAAGTAAAGCCACCAAGACAAAGGGCTAATATAGTGTAGCAATTTTTTATTTTGCCAATGATAGTGCACAAATTAGGATAGCGTACTGCATTGATATGCTCTAATAGCCATAAGTAAACATAAGTGGATAGCAACAGCTATAAACAGGTGGGTAATAGCATAGGTATAGCCAGCAAACAAGTAAGGATCAACATGCATGTAAGTCAGGAAGCAAGATGGCCGCTGGTTTAGCACATGGCTCTCAGCAGCTAACAAGGACGTCGGTGCGGCAAGCTAATACCCTGGCGACGTCCTTGTTAGCTGCTGAGAGCCATGTGCTAAACCATCGGCCATCTTGCTTCCTGACTTTGTCTTGACGGCTTTACTTTGAGCTACTAAAGGTGGTGTTCCTACTGAGTCCATCCACTACCGGGTACTAACAACAGCGAGGAGTCCCCATCCGCTAAGAGGGTCCACCGAGAGGTTTGGAGGTCTTTCCCAGGTTGTAACCAGTACCATTGGAGTGCCATTTGCCTACCGGGTTCCAGATGACTACTAGTCAATTACTGAAATTACTGTAAGTGAAGAAACTGCTAGGTAGGAGATATCCCTGTTAAAGGAAGGGAAAAAAGCAAAAGACTGAGTGGTTGTAACACTGAATTGGTGGGGTAACTGAAAGAATATGTAAACTCAACATTTTATATTTGTGATATGTGCCTGTTGTACCGTGTACTTCTATTAAAAGGTTTCCTGTTCTCTTTGTATTGCTTCCTTCATGTGACATTTCTGACTTTCATCCCAGTCCCTCTGCGTTCCTATTAAAAACTGACCACACAAAGCAGGAGAACACACCATGACCAGTTCTCTAGCTGTGCTGGGAATGCTTCACCTTCAATTATCAGACTTGTCTTGCCCAACCCCCCTCCCCACACACACAAAGCTTTACACTGGGGAGATCAGGGTACTGCTGTTTCTCCTCCTCCTGCACTTATGCAGTTGAGAACAGAGGGAATGTGATCACTTAAAAAAAACAAGATTAAGAAACGGTATGTATAACATTTTTTATAACTATGCACAAATGTTTTGCCTTAAATGTCTATTTTAATCCATATGGCTTGTTTTACAAAGTGCAGGCTTACAATCACTTTAAAGCCGGCTATACATGGATCAAAATTTGGTCACTTTAGGAAATCCATGTGGGGGGCATTCAGTTATCCAGTCAAACACTGCAAAAGTTGGATTTAAATTTTGGTTAAAACTAGATATAAAAGATAGACCCATTATTTGAATGATTCAGCATCTCCCAGTATCACCATCTTTTCTATTTCAATGGTTTTTATTACATTTTTTAAACAGTATAAACAGAGGCAATAAAACATGCCCACGCAGGGGCTATCAATTGCACAGATAAACAAAATGCAAAATAAAAAAAAAGGGGGAAAAACAATGCTCTAATGCCAACAGGGCAAAAGGTACGCCCACGCAGGGGCTATCAATGGCACATAAGTTACAAAACATTAATGTAACTGATTATAACAACTAAATGCAGCTGTCCTAGTCACACCAAAAACAGAGAGAGAGAGAAAAAGGAAAAGAAAAAAAAAAGAAAGAAAAAAGGGGGGGGCAAAGAGCAGGGATTCAAGAGCGCCAACACCGAACGCCATTACATCCCCAGACTAGCCGGGGAGAGTGAGGGAAGGGCATATTGCAACCACGGCTCCCATATTTTCAAAAATTTACGTTGGGAGTCATTGCGGATACTCGACATCTGTTCGTTGAGCATCATAGTGGTCATACGATCCCGCACCCCCTGAAGAGGGACAAACGGACTCTTCCAGGCCTGAGCAATTGTTCTAGTGGCGGATAAAAACAGATAGGAAGCCAACTTCTGCTGGTGAGCCAAGAGGCCCGGTATGGGGCAATGAAGCAAAGCATACCGAACATCCCGGCGTATGGAGAGATGGAACAAAGTGAAAAGGAGGCCAAATACACGAGACCAAAAACGAAACAGTCTCGGGCATGACCACCAGATATGCAATACATCACCACGATGACCACAACCCCGAAAACATTGATCACTACAGGCAGGGTTAGCCCGGGCCGGAACACAGTACCAACGAAACAATACCTTATAGGCTGCCTCCAGTGTGGTCGTATTAAATGAGCATTTAGCTATGAGTGACCAGGCCTTATTCCAGTCCTCCGGATCCACAGCCACTCCCAGGTCGCGCTCCCACTGAACAACATATGACAGAGAAGTATGCGACGAGCGTCTGTTCAGAGCTGCATAAAGAAGGGATATAAGGCCCAGAGCGCCGGGACGCTGTTGGCAAAGCTGTTCAAAGGCAGATTTCTGGTACGGGAACGCAGAAGTACCCCGCAGCGAGAGCAGCCAGTGTCGCAATTGAAGATATCGAAAAAATTCCGCTGGGGGGATATTCCGGGATTCCCGAAGAGAGTCCCAGGTGGGAAAGGACCGAAAAATCAAAAAGTGTCGCACCTGCGAAAAACCATTAGTCACCCACCAAGAAAACGCCCTTGGGTGATCCAAACCCGGCGGGAAAAGAGGGTTGTTAATAATTGGTAGCAAAGGCAGAAAAGGTGACATCAGACCACCAGAATAACGTCCCAAACTTGTAGGCCATGAAGTAACATCGGACTCAGTGCCATAGGGCGCAGGGCAGGGGGAAGCCATAGAAGCGTCGACAGTGCGATAGGGGCACAATTAGGCAGTTCCAACAGGACCCAGAGGGGGACGTCGGAAGAGGCGTGCAACATAGACAGCGGGGCAATCTGGCTCGCTTGATAATACTTAGTCACATTAGGCACCCCAAGACCAACCTGAAGTCTATGGGCAAAAAGCGTATTTTTGGATACTCTGGGGTGCTTATCAGCCCAGATAAAACGCATTAACTTCGCCTGAAGCAACCGAAGAAAATGAGGGGGAACCCGCACCGGGAGTGTGCGAAAATAATACAACAATTTCGGCAAGATGGTCATTTTCACCGAATTAACCCTATCCAAGACAGGTGCGGAAATTGCCAAGAATGCATAAGAGAGGATAGAGAGCTAAGCAATGGATAATAATTTGCAGCAAACAAGGAGTCATAAGTGGGGGTCAAGCGAACGCCTAAGTATTCAAGAGAAGAGGAAGCCCATTTGTAAGGGAAGTGGGATTGTAGGCGCGAAACCAAATCCGAAGCCAAAGTAATATTGAGGGCTATAGTCTTATCCAAGTTGATACGGAGACCTGAAATCAAGGAGAAGCGCTCAAGAACCTGTTGCAAATTAGGAAGCGTCGTCAGGGGGTTAGTAAGAGTCAGGAGGGCATCATCCGCAAAAAGATTCAGTTTGAATTCCTGTCCCGCGTAAGGAACCCCCGTTACATTGCAATCGGTCCGAAGCGCTAAAGCCAGCGGCTCAAGCGCCAGGACAAAGAGCGCTGGGGACAGGGGACAACCCTGTCTCGTCCCTCGCCCAATAGGAAAGGGATCTGAAAAATACCCAGCGTATTTGACGGAGGCCGAAGGAGAAGAATACAAGGCCTGAATCCAAGAAAGAATAGAATCCCCAAAACCCCAACGAGACAGCACAAACCGCAGATATTCCCAGGATAGAGAATCAAAGGCTTTATAGATGTCTAAAGACAGTAAGAATCCTGGGATTTTCCGTTGTTGCAGAAAATGTATAAGATGGACCACCTTACGGACGTTATCACCCGCCTGCCTCCCGGGGACGAACCCCACCTGGTCCCTGTGGACCAGGCTACGCAAATATTTATTGATGCGAAAACTAAGGATCTTGCCCAGTATCTTCAGGTCTTCATTAAGAAGAGAAATAGGCCGGAAGGCTTGCGGTTCCTGTACATCATCGGTCGTCTTAGGAATCATGGCGATATGCGCTCTAAGCGCATCTGGAGAGGGCGAGGAGCCCTGTCGTAACGCATTAAAATACTCAGCCAAAAAGGGCGCCAACAAGGCTGAGAATTTCTTATAATAAAGACCGGAATAGCCGTCGGGACCTGGGCCCGCGGTGGACCGTAAAGATTTGATAGCTTGGAGCACTTCTGGTACAGTGACACCGGCGTTGAGTGCCACCTGTGCTGCCTCGGATAATCCAGGAAGTCGGAGATCTTGAAAGAATGCCTCTGCTTGAGCCACGGGGAAGGGATCTGGTTTAGCGTAGAGGCGTGAAAGGAAGTCTGAGAAACAGGAAACAATCTGCTGGGGATTAGAAGTACAGCCACCTGTAGGAAGTCGTAGTCGAATCGGTTTATGTGGTTTCCCCACAGAATTGAGTTTCCTGGCCAGCATCGGGCCCGGCTTATTAGTATCACCATCTTTTAAGCTAGCTAGCAGTGGGTTCATGGACACACTTGCAATTCTTCTTAAGGGAACAGGACCAGTTGGCATCTTACATGTCCCTGGTACCAGACTGGCTGTCAATCAATGGAAGGAAGTAATGTGAGAGAAAATAATATATATATATATCATAAGTCCAAATATGCATGAGAAGTCTCTGCTAAAATAAAATGCTAGAAGTGTTGAAATAAACTTGACAGGTGCTGTGTGGATATCAAATAATACTTTATTACACTATGATGAATCTGTCTGACACAGCACAGTGCTATAAATATTTCTAATGTAAAAATATAAAAAATCTCATACTGAATATTACTAAAATGGTGCACTCAGAATCTGCAGCTGTAAATGGTAGCCAATCAGCTTCAAACTTCAGAATGTTCAATTAAGCTTTGGCAATAAAACCTGAACGCTGATTGGTTTCTATGCAGCGTTTCACCCAATTATTCACTCTCCAGTTTTAGTAAGTAAACCCCAAATGTATATAAATAGGCAAATAGGCAAGCAATTATGGCAAGCAATTATGTGAAAATACATATATATATATATATATATATATATATATATATATATATATATATATATATATAATTAGTCTCCACACAGTAGGAATGTTCACAATAAAACGTTCAAAGCACCAATCTTCTAGATTGTAAATAATCCTAAAGCATAAAGATGTTATGCTGTTCCTTCCACAGGCAATATTAATATTCAGATCCACTACCATAGCTATCCCATTGAAAAACACTCTCACTAAAGGGAGTTGGCCAGTTAAGTGAATAATCTAATCCAACAGCTTTTGTGATTAACACTGGTCTTCCCTACCACAGGCTCTGGCAAATTTGAACCCTTATTGAGATAAATCAGGCAGAAAAGAAAGCCATAATAGTGGAACACTGTTTATTAAAACATTAACCACTTGAGCTCCAGTAGAACTGTGCTACTTTAACTGGCAATTGCACAGTCATGCAACACTGTACCCAAAAGAAATTTATACATGTTTTCACACAAATACAACTTTCTTTTGGTGGTATTTGATCACCACTGTTTTGTTTTTATATAAATGAAAAAAGAATGAAAAATTAAAAAAAAAATACAGTATTTTCTGGCATATAAGACTACTTTTTATACTTAAAAATATACCCCAAAAATTGGAGGTCGTCTTATACGCAGGGTATAAAATGTGAACCTTGAGTTTGTTTGGGTCAAGCTGGCTGGATGTGCAGTAATGTACATACAGTATACTGTGCTGAGCCAAGCTGGCTCAAAACAAATGTCCCTATGAGAGATTAATCTGCCAGCACACTGGATGTGCGGTATATACAGTATATTGCGCTGAGCCAAGCGGTTTCAAAACGTACCGGGACGTCCCTACTGTAATCAGCCCGCTGGATGCGTGTATGTACGGTAGCTGTGGCTACATACAGTATACACTGGGCCAATCACAGCGAGTGATGTATTCTACTAATGAATACAAAGCCTGCTCGGATTGGCTGAGTCAGAGAAGTGGGTTCATGATGTCACAACCTCAGCCAATCCGAGCAGGCTTTGTATTCATTAGTAGAATGAACTCACCAAACACCTGTTTTTTCATACACTAAATTTTTATTGTATGCAGCAGGTCAACAGCAGAAAACAGATGCAGCAGAAGATTGAAAAGACAGTATTTGCAGGTCAAAACATGGTATTGTGTTCCAGGATGCAAGCAGATTACATGTGGCCTAGCGACAAGTGGCCATATCCATCCCAATAAAGACAGAATGAAAAGGAAAAGGAAATACAGTACAAGCTAGTGGGAGGAACACAGGATGGAAGACAGAAAAAGATGCAAGGTGCAATAACCAAGATATCTAAAAGATGGCAGTATCTTAACCACTGGCCGACCAGCCACAGTAGATATACTGTGGCAGGGTGACACCGCTGCGCAAAATCACATATATATACATGATTTTGCATTTCAGGTAGATGGCGTGCAACCGCCCTACCCACAGCACCGAACGCGGCCACGGGTGTCAATTACCGGGTCCGGGCCGGCAATTACCCGCCGGAGCCCAGCGATTACCGGCAAACACTGGCAGGGAGGACGGCTGCATTGTTTTCAATGCAGCTCTCCACGCTGTCAGTTTGAGCACACTGATCTGGATGGATGAGCACAGCCTTCCGGATCAGTGTGCTTATCGTCAAGCACACCCCCCGCCCCCTAGTGAAACACTCCCCTCTCACAGTTAACCCTTTGATTGCCTTCTAATGTTAACCCTTCCTCCCCAGTGCCGTGCAGTCCCCAGTGCCGTACAGTGTCAGTGTTTTTTTTTTTTTTTGCAGTAACCACTGTATTGGTGTTACTGAGGATGTCAGTGACCCCAAGTCAGTTCCCCCCCAGTGTCAGAATGTCCGCTGCAGTCCCGGCATAAGTCGCTGATCACCCCCCTAAGTCGCTGATTGCCGCCATTACTAGTATAAAAAAAAAATTCCAGTATATATACTGCCATTTGTAGACGCTATAAATTTGACGTAAACCAATTAATTTACACATATTTTTTTTTTTAGCAAAGACATGTCGCAGAATACATTTTGGCCGAAATTTAAGATGAAATATGATTTTGAAATCTTTTTACTGGACATGTTTTATAGCAATGTTTTTCTCAGAATTGTTGGTCTTTTTTTTTATAGCGCAAAAAATAAAAACCGCACAGGCAATCAAATACCACCAATAGAAAGCTCAATTCGTAGGGAAAAAATTTTCATTTCAATTTCATTTTGGTGCAGCGTTGCATGACCACGCAATTGTCAGTTAAAGTAACACAGCACCGCAACACAAACCGCTTCTGTAACCGCTTCCTGAACGCCCTATAGCAGTAACACTGCTACAGGGCAGCATGGGTGCGCAAAATCACATATATATATATATATGTGATTTGTGCTACCGTGGTTTTGACGCCCCACCCAGATAGCGTCAGATTGCCCCTCAGTACACCAGTCAACACATTTAACCCCTTGACTGCCAGGAACAGCTCATACACAATAAACCTCCATTGCTAGTATAGTGTCTGAACGGATCAATATCTTAGACCAGATCAGCACTATACCAGCGTTCGCATTAGTATAGTGTCCCCAAAAATGCAGCATTAGCAGGATCAGCCACGGCGCCTGCCAGCACCTGCGTTTAACCCTATGTTTACCCCCCTTCTCCCCCAGCAAGTGCAGTGTCAGTAGGTCTCTGTCACTTGATACATTGCACACAAAACCACAGTGTCCGCAGAATCAGGCCTGATCTCTGTTAGCACTTGCCGGTAAATTTTGATGATCTCATATGCAGCAGAGTGTCAGTACTAGTGCCGCTCTACCTTTTGATGAACTGGTGAGCACCAGCGGCCTAGTACATCCTGGCCTTTCACATACCAGCACTGCAGTATCACTTGGTGACATGGCGAGTCCCATAAGTGCAGTACAAGCTGGTGCGGTGGCGAGCACAAGCATTGTCCCACAACCACCAAGAATTTGCACACAGGCCCATAGAGCCCATAGTATCCTTCCGGATATGCTTGCAAATCCCGATTGGCAGCTCACAAATTCTGCAGCACCTGTACTTCCCCCATTCACTGTCCAACCCGGAAAACAGCAAATTTAACTACTCCCCTTGATTTTTTGGAGCTGTTTTTCGCGGAATATCTGTATGCGTTGATTGTGGATCAAAATTTATATGCACAGCAATTTATCGCCGCCAACCCAAATGCAAACTTTGCTAGACCATTCGCATGGAAACCCATTACGGTTTCCAAATTTAATTTTTTAGGGGCCTAACCCTCAACATGGGCATTACTAAAAAAAATTAATTGCGGTTGTATTGGTCCACAGACCTGATTCATCATATGCCGTGTTCTCTGCTGCCATGGCCAGGCATAGATATGAGAGTATAATGTGTTTTATGCATTTCAACGACAATACACTCTGTTGTCCTCGAGGTGACCTTGAATTTGACTGGCTCCACAAAATTCAGCCCCTTGTAAATCACCTTAACCAAAAATTTGCAGATGTCTATATGCCCCAGAAAAAAATCTGCATTGATGAGTCCCTCATTAATTTTTCTGGCCACCTTGTATTCAAACAATTTCTCCCCAGCAAGCGTGCCAGATATGGGGTCAAGATGTATAAGGCCTGTTAGAGGGAAACAGGCTATACTGTACATACAAGTTTCAGATTTACAAGGGAAAAGATAATCACATGGAGCCCCCCGGATGCCCAGACTACATGGGGAGTAGTGGCAAGATAGTTTGGGACTTGGTGTCATCCTTTTCCATATGGGTTACCACTTGACAATCTTTATTCAAGCGTGCCACTATTTAGACATTTGTACAATCTTGGAACTGGCTCATGTGGCACCGTGCGACCTAATGTGTGCCCACCATTAGAAGTGGGTGGATGCAGGACGGTATATATAATGGTGGGCATACCACACATTTTTTCTGGCAGAGATTTCTTCTCTTTTTTTCATTGAGCCCACAGGCTGCATACAAAAAAAAAGAACATAGCATATATACCCAACAAGGACCAGCGACATACTGGTACATCACTGGACTTTGAATGATTATACCAGGATGATGCCTACAGCTGCAGGCATCATCCTGGTATAGTTTATTTCAGCCGGTGATCGGCTTTCATGTAAAAGCAATTCTAGTGGCTAATTAGCTGCAGGATTGCTTTTACAAGCAGCGGAAAAAGATGCCCCCCTCCCCCGCTGCCTTCCACAGCCTTCTTGGGCAGTCCTGAGCCATCGTGGGAACCTGAGAATGCAGCCGGTGTTTCTGCAAGCTGATAATAGAGCTGATTGGAGACCGGAATGGTGCCAATCATCTCTATAGTCTAAGAAATCGGAAGCTACGAGCATTTCATCACTTCAGTTTTGCAAATTGGGAAAGCATCTGATCACACCGATCTTGGTGAGATTAGATAATGTAAGGGCAGAGGAGATATCTAGAGTCTGACAGACCCCAGATTTCTCTCACACACACACACACACACCATAAAAAGTTGCAGTACTTTCGTTGTTCACTCACAGAGCCGGGTACTGCATTCTAGGTGGAGGCAGAGAGCACAGCACACACTCCTTCCTTTGCTTTCACTGCGCTCAGCTATTGAGCAGTCTCATGTCTCTCTCCGAAATACATTCTGCTACTTCTCCCAAGTATGGGGGTACCACATGTGAGAGACGTTTTGGCAATCTAGCCAAGTACAGGACCCCAAAATCCAATAAGCACCTTCAGGCTTTTAAAGGGCTTTATTTCCTCATTACATTTCCTGACTATCTATCACAGTTTCAGAGGCTCTGAAATGCCAGGATAGCACCAACCATCCCCCCCCCCATGACCCCTTTTTGGAAAGTAGACACCCCAAATAATTTGATAAGAAGCACGGTGAGTATTTTGCAGATCTCATTTGTTGCCACAAGTTTTTGGAAAATGAAGAATAAAAACAAAAACATATTTTTTCTTTTCTTTTTTTATATTTCAAAACCTTGTGAGAAAAAATGAGATCTGAAAAACACTCACCATGCCTCTTTTTACCTTCCTTTGGGTGTCTACTTTCCAAAAAGGGGTCATTTGGGGGGGGGGTGCTATCCTGGCATTTCAGGGGATCCGAAATTGTGATAGGTAGTGAGGAAGTGAAGTGAGGAAGTTACGCACCTTCAGGCTTTCAAAGTGGTCATTGGATTTCATGCTCCTGTATGTGGCTAGGCTCCCAAAAAGTCTCACACATGTGGTATCTCCATACTCGGTAGAAGTAGCAGAATGTATTTTGGGGTGTAATTCCACATATACCCATGGCTTGTGTGAGAAATACATCATTTAAATGACAACTTTGTGTAAAAAAAATGTTTTTGTCATTTTCCAGAATCTTGTGGAAAAAATAAATCTTCCATGGACTCAATATGCCTCTCAGCAGATAGCATATGGTGTCTACTTTCCAAAAAGGGGTCATTTGGGGGTGTTTGTACTATCCTGGTATTTTAGCACCTCAAGAAATGTGATAGGCAGCCAGAAAGTAAAAGCTGTGTAAATTCCATTATCTACACAGCGTTCCAAATTATTATGCAAATTCTATTTAAGTGTCACAAAGATTAAATATTTTGTTTTTCAGTGTAACTCGTGGATGGCATTGTGTGTCAGGGCTCTTTTGATCACTGAAAACAATCTCGGACACCTGTAATAATTAGATTAGCCGGTGATCCCAATGTAAGGAAAAACTACTAAAGGACGGTGTTCCACATTATTAAGCAGAGCACCATTTTCAAGCAATATGGGGAAGAAAAAGGATCTCTCTGCTGCCGAAAAGAGTGAAATAGTTCAATGCCTTGGACAAGGTATGAAAACATTAGATATTTCACGAAAACTTAAGCGTGATCATCACACTATGAAGAGATTTGTGGCTGATTCAGAGCAGATAAAGGCACATTGAGGAAGATTTCTGCCAGATCAGTGCATCAGATCAAGAGAGCAGCTGCTAAAATACCATTACATAGCAGCAAACAGATATTTGAAGCTGCTGGTGCCTCTGGAGTCCTACAGACATCAAGGTGTAGAGCCCTCCAGAGTCTTGCAACTGTGAATAAACCTTCTATTTGGCCACCAATAACCAATGCTCACAAGCAGAAACGGCTGCATTGGGCAGAAAAATACATGAATACTAACTTTCAAACAGTCCTGTTCACTGATGAGTGCCATGCAACCCTGGGTGGTCCAGATGGCTAGAGTAGTGGATGGTTGGTGGATGGCCACCCTGTTCCAACAAGGCTGTGACGTCAGCAAGGCGGTGGTGGAGTCATGTTTTGGGCCGGAATCATGGGAACAGAGTTGGTCAGCCCTGAAGGTGTAAAGATGACCTCTGCAAAGTATGTGGAGTTTATGACTGACCACTTTCTTCCCTGGTACAGAAGGAAGAACTATGCTTTCCGTAATAAAATCATCTTCATGCATGACAATGCACCATCTCATGCTGCAAATAATACCTCTGCATCAATGGCTGTTATGGGGATAAAAGGAGAGAAAGTCATGGTGTGGCCTCCATCCTCCCCTGACCTAAATCCTATTGAGAACCTTTGGAGCATCCTCAAGCAAAAGATCTGAGGGTGGGAGGCAGTTTACATCCAAACAGCAGCTCTGGGAGGCTATTCTGACAACTTGCAAACAAATTCAAGCAGAAACTGTCCAAAAACTCACAAGTTCAATGGATGCAAGACTTGTGAAGCTGCTATCAAATAAGGGGTCCTATGTTACAATGTGACCTGTTAAAATGTTTAAAAGTTAAAATGTTGTTAAAAGTTTGATTGAAATAGCTTTTGATTTCAGTAAATATGCTGCAAACATAACAAATGACAATTTTCAGTTCTTTACAACCTATAAAGTGTTTTGAAACTTACTGTGTGTAATAATTTGGAACAGTGCATTGTAAGTGTTTTATGTTTAAAAAAAATACTATTATCATTAGGAGGTTTGTTCAATAAAACTTGAATTGTACTCTTAATAGTTGATAACATGAGAATTATGCTGATTGTTATTTACATCAATTATTTAGGTGAATGAGAAAAATATCATTTGCATAATAATTTGGAACGCGGTGTATACCATAGTTTGTAGATGCTAGAACTTTCACACAAAGCAATCAATATACACTTATTGGGATTTTTGTTAACCAAAAACACGTAGTAGAATACATTTTGGTCTAAATTTATGCTGAAATTTTTTTTTTGGGGTATTTTTTATGACAGAAATGAGAAAATATAGTTTATTCAAAAAAAATTATTTTTTTTCTAAAAGTTTTTGTTTATAGCGCCAAAAATAAAAAACGCACGTGATCAAATACCACCAAAAGAAAGCTCTATTTGTGTGAAAAAAGGACATAAATTTACTGTATGTACCATATTGCATGACCGCGCAATTGTCAGTTAAACTAGTGCAGAGCTCTATAGCAAAAAAATGGCGTAAATTGCAGTATCTATACCATAGTTTGTAGATGCTATAACTTTCACACAAAGCAATCAATATACACTTATTTGGATTTTTTGGGCAAAAACATGTAGCAGAATACATTTTGGCCTAAATTTATAACTAACTTTGAGTTTACTATATATTTTTTATAGCCGAATGTAAAAAATATGTTTTTTTCAAAATGTTTGGTCTTCTTTTGTTTATAGCACAAAAAATAAAAAGCACACAGGTGATCAAATACCACCGAAAGAAAGCTCTATTTGTGTAAAACAAGGACGTAAATTTCATTTGGGTACAGCATTGCATGACCATGCAATTATCAGTTGAATTAGTGCAGCGCCAAATAGCAAACAGAGGCCTGGTCATTAAGGGGGGTAAATCCTCTGGAGGGCAAGTGGTTAACAAACTATACTAAGGATAATAAACAATGGCTTAAGGAAATTAACTATATAAATTATCAATTCACAGTAATATGAATTTTAACCATGACTATGCATTGTATTATATTTTTACACAAGTGTAACAGCATAGATGGTCTATCTAATTTTTTGAGCCCCTTAATATACCAGGACAGTACAAATATCCCCCAAATGAACCCTTTTGGAAAGTAGACAGTCTAAGGTATTTAGTAAGAGGAATGGCAAGTCTTTTGAAATTGTAATATTTTGTCACAGTGACAGATGAAATTTTGAAACTTTTTTTTTGTTTACAAATTATTTTATTTTTTAAGAAATAGATTGTAAAGTGACATTACAGCTTCAAACGGTGTGTAAAACAGTAACAAGGCACAACTGAAGTGTACATTTCAAAAAAGGCACAATCATATAGAGTAAAGAAAAAAAAAAGAGAGAATAGAGTTTATGTACATGAGCAATATAAATAAAGAGGTAGGCAGAGTTATACATCTACCAACGGAGTAAGTCAATTAACCCAAATAAGGATTGCCCTTAGTCATGTAGTAGATGTCTATGAGTTCTCCAAATTTCCCATTTTCTATCAAATGAGTGCATCTTGTCCAGTAAAGTATAATGAATTCTTTCCATGAGCATCACAGCATCTACTCTATGTAGAACAGAGGCCAATGGTACTGTGATAGATTTCCAGTGCAGGGCGATAGCCCACAGAGTGGATATACAAATAGTATGGATTAGCCTCATAACCTCAGTCTGAATCCCCAGGATACGAGCTCCCAATAGGCAGGACTGCATAGTCAAATGTACCGGGGCACCCACCAGTGCAGAAGCTACCTCAGAGATCCTGCGCCACACCAAGGAGAGGATTGGGCAAGCCCAGAATGTATGCACCGGAGTAAGGCTACAGCCCCGGAAGCATAGATGGGACGTCCGTCCGCATAGATGGGGTATAATACCATCTGGTTAATACCTTGAGGGCTGTGTCAGGAATGGGCTCACCTGCCGTGTGGGCTGCAGTACCAGTGCTTGCCAGCGGATGTGTCAGGAATGGGCTCACCTGCCGTGTGGGCTGCAGTACCGGTGCTTGCCAGCGGGTGCTTTCAGCAGCCAGGCCTGCAATCAGTGCCTTGGTGTTTTCCCATGTGCCCTGTTGTCCTGAGCCTGTTTCCTGTATCCTGTCTGCTTGACTCTGACTCTGCTAGAACTCCGCCTGCACTGACCCCGGCTATTCCTTACCACTCTCCTGCCTGCTCCTGTTGTACCTTGCCTGCCCGATTGTTCCTGACCTGGCCTGCCTGACCACTCCACCTCTCCAGCCCTGACTACAATTGTACATATCTATTATTAGTTGGTGGTTTGGTTTTTGGTTGCATGTGCGTTTGTATATTTGTGCTCCTAATAAATGTTATTATTATTTCATCATTTCTGAAGCCTGCTGTTCCCTGTGTCAGTCCACACATCTCTGGTCATACCTGGATCCCTAACATAACACCAAGGCTGTCCTGACCAGAAGTGGCTGCAGAGGGAAGCCATCTTGGCTTGTTGTGAAGGATGCATCCCGAAGAGGTTGTGTATTTGTCTCTGCTAGTAATAGAAGACAGAGAATATGGCTATAAGATTCTGAAGGAGTGGGCCAGGGATCAGCTGCTAGAGTGCATGCGGGTTGCTCATTTCTTAGTAGATCAGGGCACAGTGTTTTCTGAGGTGCAGCCATTGATCCAGGCTTGTGCTGAGTTGGCTCTGTCCAGTACCCCTGAAAGCAGGGATGACTTTTCTCCACCATTCAGTGCAGATCAAGTAGAGTCGCTGGTATGGTTGTTGGAGGATGATCCGGATTGCTTCCTTGAGCATTATTCAGCATGTCCACCACATGTGCTTATGGATTGTATAAACGCAGTGCAGTCTTTGGTCAGACAGGCTATGTGTAAGCTAAGCTTTGTTCAACCGGTATTACAGACATGGTCAGATTTGCTACACCCAGCCTCAGTCAGCTTGCAACAATCCAGTCCCACTTCTAATCATTCATCTTCTCAAAGCTCTCTTCCTTCTTTCCCCACAGCACCCCCAGTTACGGCCCAGTATGCCCTGCTATCAACCACATATCAATACCCTGTTCCCACTTGCTGCACCTATCCTGCCTTTAATCCTGTAAAGAAGTTCTCTGTAGCAACTGCTGCCTTCTCTGTTCCATCCTCCAGCTCTTCTCTGTCTTCAGCTGCTCCCTCAGTTTACAGCCCTGCATTTTCTTGCAGTGCTTCAGTAACTAAACCCAAGAAGAAGCGAAAATTCTTTCCAACCAGTACCATCCTGCCAGTATCCAAACCGGTCAGCCTGCTGTCTGAGAACCCGCCTTCTGTTATCCCACCTGATGACCTGACGCCCGCTCTCCAGCCTGATGCCTTGACGCCCGCTGTCCAGCCTGATGCCTTGACGCCCGCTGTCCAGCCTGATGCCTTGATGCCCGCTGTCCAGCCTGATGCCTTGACGCCCGCTGTCCTGCCAGATGCCTTGATGCCCGCTGTCCTGCCAGATGACCCGGTGCCCGCTGTTCAGCCTGATGCCCTGATGCCTGATGACCCAGTGTCCATTACCCAGCCTGATGATCCTACCCGGCCTGATGATCCTACCCGGCCTGATGGTCCTACACGGCCTGATGATCCTACCCAGCCTGATGATCCTATCCAGCCTGATGACCCTATCCAGCCTGATAACCCTATCCAGCCTGATGACCCTATCCTGCCTGATGACCCTATCCTGCCTGATAACCCGGTGCCTGCTGCCCAGCTTGATGACCCGGTGCCTGCTGTCTGAGAACCCACCTTCTGTTATCCCGCCTGATGACCTGACGCCCGCTCTCCTGCCTGATGCCTTGATGCCCGCTGTCCAGCCTGATGACTTGACGCCCACTGTCCAGCCTGATGCCTTGACGCCCGCTGTTCTGCCAGATGCCTTGACGCCAGCTGTCCTGCCAGATGACCCGGTGCCCGCTGTCCTGCCAGATGACCCGGTGCACGCTGTCCTGCCAGATGACCCGGTGCCCGCTGTCCAGCCTGATGCCTCGGTGCCCGCTGTTTAGCCTGATGCCCTGATGCCTGATGACCCAGTGTCCGTTACCCAGCCTGATGATCCGACCTGAGGATCCTACCCAGCCTGATGATCCTGCTCGGCCTGATGATCCTACCTGGCTTTATGATCCTATCCAGCCTGATGACCCTATCCAGCCTGATGACCCGGTGCCTGCTGCCCAGCTTGATGAACCAGTGCCTGCTGCCCAGCCTGATGACCCAGGTGCCTGCTGCCCAGCCTGATGACCCGCTGCCTGCTGTCCAGCCCGATGACCCGGTGCCTGCTGCCCAGCCCGTTGACCCAGTGCCTGCTGCCCAGCCCGATGACACGGTGCCTGCTGCCCAGCCCGATGACTCAATGCCTGCTGCCCAGCCCGATGACCCAGTGCCTGCTGCCCAGCCGATGACCCGATGCCTGCTGCCCAGCCCGATGACCCGGTGCCTGCTGCCCAGCTTGATGACCCGGTGCCTGCTGCCCAGCCCGATGACCCGGTGCCTGCTGCCCAGCCCAATGACTTGGTGCCTGCTGCCCAGCCCGATTACCCGGTGCCTGCTGCCCAGCTAGATGACCCGGTGCCTGCTGCCCAGCCCGATGACCCGGTGCCTGCTGCCCAGCCCGATGACCCGGTGCCTGCCGCCCAGCTCAATGACCCGGTGCCTGCCGCCCAGCCCGATGACCCGGTGCCTGCCGCCCAGCCCGATGTGCCTGCTGCCCAGCCTGATGTGCCTCTGCTCACTGCCCAGCCTGATGTGCCAGCCCGATTCCCAGCCTTCTTCTGGAAATCCTGTGTCCAGCAACCTGCCTTCCTGCGGTCTCCTACAAAAAGATAGGTCTACCAGCAGGAAACCCAACCAGTCGCTTGAATCCAGCAGTGGGATATCCAGCCAGTTACCTGACCCGGGCGGTGGAACATTTTTGCCATTAAGGACTGTTTGGAGCATCCTGAGGCCGCTCATTGAGGGGGGGTACTGTCAGGAATGGGCTCACCTGCCGTGTGGGCTGCTTACCGGTGCTCTCCAGCGGGTGTGTCAGGAATGGGCTCACCTGCCGTCCGGGCTGCAGTACCGGTTCTTGCCAGCGGGTGCTTTCAGCAGCCAGGATCTCACTCCTGCAATCAAGCCATCATCTGAGGCTGATTGCAGGAGGTATATTTAAGCAGCCAGGCCTGCAATCAGTGCCTTGGTGTTTTCCCATGTGCCCTGTTGTCCTGAGCCTGTTTCCTGTATCCTGTCTGCTTGACTCTGACTCTGCTAGAACTCCGCCTGCACCAACCCCAGCTATTCCTTACCACTCTCCTGCCTGCTCCTGTTGTACCTTGTCTGCCCGATTGTTCCTGACCCGACCTGCCTGACCACTCCACCTCTCCAGCCCTGACTACAATATTACATATCTATTATTAGTTGGAGGTTTGGTTTTTGGTTGCATGTGCATTGGTATATTTGTGCTCCTAATAAATGTTATTATTATTTCATCATTTCTGAAGCCTGCTGTTCCCTGTGTCAGTCCACACATCTCTGGTCATACCTGGATCCCTGACAGGCTGTCTCACGGACAGAGAGGAATCTAGAGCTCTTACGTATGTTATCCACCATGGAATCCCAATCCTCATCCGAAAAGGTGAGATCACTATCAGCTTCCCATTTTTGTCTATATAGAAGGGATGTGGAAATGGAGCTACCCAGGAGTTGGAGATACAAATCAGAGATAAGACCCTTGCCCCACGGCTAATTCGTTCAAAGAACGAAATCAGAGATGAAGGTATAAGACCAAAATGTGAATTAAAAGAATGTCTAATCTGTCGATAACGATAATATTCACGAAGTGGGATATCAAAATGTATATGTAGCATCTCAAAGGTGATAAAAGATCCTCCTCTTTGAAAGTCAGATAACCTGATAAAGGATCTATCGTACCACCAACGGAACGCCTGTGGAGAGGAAAATGCCGTAATAAAATTCTGGTCACCAAAAAATTATGCACCTGGGGAGACAGAGGAGACCAGATTTAATTTAAATTTATATCGGTATCAAAGCATCAATGATTGGGCAACAATGGAATTATGAATACTTAACGAGCGGGGGGGATTTTGGACCACAATATGCCTGGTAAATAAAATGGATGTATAGATTGAGATTCAAATCTGATCCACGGGATCTGGGAATTAATAGTCGCCCATTGTGATAATTGTGCAAAACGGGCCGATAGGTAGTATAGCCAAAAATTGGGAATGCCAAGAGCTCCCGTCCGTTGCGACCGGTATAGAACCGATGAAATAAAGCGGGGACATTTGTTTCGTCAGATACAATTATTAATCATCTGTTGAAAGCAATCTAGGAACGTTTTCGAGACAGGGATTGGGAGTGCTCTAAATAAATAAAGTAATTTAGGCAAGATATTCATTTTGACTGCCGTGACTCTGCCCAAGAATGAGATAGGGTAACCATGCCAGATTTTCAATAGGGTAGAGAGGCACGACACACATGGTGGGTAATTAGCAGCAAATATTTTTGAGTACCTGGGAGTAAGGTTAATAACTAAGTAGGAAATCCGATCTGTGGCCCAACGAAATGGAAAGGAATTATAGAGAGATGCACCCAGGGAATCAGGAACATTGATAGGCATAACTACTGATTTAGTAAAATTTACAGTAAGACCTGACACTATAGCAAAGTCATTCAGTACTGTGCATAAATTAGGCAATGAAAGTAAGGGTTTGGTAAGGAAAAGCATAACATCATCAGCATACATGCATATTTTAAAATGCTAGACCAATAATGGGTAGCCAGAAATATCCGAATGTGATCTTATTGCAATTGCCAAGAGTTCCAATACTAGCGCAAATATAAGGGTGAAAGAGGGCAACCCTGACGGGTACCCCTGCCCAGTGTAAAAAAATCAGAGTTGCAGCCTGGGAGCCTTATTCTTGTTTTGGGGGAGTCGGGAGTCATACAAAGCATGTACACCAGACAGAAACTCGTCACTAAAGCCCATCCTTCGCAGTGATGAAAACAAATAGGGTCAAAGGATACTATCGAAGGCCTTGTTAATGTTCAGGCTCAGCAACAGAACTTCTTTAGAGTGCAAGTTAGCATCCTGAATAACATTTAATGTGAGACGAATGTTATCTGTGATTAGTCTGTCTGGGATAAATCCCGATTGTTCCGGAGAGACCAAAGAGGAGATAATAGGGGCCAACCCATCTGCCAGAATGCGGCTGAATATCTTCAAATCATTGTTCATTACTGAGATTGGTCTATAGTTTTGAGGTAGATGATGGTCTTTTAGTGTTTTAGGTATGAAAGACATGTTAGCCAACAGCATCTCCTCGGGAAACCTACCTCCCAGCAAAACATCATTAAATAAAGACATCAAAAAGGGAGCCAATGTAGGGGCGAAATGTTTATAGTAATTGGCAGTAAACCCATCAGGGCCTGGTGCTGTAGAAGTTTTTAGCGTGCTAATTGCATGGGTTATTTCCTCCAAAGTACATGGGGCACTGAGAGAAGATATCTGAGAGGGTGTGAGAGCAGGGAGGGGTATAGAATCCAGCCATGAGCCGGATGGGGAAACAGAAGTTGATTTCGGAGGAGCTAATAGGTTGGAATAGAAACCTTCAAAAATACCCAGGACTTCATGAGGAACAGAGGAAATATTGCCGGATTTAGTACGTAACTTGTAGATATGTGGGGGTCATATAGAATGGTTCAATTTCCTTGCGAACATATTAGACACTGAATTACTATGTAATAAAAAGGAGGCGTTCGACCAGCGGAGAGCTTTTTCAGTTTTCTGGGAAAGTAAAGCATTCAATTCTAAACACTTTTGTGATAACAACTGTTTGTTAAGGAGAGATGGATTACCAATATGAGCTCTATAATGTGCTTCTAATTCTCAGGTAAGTTTCTGAATTTGTTTCCACCGTTCTCTATTTCTAGAAGAAGCCATGGAAATAAGGCAGCCTCGCAGGACCGCCTTATGGGCTTGAAACTTTTTTTTTTTTTACATACTGTCACCAATGCAGTACAGCGTCATCATATGACTGGTGTATCGGTGATCAGGGACATTGACTGGTAACAGTATAATAAAAAAAATTATGTAATCAATTTTTTTAAACATATTCTTTTTTACTTTTTTTTTTTTATTTAACTTTTTTCTTTCACAATTTTTCTGTAACATCCTGTCATCAGAGTAGCCTAGTGTCACCATAGTGGCACTGTATTTTTTTTTTTCGGGGGGGGGGGGGGTAACCATGGATCACTGTATAAAGCAATAGTTTTAGCTGACATAAATGGGTTATTCATTCATGAACAGCTTGCTTTTGGTTGTGATCTGTGATTGGCTACAGCTGTGCACCTTATGATTGCTGTCAGTCAATCACAGATCACAGCAGTAAGCAAGCTGCTCATGAATGGAAAGCCATTCATGACAGAAAGTTTACATTGTTATCATCTGATCGTGATGACCAATCATAGTGATCACATGATATCTGGTTACCGATTACTGGTAACTGTAGTCTACTGTGTCCAACGAACACAGCGGTCACAGGAGGGGAGTACTGTGCGCACCCAACCTGGGGCACAATGACGTACATGTATGAGATTGTGCCCCAACATGCCACTGTGGCAAGTTGGCAAGTGGTTAAAAAGCAAGGGACAACTAAACACACTCACAGGAAATAGTGTTTTTTCCCAAAACTAAGATCTAAATTACTCACATGTGTATAGGGAAAGCACATCAATCAATCCGCTGATCCTGACAGTGTGTAGCTCCTCCTTCCTGCAAGGTGATGTTAAAAAGTGTTGGTTCCTCTCTCAAATTTTCAGTTGCAACAGGTGCTGCAGCCGGGAAAGCGCTGGAGCAGTGAGAGGAGTCAGGTAAGTGTTTAGAGATGGGGTGAGTAGGATAGGTAGTGGAAAAGGAATGTCTTAAGGTAAAAAAAACAATTTTGACTTTAGAATTCACTGCACTGAAGTAACAAAGCAGCTAGGGCCCATGGCAGCAGAAGGAGCTCACCAAGGGTGGTATGTATAGCCAAGTAAAGTCCTGATATACTCTATACAGGCTAGAGAGATGGTTCTAGTGTTGCAATTTTCCTGATATCATCTTTACAAAGAATAAAGCCAGGAAATGGAACAGTCCAATCCACGTATAGAAATGTAGACAAGCTAGCCGCATATGAAGGTTCGTGCATTTCAAAAATTCCTCAGAAATCATAGGAATATGTATGGGCTTGTATCTCAATTAACATAACTTTTCTGGGACAAAACATTCTGTGTATTGGCCTGCAGGCAGAAATCTACTTGTAAATGCTAATAAGTTTAGTCCAAGAATTGCTACATATGAGCCTCGGTCATATGCAGCCATAGGTAAAATCAATATTGGAAACGGTTATTAAAGCAGAACTAAACCCTCCTATCCTTTACAGCCAAGAGAATTGCCATCTTAGCCTCTGTTTGATCTGAAACTGATCTGTTATGACACCAGCCATTTGATTGTTTGACAGTTGTTGGTAGAAAAAGCAAATGTGATAGTTAGCAATTTAAGCATGCCAGGAATGTAGCTGTTTCTTTAATCCGTTAAAGCACAACTAAGGGCTAATTCACACTAGTGCGTTGATCTGCATTTTAGAGCACAGATCAACAGAAGGACATCTGAAAAACAATAATTTCCAACGTGTCCTAGTCACAATATGATGCTGTTTTAACCTGTGTTGCACTAAAATGCAATATGAATGCAGTTTAGTGCAATGCAACGGATGTAAGCAGATGCAAGCGGACGTCAACACAATGCACAGGATGTCCAGTGAAAATGCAGTATGCTTTAATGCACGCTAAAATGCATGTCAACAGACGTCCAAAATGTATGTCATTGGCTGTCAGCATGCGACTAAAATGGATGGAAATGTACATCCATTTTCTATACATTTTAGTGCAAGTCAGTACGAATTGGCCCTTAATCTATCAATTTAACAGTTAAAAAAAAAAGAAGAGTTACATTCCCAGTATGGGCCAGGAATGTAACTCTCAAATTTGTTCTCAGTTCTCAGTTTTGCGCCATAGCAAGTAGTATTTTAGATGTCAACTATCAGTGCTATATCATTTATTATAATTTCTATATGGTTATAATCCCAGACGTATATGTGTATGCAGTTGCTTAGAGGAATGGGCATGAGATTTTCTGGTGTTGGCTACTTTTTTATTATTATTATTATACAGTATTTATACAGTGCCAACAGTTCACTCAGCGCTGTACATTACAATGGGAGACAGCATATGCGACAGTACAATAACAATACAATGTGATACACGAGGGGTTCGAGGGCCCTGCTCCTTGGAGCTTACAATCTAGGAGGGAGGGGATAGTGGTACAGGAGGAAATAGCTGTGGGGGATGGAGTGGTAGGAAGAGTGGAGGAGGTCGGCAATAAGCAGGGGGTGGGTTTTCAGGGTGTGTCTAAAGGAGAGGAGAGTAGGTGATAGTCTGATGGATTGCGGTAGGGAGTTCCAGAGGATGGGTGACGCCCTGGAGAAGTCCTGGAGGCGGGCATGGGAGGAGGAGACCAGGGAACTAGAGAGAAGGAGGTCTTGTGAGGAGCGGAGAGTGCGTGTTGGGTGGTACTTGGATATCATGTCGGTGATTTAGTTTGGGGCAGTATGATGGACAGCTTTGTACGTCAGTGTTAGGATTTTGAATTTGATCCGTTGGGCAATCAAAAGCCAGTGGAGGGATTGGCAGAGGGGGGTGGTGGAAATGGAGCGGTTGGTAAGGTGGATGAGTCTGGCTGCCGTATTCAGGATCGACTGAAGCGGGGATAGCCTGTGGCGAGGCAGGCCAGTGAGGAGGGAGTTGCAGTAATCGAGTCGTGATATGATGAGGGAGTGGATGAGCTGCTTAGTGGTTTCTGGGGTTAGGAACGTGCGTATTTTGGTGATGTTGCGGAGGTGGAGTCTGCATGAGTTTGTTAGTGATTGGATTTGTGGCTGGAAGGATAGATTGGAGTCAAGAATGACACCAAGCACTCTGGCCTGCGGGGCGGGCCTGATGGTGGCATTGTTGAACGTGATGGAGAAGTCAGTGGGGGGGGGGGTGGTATGCGGGCTGGGGGGAAGACTAGGAGCTCGGTCTTGGAGAGGTTCAGTTTAAGGAAGTGGAGCGACATCCAGTCTGATATGTCATTTAATAGGTTTGTGATTCGGGCAGAGACTGAGGGGGTGAGGCGAGGGGTCGAGAGATAGATTTGTGTGTCGTCGGCATAGAGGTGGCTACTTCTGGACAAATGTTTAATGCTCTGTGTTATTTATATCTTACCTACAGTATGTATTTGTTGATTACAAGTGGCTGATCTAATTTACTGCAACTATAGTTAAAAGCAGGGACCTCTATTAGGCATGATTTAAATGATTTTAATAATTATGCTTCATATTCTAGGAAGTAGATGTTGATGCTGAATAATATCTCAAAGCAAAGGTTCCAGCATTCTGAGAGAAAAAGGAAGTGGAGAAAGTTACCACGAGGAGTACTGTGATCTTTGTGAGAGATACAAATCTGAAAGTGTTACCCTTACACATTACTTAGAATGCTTCACTTAAAATGTAAAAAACCTGATTAAGTAGGCTTTAAGGTTTGGATGTCCCAGTACTTGAAAATCTGTGCCCACCCTAGGTCAGAGGCTGGAAAGGGGTTACTAAGGAATGGCCCAGAACACCAGAGGAAAGTTAATTGCTAAACTCACTAATTAAACAGGAAGGGCAATACAGAAAGCTATCTACGGAATATTGAAATTCAGCTAGTAGGACCAGGTACAAATCAATAGCATTGTCAAGCTATGTCAGCATACGATCAGCAGAACAGTATTTTACAAGGGTCGATATTTACTAGAGCAAAACTGATCTGGGTATTTAGACAGAAAGTGTACTGATGTGCATACCAACTTTATTTACATGTTATACGGCTTTGTGATTAAAGCTGTAAGAGACGAGTTCCCTGCTTCTTTCCACAATTGATTTTGAAGAAAAAAAAGGGTTCTAAATTGCTTTCTTTATTATTTTTATTGTGCAGCTGGAAAAACGTTGTATTATTAAACTTTACCTTAATTTTACCCTCTTCATTGGCAAAAATCAAGCTGTGCTTTAAACACTCTAGATCAAAGTATAGTAT
This sequence comes from Staurois parvus, assembly GCF_062004578.1. Taxonomy (NCBI): domain Eukaryota; kingdom Metazoa; phylum Chordata; class Amphibia; order Anura; family Ranidae; genus Staurois; species Staurois parvus. Next base: position 2,453,909 of record NW_028318003.1, read on the forward strand.
CACTGCTTGTGTAATGTAAACTCCACAGCAAAAATCCAGACCAGTTTGGTACAGACTCAATATATGTACCGTCACCAATACCTCAAACAGAGGAATGGATTCTGGATGTTGAGGTCATCACTTTGTCAGTCTATCAATTACAATCTCCTAGCAGATCACTGGGCATTTAAAAAAAAAGCTGGGAAAAAACGCAATCAGATAAAATAATGGACAGTTTACTGGAGTACACATGTTCATGGGAAGGAGCGTACATGCAGTCTCCCAAATTCTCTAGATATAGATAAACTCTGCTCTGTTTTACCTTACCATTACAATTTGTGTTTTAATAGTTTTTGTGTAACCTTCTGGTACCAACCCTATTTTTTTATCAGGTTAAGGTCTTCTGTTCCCTTATTTTACATCCTGACCATCCTGCTGACACTGACTGTTACTGGTTCATGCTTTCAAATACACACACCGGCCACTTTATTAGGTACACCTGCTCAATTGCTTGGTAACACAAACTAATCAGCCAATCACATGGCAGCAACTCAGTGCATTTAGGTATCATATCCAGTGAGTGGGCAGTTCTGAAGGCAAAAGTGGGTCCAACCCAGTACTAGCGAGGTATACCTAATAAAGTGACTGGTAAGTGTATAATACATAATACATATATAAAGTGTATGGACTGAACAGTTCACACCAACCTTTTTATCCTAATTTACAGTATCTGTTAAATATTGAACCTTGTGAACCACGTCTCTGCTTGCCAACCTGGGGGTTCTGGATGCTCCAACCTACCTCATAGACCCCTTTATAATGACCACAGCAGGCATGCATATACAGGCGATCAAGAGGAGAGATGCCCTGAACATGTAAATAACTTTAGGTGGTTTAAAGTGTATGCTAGGTCAAAATAGAAAAAAAACCTATAAAACTATATGCAATACATTTTTTACAATACATACATACAGTCAGGTCCATAAATATTGGGACATCGACACAATTCTAACATTTTTGGCTCTATACAAAACCACAATGGATTTGAAATGAAATGAAATGAACAAGATGTGCTTTAACTGCAGACTGTCAGCTTTAATTTGAGGGTATTTACAACCAAATCAGGTGAACGGTGTGGGAATTACAACAGTTTGCAGATGTGCTTCCCACTTGTTAAGGGACCAAAAGTAATGAGACAATTGGCTTCTCAGCTGTTCCATGGCCAGGTCTGTGTTATTCCCTCATTATCCCAATTATAATGAGCAGATAAAAGGTCCAGAGTTCATTTCAAGTGTGCTATTTGCATTTGGAATCTGTTGCTGTCAACTTTCAAGATGAGATCCAAAGAGCTGTCACTATCAGTGAAGCAAGCCATCATTAGGCTGAAAAAACAAACCCATCAGAGAGATAGCAAAAACATTAGATGTGGCCAAAATAACTGTTTGGAACATTCTTAAAAAGAAGGAACGCACCGGTGAGCTCAGCAACACCAAAAGACCCGGAAAACCACGGAAAACAACTGTGGTGGATGATCGAAGAATTCTTTCCCTGGTGAAGAAAACACCCTTCACAACAGTTGGCCAGATCAAGAACACTCTCCAGGAGGTAGGTGTATGTGTGTCAAAGTCAACAATCAAGAGAAGACTTCATCAGAGTGAATACAGAGGGTTCACCACAAGATGTAAACCATTGGTGAGCCTCAAAAACAGGAAGGCCAGATTAGAGTTTGCCAAACGACATCTAAAAAAGCCTTCACAGTTCTGGAACAACATCCTATGGACAGATGAGACCAAGATCAACGTGTACCAGAGTGATGGGAAGAGAAGAGTATGGAGAAGGAAAGGAACTGCTCATGATCCTAAGCATACCACCTCATCAGTGAAGCATGGTGGTGGTAGTGTCATGGTGTGGGCATGTATGGCTGCCAATGGAACTAGTTTTCTTGTATTTATTGATGATGTGACTGCTAACAAAAGCAGCAGGATGAATTCTGAAGTGTTTTGGGCAATATTATCTGCTCATATTCAGCCAAATGCTTCAGAACTCATTGGACGCCGCTTCACAGTGCAGATGGACAATGACCCAAAGCATACTGCAAAAGCAACCAAAGAGTTTTTTAAGGGAAAGAAGTGGAATGTTATGCAATGGCCAAGTCAATCACCTGACCTGAATCCGATTGAGCATGCATTTCACTTGCTGAAGACAAAACTGAAGGGAAAATGCCCCAAGAACAAGCAGGAACTGAAGACAGTTGCAGTAGAGGCCTGGCAGAGCATCACCAGGGATGAAACCCAGCGTCTGGTGATGTCTATGCGTTCCAGACTTCAGGCTGTAATTGACTGCAAAGGATTTGCAACCAAGTATTAAAAAGTGAAAGTTTGATTTATGATTATTATTCTGTCCCATTAATTTTGGTCCCTTAACAAGTGGGAGGCACATATGCAAACTGTTGTAATTCCTACACCGTTCACCTGATTTGGATGTAAATACCCTCAAATTAAAGCTGACAGTCTGCAGTTAAACCACATCTTGTTTGTTTCATTTCAAATCAATTGTGGTGGTGTATAGAGCCAACAATGTTAGAATTGTGTCTATGTCCCAATATTTATGGACCTGACTGTATGTCTCCATATTTTACCCCTTTAAAAAGTGCAAAAAAAGTTATATCTGACAACATTAAGTGGAGTTAAAAGCGCAGTACTGGCCTAAACTGGTAGTAAATCTAGAAAACATAAAACAATCTCATACTATTGTATATAATTTGCCTACATTGAGCATATGAACTTAGTTTCACATCTAGAAGCAGTCCAATTCTAAAGTAATCATCCCTGCTCGGAAGTCTCCCCACTGTCAGAATACAATAGTAGGGAGGATTGTCCTCTCATCGTGTGTGTGGATGGGGGAAATTAGTCAGTTTATTTCATTCAACCCTGCCTTTACTGTATTCTATGCTCCTAACATGCTGCACTGAAATGCCAGCCCTGCCTGCTTAACTGCACAATTCTGCATATTATCACCTCTACTCCCTGTCCCTGTCCATGTGCATAGATTGATTTCTTTTCCAGCAAAACAATGTTGCTGCCTTGATCTCCAAAAACCTTCCCACACATTATATGTAGAGAAAAGGCTTTGGTAAGATTCAGTTATAGGGAGCATCTACATCAATAGGAACTGAGCTCCAAACAGCTGCCTCTGCCAGACTTTTACAAGCCTTGTGATACTGTCACAAAGATTAAAAAAGTTGTTTTCCACAGGGGACAAAAAAAATCCTTCCTGATCCCCCAAGAGGCAAACTGATATTCCCTGGATCAACTTTGCCTATAAATATTAGTATCCAGTAACAGTATATTATATACATTTAGGAAATCATACAGGCCTTTTTTAAAACAATCTACTGAGCTAGCCAGAACCAGCTCTTGAAGGAGTCTATTCCAGACTGTGAAGAAGCCTTTCCATATTGTAGAGATGAAATCTCTTTCCCTCCAGACATAAAGAGTGTCACCTTGTCCTCTGTGATGACTTTAAAGTGGATAACTCTACACCATCTTCACTATATGGGCCACTTAAGTATTTACACATATTGATCATATCTGTTCTGTCAAATTGCAGTATGACGGCCAAGCAGGACTCTCGTCGATCCGGGTGGATGTCATGTGATGTCCTTCCCGGATTGCGCCTCACACGTGACTGCATTGTGGAGAGATCTGTCACCAGTTGTGAACCTTGGACACAGCCGATGACAGATCTGTATACCAACCCATTGTCAGTACCATGTGACCTGCTGTGATTGGTCAATTTCAATTTCCTTTCATGCCATCCATTGTATACAACTGTGTCACTAGCTATAATTGGTCACAGTGATCACCTGTACAGACTGGGCCAATCTGTGTTATGTGATTAGCTGTGGGCAATAGCAGCTAAGCACAAGAAAACCTGAATGAATCTATTTCATTCAGTTAAATGCCTACTTATAGCAAAGAAATCCTTGTGTAAAGAAAACTACTATGTTACTATGGTAACATTATGCTACTCTGGTCACAGTTTATTATGAAAAAACATTTGATAAAAAATTATTGAAAAAATATTTTTTTTTGTTTTGTACTGTCACCTGATCACCACCACACCAGTTATATGATGACGCTGCACTGCACTGGTGACAGTATGTAAAAAAACAAAATTGTGAAATTTTTTTTTTTTTGTAATTTCTCTTATTTTCCCAAAAATTATGACAAAATAATTACAACTTTAAAAAACCTGCTATGCCTCTTACTAAATACCTCAGACTGTCTACTTTGCAAAAAGGGGTCATTTGGGGGATATCTGTACTGTCCTGACTTTTTTGGGCATCAAGAAATTAGATTGGCTGTCAGTACTTCAGGAACGATCAATTTTCAGATATACAGTGCCTTGAAAAAGTATTCATACCTTTTGAAATGTTCCACATTTTGTCATGTTACAACTAAAAACATAAATGTATTTTATTGGGATTTGATGTGATAGACCAGGGGTCTCCAAACTTTCTGAACAAAAGGCTGGTTTACTGTCCTTCAGACAGGAGTGGCCAGTGGGAGTAGAAAATATCCCACCCCATCATTGGTATTAGTGGGAGGAATATTGCCCCATCATTGGTGTTAGCGGGAGGAATAGTGCCCCATCACTGGTATCAGTGAGAGGAATAGTGCCCCATCATTGGTATCAGTGGGAGGAATAGTGCCCCATCACTGGTATCAGTGAGAGAAATAGTGCTCCATCATTGATGTCAGTGGGAGGAATAGTGTCCCATCATTGACAGGTGTGTCAGGGGGGAGGGGTTTCTCCTGCTGTCAGGTGCTCTGAAGGTGCTGCAGCTCCTGTGTGTGAGAGGGGAGTGTGGTGAAATCTTTCCTAGGCCTCCTGGCTCCTTCATGGATAAGCCATGGAGGCCAGCAGGCCTTCATCTATCTATCTATCTATCTATCTATCTATCTATCTATCTTCTGTCTATCTTCCTCAGAGCCTCTGAGGAAGAGCTAGTCCTCGAAACGTGTCAGCAATTTTGGATGTCCATCATTCTCATCACCATTCAGAAATGCAGTGTGAATTGGACAAAGCGGACTCATATGATGTGCTTATATTCATGTACTTTTGTAAGTAGAATACCATCTTTTAAATTTAATAAACATACTTTTAAAGGTAATGCATAAGGCCGGTGCACCCTCTGTTTTGTTTTTCTCTATTAGTATTTTTGGACTCCCCGGTTCTTTGAGGGCAGCAAGGCATGCATATTCCAAGACATTCATTGTGTGATCCCTATGACATAGAGTCCATCCCTAAGCGCAGGAGTATTTGATGTGCTTATATTCATGTACTTTTGTGAGTAGAATACCTTCTTTTAAATTTAATAAAGATACTTTTAAAGGTAATGCACAAGGCTGGTGCACCGTCTGTTTTGTTTTTTTCTATCATTTTCCTTCCATTTCACACTTATGTCAAAATTTGTGTTGATCTATCACAGGAAACATCCCAAAAAAATACATTTACATTTTTTGGTTGTAACATGACAAAATGTGGAAAATTTTGTACACTGTATATCATAGTTTGTGAACTCTATAACTTTCCTACAGACTAAATAATAAATACTTATTTGGGTTATTTTCACAGAGAAAAAAAAAATGAAATGTAGCAGAATACAACTTGGCCTAAATTTATGAAGAACAATTATTTATTTGCCAACTTTAATAACAGAAACAAAGAAAAACGTGGTTTATTTTTTCAAAATATTCGGTCATTTTTAGTTAATTTAGCAAAAAAATAAAAACCCCAATGGTGATTATATACCACCAAAAGAAAGCTCTACTTGTGTGAACAAAATGATAAAAATGTACTTTGGGTACAACGTTCCATAACCACACAATTGTCATTCAAAGTGTGAGAGTGCTGAAAGCTGAAAATTGGCCTGGGCAGGAAGTGCTCGGTATTGAAGTGGTTAATCTCCTCTTCTCAAGAGAAAATGCATTCAGTTCCTCTAATCTTTCCTCATAGATGAGCTCCTCCATGCCATCTATCAGTTTGGTAGCCTTTCTCTGCACTTTCTCCAGTTCCCCAAAATTATTTTTGTGAATTAGTGAAACTGAACTGAGAACTGAACAGCATATTACAGAGGTCTTACTAATGATTTGTACAGGGGTAAAACATTTTTTTCTCTCTCTGGAGTCTATACCTCTCTCAACACAAGAGAGGATTTTGCTCACTTTGGAAATCACAGCTTGGCATTACGTTATTAATAAGCTTATGATCTACCAGAAGTCCCAAACCCTTCTCCACTATTGATTCCCCCAGTTGTACCCCCCTTGTATGTATGATGCATGCATATTCTTAGCCCCCAAGTGCACAACCTTACATTTATCAACATTAAACCTCATTTGCCACATAGTTGCCCAATTAAACAGTGCATTGAGGTTGGCCTGTAAGTTGGAGACATCCTGTTATGATGTTATTACACTGCACAGCTTGGTGTCATCTGCGGACACTTAAATAGAAGTTTTAATCACAGACCCTATATCGTTTATAAATATATTAAAAAGTAAGGGTCCCAACATTGAACCTTGGGGTACACCACTGAAAACGTTATACCATTCAAAGTATGAATCATTAACCACTACTCTCTGAATACAGTCTTATTTCCAGTTTTCTATCCATTTACATACGGATTTTTCCAAGCCTGTAGACTTTACCTTACACATTAGCTTTGTGTGGGGAACTGTGTAACATTTTTGCAAAATCCAACTTTGCTACAGCCACTCCACTGAAGGTTTTGCTCACCTCCTCATAAAAATAAATCAGATTTGTTTGACAACTTCTGTCTTTCATGAATCCATGCTGTCTGTTACTTAAAAAAAAAATTTTCCCCCAAGAACTCATCTATGTGGTCTTTTATTCAACTCTCCAGTATCTTCCCGTTCATAGAAGTTAAACTAACTTTGATCCCTTTTTAAATAAAGGCAACATATTGGCCTTACACCAGTCAAGTGGTACTATACAGTCCTTAAAGAGTCCCTATAAATTAGAAACAATGAAACAAGGTAACAGAATAAAAAAAAAAACCAAAAACACTGAGACATGCTTTAGAGGAGGAAAAGGAGATTTGGGGGTACATTTAGAAAATGCCTGGACTTCACATTCACATCTACCAACAACTGTTATGAGTTTTCATTGAACTGGCCCTATAACTGATTTACACCTTCCTCTGTCCAAATACAACATAGTGACTGCCTAGCTTATAACCACAATTGCCTGTTAACTGATTCACTCCGTCTTTTTGACAATATTAGTATACCAAATACCATTTGCTATTAGAAACCTCTGCATAGTCTTTAAGTATCCTGTACTCCAGATAAAATACAACTGCCCTGCTGTTACTAACCCTTGTCTGGTATTTAAGTGAGGTCACCTGCCCACTGAATTGTCAAGGTCATCAATAACGTGTGACAGGTAGGATATTCAAAATCTATTAGTGGTGGTTTTTGTAAATGAAATCATTATTATCTTGTTTTATTATTAGATTAGATTACATACTATATATTAGTGATATTTCATAGGGTGGATTAAAACCATTTATGAGCCCACACTGGTGCTCAGCAGAGGTATCACTGATCATTTGTTCTAACAACACTGCTGACACTTACACTGCTCAGGGTTGTTTAGATTTTTTCAGTGCCATGCAGCCTGGGCATGAAAGTGTAAACTTTCTTCACTAAAATACAGCATTCAACATTCATTTTTGTCACGGTACATCTCTTAGTGTTTCATTATACTTAAAGTAGACCTCCAATGGTGCCTGCCTCCCTACCCCTGCCCTAGAGAAACAGCTTGCTGAACTGTCATCACCTGAACCTAAATTTGCTTTTGAGTTAAATAAAAGTGTGCAGTTCTAATCCAGAATAATATTTAACATTTTGAGAAATTCCCAGGTCTAAATTGAATATAGAAATGTTAATTGTGGGGATATGTGATTATAAAAAATGTGAGCTGGCATAATCACTAGGGACAAACATATCTTAAATTAAATGTGGCATTTCTTTGTTGTAGGAGCAAATAAACAAACAAAAAAAAGACATAACGTTACTGCCATTTGCTTATGGCCAGTTAAGCCAGTATTCTTATGTGTAAATGCATTTTCTAATAAATTCATTTATTTGCTTCCTTCAAATGAAGCCTAGTTCCATTTACTTTATAAGAGAGTAACTGCACAGCAGCACCATAGGATGCTTGTGAACATTACAAGCAGTATGCCTTGCAGTACTGGGCTGTTAGGATAATTATCTCCCAGTAACACTGCTTAAATGTTAGTGGGCTTCCTCTGTGCAATAATCACACCAGACACTATTTACAATTGTGCTTGTTCTCCCAGTGTTGGGCTGGGTTTCTTCCAGGCATGTGGTTTCCTGCCACAACCTCTTACCGATGAAGATCCTAAAATATTTATCTCCATATTACAGGTTGGTAAAATCTCCAAGTTGGCCACTTGGCCAAATTAACTTTTATGATATCATCAGTCTTATCTACCTTCTATTCCTATCTATTCCTTATTGCTCTGTTTGTTTTATTTCCATTGCTGAATTTCATAGATCTATCTTCTACACAGGAAGAACCACCAAGAAATTTTTTCATGCATTTGGTCATGTGTTCAGTGATGTCACACTGGTGGCTTAACCACAAGCATAGGGGAAGGATTTCTCCTATTCTTGTGAGCAAGCCAACAGTAGTAAAATGCATGAAGGAAGGTTCATTTTAATTGGAGACATTAATGTATGCAATGTTTTTTGAGAAATTAGGCATAGAAGGAAAAGCTAAATTCTGGAGTGTGGCTTAAATGTTTTAAATACTTTTGACTGAGAGTGGTAGCCAGTGCTTGGGTTGTCTGTGTGCAATTAAAGGAACAAGTCTGGAGCAGAACCATGAGTGTGGGTATGTTCCTATGGCCAGGAGCAGGTTTAATGGAAAAGAGACACTCATTTCAGCATCAGCCCTCTAACTCAAGCTTTCCTGCAAGGCTGCGGAGACTTGTAGTTTTCCCATTCACAGAATACTGTGAATGAGTGACATGGCTGGGTGGGCGGAGCCGCATTTGTTTAAAATTGTGACAGCTAGCAAGGAGGAGAGGATCCCTCGCTAGCTGTCAAAACAGAGATCAGGGAGGGGTGCGGGGGGCGGTTTGATTGTAACATGTTACATGTTACACCATGAACATGTTACAAAAGTTGAACTTACCCTTTAAATCATTATGACAACCAATATAATATTTTTTAACAGAACTTATGTACTTAGTGTAAGCAGCAAACAACCAGAGAGTCCAAAAACCTTTTGCTATATTATTGATTCATAAATGACAACACAGAACAATCAATGCATTTCAGGGACTTGCCTCAGGTTGACTTCCGCCTTCTTCAGAGCTTAAAAATAATGGATAATCTAAAATTGACTAAAATGTCACAAATCACCACAAATAAATTATTTGCTACATAGAGTATAGCCAGGTTCCTGGTTCAGTTTACTTTTTGCTGAACCAGAAATGTGGCTATTCTTAATGCAGCATTATTTTTAAATGCTGAAGAAGGGGGAGGTCTTTGATCCTCCCAAAAGCACTGGCTGTTCTGCATTGTTAGGAATCTATACTATTATTAAAGCTTTTTGGACCATCGGACTGATCATGTGGTGCTCTCATTAGACACCCTTTTCTTGTCAAGAGCTGCCTCATCAGCACAACTGTGCCTCATTACATTGTGTCCATTCTTCTGATTTAAATCTAGCACCTCCTCTCTACTTGTGTCATATGCACTGTAATGTCTTTAAAATGTTATTAAAATGAAAGCATAAATTTGAGATCTAGTCATGACAAAAATACCAACTAGCATTCATATCACCAAGCTAAGTAAGTGTTATCTGACATGCATGGCTGGGGCTTATCTGCTGGAATCCATTGTTTGCAATGTCTTGTCTTAGTACAGCCATACATGGATTGAAATTTGAGTTTCAATCCATGTACTGGCATTCTAGTTATACAGAAGAAAATTTTTTCTAATTGATCATGCCGATCAATTTTTCTAATTGATCGGCAGCACTGATCAGTGAATTCTGATGGTGGAGAAGTCTCCCCACTGTATGAGTACAATAGGTCAGAGGGGAGGATTTCCCCATTCGCATTGAGTGATTGAGGGGAATCGGGTCTTTTTTTCGTTCAACCCGCTGGTTGAACAAAAAAAAAATGACTAATGTATGTACTGTGCTAGATCTACAGCATACAGCAGCAGTATAATTTTACAGACAGTCTATTTTTGCTTTAGACAAAAAACAATAGCACAGGAATGTTTCTGACACCATGCAGCGCAGAAACAGGTAAATAGTAATTTACTAGTTATATCTGTAATTGAAATTTGCATTTATCTGGTGCCTGTTGATGTTTAAAGCCAAATGAACTTTCAGATTAAACTACATTTCAGATTATATTTGCTAAATGCACTTCAGATGCTGGTGTTGGACAGCACAGGGATAAAAAGGGGACTGATGGAAAGACTTTATTGGCTGCCATTGCAGTCCTGGATTGGAACTGGCTCCTGCTGTAGCTGAAGAGGGACCCATCCCAGCAACCCTGGGGCAGGAAGGCTTCCTTTAGACTACCTGGGCTAATGCGAAAGGTGATTGTCTGGAAAGTTTATAGCACCGCCCCACAGTGTGCAAAGTCCCATGTGGGCTTAGGGGAGCCTTTGGGGGACCAGCAGGAAGCACCGACAGCTGAAGAAGAGCTCAGGGACCCAAAGTGAGAGCAGGGTGCCCATACAGTGAGTCTGTCCAGGACAGAAGAGGATATATGGAGTCCGGAGAAGAGGGCTCAGGAGCCTACAGCCAAAAGTTGTTTGTGCAGGGGCTCTGGACTGTCAATGCTGTTGTGACACAGGTGCTATTGCTGTGAATGTCAAAGGCCCCATGCTATGCCATTACAGGACGAAGACTGCTACAAGGTTGTAGGTTGCAGAGCTATTGTATTGCCTGGTAGAAGGGAAGAGCAAAAGAACTGCTGCTGAGCGGCAAATGGCTATGCTGTGCTGCCTACTGGAGATTTCGCTACATAGAGATACATGTTATTGCTGTGCTGTGTATGGGGTGAGCGTGCTGAAGAGTCCCAAGACCACATGTTGCTATGCTATAGTTGCAGAGTGTCCTGGTGTAATATGTTGGTATCCTGATTTTCTAGAGACGCTGCAGTTCCAAAAGACACAGGATCTGCAGGATGGTTGAGAGTGCCTGTTGGCATTTTCAATGGTTCATTTGACTATCATTGCCATTGTCACTGTCCATAAGAATGTTGAATGCAGTTGAATACAAATTCCCCAGCTTAAGAGTAAGGGTTGTCTGTGCTAACTCAGGTCCAAGTAAAGGTGAATCATCACTAGTGCTGGGCAGGAGGGACCCAATACAACCAGCAATTTCTTTGGTAGCACTATAGCTCCAACTCAGACTCAGCAGGGAATATGACAGACCTCTGCAGAGAGACCATAGCTTCCACACAGACATCAGGGGACAGAGTTACCTACTCAGGATGTGGCTGCCTTTTAAAGAAACAAACTGTAAGGCATCATTTAACAACTACTATGTCTTGGGGATGTCCCACAAGAGTTGCCATCTTTATTCCTTGATGCAAACCATCTTAAGGCCAAGCAAAGAAAACCCTCCCCCCACTGCAGTTCTTTGTTTATATATATATTCTTTATCAACAATACTTGAGAGTTACAGACACATACTATACGTGTGTTTAACATTTTTTATGCATGCTATTTACCCATAAAAGCCACCACTGTGTAAACAGCCAAAAGCCTTGAGACTGTTGCTTGGCGCTGCCATCTTGGATGTGTTGTCTGCATCCCCAGCAGACTCAGAGTTGTAAATCAAGTGACAATCTATAGAATTTCCCTTCCCTCTCCCCCCCAGCAATTATATAAAAGGGTATACAAGGGAGAGAAGGGGTGGAAGATCTAGGCCAGCACTGAGATTAATTAGACCCTCCTAGAAGAGGAATGTTAGTGCAAGGAGGGAGGAGGCAGCGCTAAGGAACTGACTAGTACAATAGTACAATTTTAAGCAAATAAAGATTTATGAAAAGAAAAAGCATTGCAAGTACGCATTTAACCACTTTAAGACCAGGCCTGTTCTGACACTTCTCACACATATGGAAAAATCAGCATTTGTTTGCAAGAAAATGACTTAGAACCTCAAACATTATATATTTTTTAAGCAGAGGCCCTAGAGAGTAAAAATGGTGGGTATTGCAATTTTTTATAGCACGCGGTATTTGTGCAACAGTTTTTCAATTGCAAATTTTTGGGGAAAAAATATACTTTAAAAGTATGGGTTAACAAAAAAAAAATTATAATCATCTAGGTCAGCGGTTCTCAACCTGGGGGTCGCGACCCCTTTGGGGGTCGAACGACCATTTCCCAGGGGTCGCCTAAGACCATCGGAAAACACATATTTCCGATGGTCTTAGGAACCGAGACACCGCTGCTGTCTCCGGCGATGTGTGGGCGGGATGATATGCTGCCCCTGTCACCGCCTCCTCGCCGCTGATTGGCCAATGGAACTGTAGCTCAGGAGAGGCACACAGGCGGCCAATCACCGGCGAGAAGGTGGAGCTTGGAGAGGAGGAGCCGAGCGGCAGCGCGCGGAGATCAAAGAAGATCGAGGGAGCTGCAGGAACGAGTGAAGAGAGAGGCCAGAGAAGGAAGACAGCTGACAGGTAAGTGCAAATTTTGCTGCTGCAGCCAGGTATGCAGGCTGTAGATGGGAGAGGGAGAGAGCGAGCCCAGGCTGGAGCAGGAGTCAGCAAGGTAAGTATCATTGGTGTCAGTGAAAGGGATAGTGCCCCATCATTGGTGTCACTAATACCAACGATGGGGCACTATTCCTCCCCCCACTGACACCAACGATGGGGCACTATTCCTCCCCTCACTGACACCAACGATGGGGCACTATTCCTCCCCCCACTGACACCAACGATGAGACAGTATTCCTCCCCCCACTGACACCAACGATGGGGCACTATTCCTCCCCCCACTGACACCAACGATGGGGCACTATTCCTCCCCCCACTGACACCAACGATGGGGCACTATTCCTCCCCCCACTGACACCAACGATGGGGCACTATTCCTCCCCCCACTGACACCAACGATGGGGCACTATTCCTCCCCCCACTGACACCAACGATGGGGCACTATTCCTCCCCCCACTGACACCAACGATGGGGCACTATTCCTCCCCCCACTGACACCAACGATGGGGCACTATTCCTCCCACTAACGCCAATGATGGGGCACTATTCCTCCCACTGATACCAATGATGGGGCACTATTCCTCCCACTGATACCAATGATGGGGCACTATTCCTCCCACTGACACCAATGATGGGGCACTATTCCTCCCACTCATACTAATGATGGGGCACTATTCCTCCCACTCATACCAATGATGGGGCACTATTCCTCCCACTCATACCAATGATGGGGCACTATTCCTCCCACTGATACCAATGATGGGGCACTATTCCTTCCACTGACACCAATGATGGGGCACTATTCCTCCCACTCATACCAATGATGGGGCACTATTCCTTCCACTGATACCAATGATGGGGCACTATTCCTCCCACTCATACCAATGATGGGGCACTATTCCTTCCACTGACACCAATGATGGGGCACTATTCCTCCCACTGATACTAATGATGGGGCACTATTCCTCCCACTGACACCAATGATGGGGCACTATTCCTCCCACTGATACCAATGATGGGGCACTATTCCTCCCACTCATACCAATGATGGGGCACTATTCCTCCCACTGATACCAATGATGGGGCACTATTCCCCCCACTGATACCAATGATGGGGCACTATTCCCCCCACTGACACCAATGATGGGACACTATTCCTCCCACTGACACCAATGATGGGACACTATTCCACCCACTGACGCCAATGATGGGGCACTATTCCTCCCACTGACGCCAATGATGAGGCACTATTCCTCCCACTGACGCCAATGATTGGGCACTATTCCTCCCACTGACGCCAATGATTGGGCACTATTCCTCCCACTGACACCAATGATGGAGCACTATTCCTCCCACTGACACCAATGATGGGGCACTATTCCTCCCACTGACACCAATGATGGGGCACTATTCCTCCCACTGACACCAATGATGGGGCACTATTCCTCCCACTGACACCAATGATGGGACGCTATTCCTCCCACTGACACCAATGATGGGGCACTATTCCTCCCACTGATACCAACGATGGGACACTATTCATCCCACTGACATCAGTGATGGGGCGCTAGTCCTCCCACTGCAAAATTACAGTTATGAAGTAGCAACGAAAATAATTTTATGGTTGGGGGTCACCACAACATGAGGAACTGTATTAAGGGGTCGCGGCATTAGAAAGGTTGAGAACCACTGATCTAGGTGGATGCAGCATCGAACTGCTGGCTCTAAGACTGAGAACCGAGTAATCTCATTGTTCCATGAGCAGAGAGCTGGTGACTGTCAGTCACAGGCTCTCTGCTCTGCCCTTCCAGCACTGGGCTGTGGAGGGGGTGGGAGTGGCTGTACCCAGGCTTTTGGGTGGATCCTAACCATATGGTCAGGATCTTTTCAGAACCTTCACCGGCTCTGTGATCAAAGCCCGTAGGCAGCTGAAAATGGGCCACAGGAGTGCAGAACAAACTGCACTCCTGTGATCCCCACAAGTATAGTCAAAATACCCAATGTTTCTGTAAAATATAAAAGATGATGTTAAACTGAGTAAATAGATGCCAAATATATCACGCTTTAAAATTGTGCACGTCCGTGGAATGGCAAAAAAACTACATACATTTAATTATCCATAGGTGATGCTTTAAAAGCCTTTACAGGTTACCAGTTTCAAGTTACACAAGAGGTCAGGCACTAGAATTACTGCTCTCGCTCTAACGTTCACGGTGATACCTCACATGTGTGGTGCAATCGCTGTTTACGTATGTGTGTGGGACCAATGCGCGTGTTCGCCTTTGTGTGTGAGCACAAAGGAGAAAAGAGGCAAAGCACTTTAAATTTCGTTTTACATTTTTACACTGTACCTTTTTTTTAATCAACTTTATTGCAATCACAAGGGATGAACAACACCCTTTGTGATAGCATGGGCAGTGACAGGTACTCTTTACTGAGAGATCTGGGATCTATTAGACCCCAGATCTCTCCTCTGCCCTTAAAAGCATCAGATCAAACCAAGATCAGTTTGATCTAATGCTTTTCCTGTTTACATTCGGTGAAACCAGAAGTGACAGAATACCCATCACTTCCCGTATCTTAGGCCATAGAGATGATCATTCCAGTCCTCGATCATCACTATGGTCAGCTGGGGGTGGGATGAGAGAGGCCGGGAAGGCAAAAGAAAGGCCTTGGGAGGGGGGACCCCTTTTGCCACCTGTAAAAGCAATCCAGCTGCTAATTAGCTGCTAGGATTGCTTTAAAAAAAAAAGTCCATCGCCGGCTCTAAGCAAACATAACAGGATGATGCCTGTAGCTGTATGTCGTGGGGGCTGAAGAGGTTAAAATGCCCGAATTTCCGTGCTTTTACTTTTTTAAGTTGGTAACAGGGTCTCTTGAAGCAATCACTTTCTTCTTCCTAATTTGTAGTTCATACACTGATTCGCATACAATACTTAATTAAACATCTAATATTATTCCAAGTTAATATTCCTCTTTCAGCACAGGCACTGTGAGATTCACATCTACCACTCTGACTTTGCCGGCAGCACTCATCCAGCTAAAGAACATAGTTATCAGCAGTAAATCAAACAACAAATTATAAAAGCGGTCTGTAATAGACTTTCTCGTTAGAGATTCAATATTAAAACTGTAACAAGTGTAATAAGCAGATAAATATTTGTGGGTTTGCCTCTTAAACCTGGTCATCTTCCACTCATGTCCCCAAATATCTTTAGTACAGGAAATATACAAAACCCCTCTGAGGTAATGTTTATGACATTTTGCTAACAATTTCTATCCAAAACAGAAAAAAGAAATCAATCCCTTTAGGCACTTCTTATTATTTGTGTGGTGTCTTCAGTTTCCAAGACAGGCAAGTGAACATAAAGAAGCCAAAGTCAGTACTAATTACCAGACTGAAAAGGGCTGAATCACAAGGGATCCATAATATTATAACAGAAACAAAACAGGCTTAGCAGCTTAGGACCCTTAGCACAGATCTAGGTCGTTCAAGAAAGGACTTTTCTTTTCTAAGCTTCTCTAACCCTGATTGTGTATACAGTGGCACAACTATAACTAGAGCCCAAAATGGTACTTGGTAAATATTACTGAAAGGTTCCATTGGCAAAAATGTAGAAAGAACTCTCTTAGGCTATTACCTGTTCGAATATAAAACATAATTATTGAATGAACATTTCATTGTATTCCTTATTTTTTTGTATCAGTCATGTATGTATGACTTTCTGTATATTTTATTTAATACACATACTTATATAGCACTGTCAATTTACATATATATGTTGTACATTCACAGCAGTCCCTGCCCTCAAGGAGTCCACAATCTAAGGTCCCTAAATTACATTCATACACACACATACTAGGGCCAACTTAGACAGGAACCAATAAACCTACCAGCAAGTCTTTGGAATATGGGAGGAAACCAGAGTACCTGGAGGAAGCTCACACACGCACAGGGAGAACATGCAAACTCCAGGCAATTAGTGCCGTGGTTGGTTGGGATTCGAACCAACAGCCCTAGGCCTGCTAGGCAATGATGATATTTGTAAAGTACACTGTGTCAATTTTATTTTTATCTGACTTCTATAATAAATTTGTTTAAAAAACATCTTTGTTAAGCTAATGGTAACGTAATTAGCAATGTATACAAATAAGAGGTAAAATTAGATATATTCAAAATGTGTAAAAAATAATATCCACTCTTCTCTGCATGCTAACTCTGTGCATACTCTATGAATAATAAGCTACCTAAATAATGTCATTGTTAAGGATTTAATTTAATACACTATTTTAAAACATCTGACTGGTGTTTGATATTACAAGTTAGCAAATTGACAATAAAAATGTGGAAAAATTGATTTTTTTGTTATTCACCATAAAATTTCTCTCTCGTTCATTCATTCATTGAGTTCATTGACGGACACAGCTCTTCTCATTCTTGACCATAGGGTTTTATTGCACCACCTACAGGAGTAGGACACGAGGCAGAAAAGAGCACAGCACCATCTATGGGCAGTCCTAGTTGGTATAAACCCCTTCTCTCTTATAGATAGGTCAGTTAGTCACAAAGCAGCACCAATAAAATAAAAAGAATCAAAGAGAGGGGTGGGTGCTATGTCCGTAAATGCACTTAGAGAAAGGGATTTTACAGTAAGTAACAAAAAAAGTTCTCTTACATTTATTGACAGACACAGCTCTCCTCATTCTTGACCATCAGGACATCCCAAAGCAATGCCTCAATAAGGGGTTGGCAAAAAAACCAGAAGCAAACAGGCAAACATACCAACCACCCAAAACAACCCTCCCAAGGGGGAAACAAGGAACTTCAAACAGCGACCTGCAAAACCTTGTGGCTAAAACAAGCATCTGAAGATGCAAACACATTAGCTTTGTAAAACTTGGTAAAGGTATACACAGACAACCAGGTAGCCACCTTGCAAATCTTAGACAGATGCGCCTGATGTCAGAGCACCCAAGAGGCACTAATAGCCCTGGTGGAATATGCTGCAATGAGGAAGGAAGGAGCCTGACCCTTAATGGCATATGCCTGAACAATCCTTTGGGATATGGTGGAAGAGGAGACCTCCTGGCCTTTCTGTGATCACAAAAGGAGAATCTGACCTCTGATAGGAAGCCGTAGCA
Source organism: Staurois parvus (assembly GCF_062004578.1). Taxonomy (NCBI): domain Eukaryota; kingdom Metazoa; phylum Chordata; class Amphibia; order Anura; family Ranidae; genus Staurois; species Staurois parvus. The sequence continues at coordinate 2,471,835 of NW_028318003.1, forward strand.
GACAGACAGACACAAATTGCCTGGTCTACATCCAAGGGTGCAAAGGACTTGGACCAGGGAAGGCAGGGCAATGTCCTCATTTAGGTGGAAATATGACACCACCTTCGGACACTTAGAAGAAAAGGCCACCAGCTCCAACATCTGACATGCGAAAGTGATAATAACCAAAAAAGGCAACTTTCTGAGAGAGCCTAACTAGGGGAATATCCCTAGTACTCTTTAAAGGAGGCTGCTGGAGGACTGAAATAATCAAGTTCAGGTCCCATGGCACAATGGAGAACACACAATGGGTGCCACATGACAAACCTATTTGGATGAAGGTATGAATCATGGAGTGTATGGCCAAGGGTGGGTATAGAATTATAACTTTTTTTTTCTATTGTTGAACTAGATGGACTTTCTTCAGCCAGACTAACTATGTAATTATGACTATGTAAGGGTTGTTGAAAGAAGATCACAAGGCCAAAACCCAGCCCTTAATGGTAAGCTTTCGGTCGACGCCCCGCTGGAGAAAGGCCAAAACCCAAGACACAATGAATGGGCATGAAAAGATACCCAGAGCCTTGCACCAGGTGATATAAGCCTTTCAGTTGCAATGATAAATCTTCCAAGAGGTAGACATGTGAGTCTTCAACATAGTAGGTATCACCCAACACCCACCTCTCTCTCAGAATATGGCTTTCTATAGCCATGCCGTCAAAGCCAGAGATGGTAAAGCAGGGTGGAAAATAAGCATTCGCGACCAGCCGTCAGTGTACCGGGATTGACAAGGCCAATCTAGAGCTACCAGAATGACCGAAATTATTTTGTCCTCTATCCTGTATAGCAGATGAGAAAGGAGCTTTAGAGAAGGAAATGCATTAATGAGATAATACTGACCCCACGGTGCCACCAGTGGGTCTGTTGCACCCAACAGGGGATCCTTCTTCCCACTAATCTCCAAACCTTCCTGTTGAGATAGGAAACCAGAAGATCCATGTCCAGGTTACCCCAGTGTAGGCAGATCTCACAAAAAACATCTGGGTGTAGGGGTCACTCTCCCTTATTGAAGGTCTGACGACTGTGGAAGTCTGCTTGCCAGTTCTCTACACCTAGAATGTACATGCCAGAGAGAGTCGGCATGTGAAGATCCACCCACCAAAGAGTGTGTGAGGCTTTCAGAACCATGGTAGCACTCCTTGTACCGCCCTGGTGGTTAGCATAGGCTACTGTGGTGGCATTGTCCAACTGGATTCTGACTGGGCACCCGCTATGAAGCTTCTTTCACTCATCCAGACACAGCCTGAGCACTCCTAGTTCAAGGACACTGATGGACAGCCAAGCCTCCCCCAACTTCCAACTACCCTGAGCCAACTTCAACCTCAGGACCCCTCCCCAGACAGACAAACTGGTGTCCATTGTGACCACCATCCAGTGGAGAAGGAGAAAGGATTTCCCTGACTGAAGGGAAGCCACTAGAGAAAAGAGATCCTTGCAGAGTGACCAAGGCAGATCTGGCTGTCCAGTGAAGCAGGAGATTTGTCCCATTTGGCTAAGAATTCCCTCTGCAGAGCCCTGGTATGGAACACCACATACGGGGCCACCTCCTAAGGCAGACACCATGAGACCCATGACATGCATTCAAGACTGCAGGGAAGACCGGCTGAAGAACAGAAGCAGTCTCATGTTTCCCACGCTTTTCCAGCAGAAGGAACATCTTGGTCTGCAACAAATCGAGAATCAGACCCAGATTCTTCAACCTCCTGGTTAGGGTCAAGGCGGATTTTTTGAGATGCAGGAGCCATCCGAAGTCCTGCAGAGTGCGCATTGTGATCCCCATATTGTCCATCAGCACAGAATGAGTCTCCACTCACAGAAGATCAGACAGGTAGCCAATCATTGCAATCCCCCGTTGTCTGAGCTACACCAGAACTGAGGCCAGTACCTTGGCAAAAACCTAAGGGACGAAGTCCAAGCTGAACGGAAGTGCCACAAACTGATAATGTGCATCCCCAACCGCAAAACACAGGAAGCTTTGAGGCTCAGCACAGATGAGAACATGCAGGTACACATCCTTGATGTCTATGGAGAACAGGGCCGTAGCCAACACAGGATGCAGTGCCAAACTGACAATGGTAAACAAGTGCAGGCAACCAAATCCAGCTTACAGTCCGCAGGATCCTTAAAGGAAGGTGGTTCCTCCACTGGTATCATGGTTGCTTTATTCAGCCTAGAAATGGGGGGATCCACAATGGGAGGAGAGGTTCACTTTTTCAGAAGAGCTTCCTTAAAGGGGTAACATATCAAAAAATGCTTCAAAGCCAAGAAAGGGCGCTTTGGGCATTCACAATTTTGTAAACACATTTTTATCAAAACAGGCAGGGTAAGGAAAAAGCTTAGCAGACCTAGAAAGAAAACCTTGAGGTACCCGCTGCCTCCAGGAGGGGATCAGCAGGGGAAACTTGAGCCTGAGACTCTCTAGGGAAACCCAGCCACGAGGTAACAAAGCACTGCCGATCAGAGCCTGCCCAAATCACTCCTGATCAGCTACAGCAGAGAGGGAGGGTCCCCCAGAAGGACTCACCACTGACCAAAACCCAGCTACTGATGGAAGAGCACTTTGAGCTTGTCTATACTGGCACAAGAATAGAGGCCACATGGAGAGTGTGCCAGTCAGTCCTGAGGAACAGGAAACTAGCTCTTATAAGGCTAGTCAAGTACTAGATGAATCTAAGATGACCACCACCCATGGCTACAAAAAATGGCCACTACAATCCCGTCCAGCTAATAGGTCGGCCATTATAGTAACCCAGGCCTAAGGAAAAGGACCATTCAAAAATGGCCACCTGTTAGTCCACAGGAAAATGGCCACCGCTGAAGACACCACTAAAATAGCTGCCACATAGGCACAGCAAACATGGCCACCACTTCTCTGGAAGGATGTCCACCAGCCGCCCAGAGCACATGATAGCTGCACGTTTTCAAGTAAAGAGGCCGTCTTGCCCACTTCAAGGGAAGCCCAACCACAGCCCAGGGTGAGGAACCCCCCCATCCCCAAGGCACACCACACTACTCCCTAGACACAGCAAGGACCAAGCAGGGAGAGAGAAGGAGGTGGAGGGGTTCCATAGACATTACTGGCAGGAGGGACATACTCTCCATGTGGCCTCCATTTTGGAAAAGAGGGAGAGAACCAATTCCCATGCCCTAGGGGAGGGCGGGTAACACTCACTTGCTACCAAGGATAGGACCGTCTCAGGCAACCTAAAAGCGAGCTAGAGGTCTGTGTGCACCTGCTGGCCAGGCTGGAGTGACTACTGGATCTAGATTATGCAGCCTGTTGCCCAATTGGCTGTTGATTGAAGATCTTCACAGGATAAATCCCATGAATAGAGGAAAAAAAGGAAAAAGGCTATGGACCCAGCAGGGAAATACATTCTCATCCTGAAACACTGGGCGGAAAAAACTCGCCTGCCTATATCAGAGAAGGGGTTCATACCGCTAGTACTGTCCATAGGCAGTGCTGTGTTCTTTTCTGCCTAGTGTGGTGCTATAAAACCCTGTGCTCAAGAATGTGAAGAGCTGTGTTTGCCAATGAACGTAAGAGAAAATTGGTCATTTTATACAAAATAAATAAATTAATTTTTTTTTAGTTTTAACATTACTTATACACTATATACGTGTATGCATGTTATTTACCTATAAAGGCATACCTTGTGTAGACTAGGGATGAGATTTGAGTTTGGGTTGAGGTATATTTTGACCTGAGCATTGCATGTTTGACCTGTTAGTTTGTTAGTTTGAGTTAGTTTACTGCTGTGATAAAATCCAATCACCATAATGCATTTCACGAACTGGGAACTATAGTCAGGTGGCATAGTATGGCCAATAAGAGGGGTTTATAAATATTCAAACTCCCTCCCTTTAAAAGTCAGCTATCCCATCAGTCTTTTGTCAGTGTGTGTTGTAACTTATCAAAACCTTAGCAAGACTTTTGCTAAAAATATACTAAAAATCATTAATAGCAGACACAAACAATAACTTACATACAGTCAGGTCCATAAATATTGGGACATCGACACAATTCTAACATTTTTGGCTCTGTACACCACCACAATGAATTTGAAATGAAACGAACAAGATGTGCTTTAACTGCAGACTGTCAGCTTTAATTTGAGGGTATTTACATCCAAATCAGGTGAACGGTGTAGGAATTACAACAGTTTGCATATGTGCCTCCCACTTGTTAAGGGACCAAAATTAATGGGACAGAATAATAATCATAAATCAAACTTTCACTTTTTAATACTTGGTTGCAAATCCTTTGCAGTAATTTACAGCCTGAAGTCTGGAATGCATAGACATCACCAGACGCTGGGTTTCATCCCTGGTGATGCTCTGCCAGGCCTCTACTGCAACTGTCTTCAGTTCCTGCTTGTTCTTGGGGCATTTTCCCTTCAGTTTTGTCTTCAGCAAGTGAAATGCATGCTCAATCGGATTCAGGTCAGGTGATTGACTTGGCCATTGCATAACATTCCACTTCTTTCCCTTAAAAAACTCTTTGGTTGCTTTTGCAGTATGCTTTGGGTCATTGTCCATCTGCACTGTGAAGTGGCGTCCAATGAGTTCGGAAGCATTTGGCTGAATATGAGCAGATAATATTGCCCGAAACACTTCAGAATTCATCCTGCTGCTTTTGTCAGCAGTCACATCATCAAAAAATACAAGAGAACCAGTTCCATTGGCAGCCATACATGCCCACGCCATGACACTACCACCACCATGCTTCACTGATGAGGTGGTATGCTTAGGATCATGAGCAGTTCCTTTCCTTCTCCATACTCATCTCTTCCCATCACTGTGGTACAAGTTGATCTTGGTCTCATCTGTCCATAGGATGTTGTTCCAGAACTGTGAAGGCTTTTTTAGATGTCGTTTGGCAAACTCTAATCTGGCCTTCCTGTTTTTGAGGCTCACCAATGGTTTACATCTTGTGGTGAACCCTCTGTATTCACTCTGGTGAAGTCTTCTCTTGATTGTTGACTTTGACACACATACACCTACCTCCTGGAGAGTGTTCTTGATCTGGCCAACTGTTTTGAAGGGTGTTTTCTTCACCAGGGAAAGAATTCTTCAGCCATCCACCACGGTTGTTTTCCGTGGTCTTCTGGGTCTTTTGGCGTTGCTGAGGTCACCGGTGCGTTCCTTCTTTTTAAGAATGTTCCAAACAGTTGTTTTGGCCACGCCTAATGTTTTTGCTATCTCTCTGATGGGTTTGTTTTGTTTTTTTCAGCCTAATGATGGCTTGCTTCACTGATAGTGACAGCTCTTTGGATCTCAGCTTGAGAGTTGACAGCAACAGATTTCTAAATGCAAATAGCACACTTGAAATGAACTCTGGACCTTTTATCTGCTCATTGTAATTGGGATAATGAGGGAATAACACACACCTGGCCATGGAACAGCTGAGAAGCCAATTGTCCCATTACTTTTGGTCCCTTAACAAGTGGGAGGCACATATGCAAACTGTTGTAATTCCTACACCGTTCACCTGATTTGGATGTAAATACTCTCAAATTAAAGCTGACAGTCTGCAGTTAAAGCACATCTTGTTCGTTTCATTTCAAATCCATTGTGGTGGTGTATAGAGCCAAAAATGTTAGAATTGTGTCGATGTCCCAATATTTATGGACCTGACTGTATTTCCTGCTAAATTCCTACAAAATATAGTGGATGTAACTGTACTGACTTAATAAATAACAAATAGCACATTTTAAATTGTGCCTTTTTGTGAAACAGTGAAAATCAAAGATACACAAAACTGGAAATAAGTAACTAAAGCCCAGTACACACATATTGAAATGTGTACAGCTCTCTGCTCAACAGAAGCTAATCTAAGGATCGGTTTCTGTTGAACGGTCTTGCTGGAAAACCAGCATTCCATCAGCACTTGCAACCAATGTCTGCAAGGGCTGGTCTGTGTATTCTGACCTGTATAACTAGCTTTACTCTAAAAGTTTATCAAAATGATATTTTCACTATAAATAAACTAACATCATTATTAGCAGACACAAACACAGCAAAACTTACAAAATTCCTGCTAAATTGTGCCTTTTTGTAAAAATGAAAAACAAAGATTTATAAAATCATAAATAAGTAAATTGCTCTAAAATCTGAAGGTTATATACACACAACTGTAAATAAAGAACTTGGAGGTTGCCTTTCACATGTGCATTGTGCTTACGCCCAAACGGAGTGCCATGCGTGGGCTGAACTGGAGTATGTTGTGATAAAAATATGCAGACATACAATGTGCAGCAACACACATTTGTATTGTGTTGGATGCTTCATTCACATCGCCACAAAGATCCTCACAGACCCATGAGAAGCGTATTTCTGTGCCCAAGATTCAAAGGTGTTTGCATACAGCCATGAACAGCAGCCTGAACAGAAATTACATGCATACAGCTGTAGTGTCTGTCAGCCTAACATTGATTCATGCTGTTTCCTACAGGTGTACACAAACCCCTTTCACTCCTGGATGCAGAAATGCACTCTGTGTGAATGAGGTCTTGGGGATAATTCACACTGGCACTGTGGCCTGTACAGTGTGATGAACAGTTTGTTTTTGTGACTGAAGACCCCAGGAACTCCATGCAGGCAGACTATGTCAATCTATTGGAACACATCAGCTGTACAAACACAGCTACAGGAGCTAATTTGTCAAGCATGTGGGAGGGCGGCCCCGAACACAGACAGTGTGCATTGGGGGCTGGACACCTGCACACCTGTCAAATTAGGACCTGTGGCTGTGTGCATCCCCATAGAGCAGTGTTTCTCAACTCCAGTCCTCATGGACCCCCAACAGGTCATGTTTTCAGGATTTCCCTCAGATGAAACAGCTGTGGTAATTACTAAGGCAGTGAAACTGATCAAATCACCTGTGCAAAATAATGGAAATCCTGAAAACATGACCTATTGGGGGTCCATGAGGACTGGAGTTGAGAAACACTGCCATAGAGTAACATAGGCTACCTGCACAAAGCTTCAGGGGGCTCCAGCCACAAAGACAAACTGCATAATTAACCGCTTCCCAACCGCCCTATAGCAGAAATACTGCTACAGGGCAGCACGAGTGCGTGAAATCACATATATATACGTAATTTGCATTTCTGGGTAGGGGGTGTATGCGGCCTACTCGCGCCGCCATTTGCGGCTGTCAATCACCGGGTCCCAGCTGCTGATTACTCGCCGCAACCCGGTGACTGCCAAACATCTCTGAGAGGGAGGAGAACTGTTTGTAAACAAAACAGTTCTCCTCCCTGTCATATCGTGCACACTGCATTGCATGGCTGTGCAGAGGACAGACATACAAAGCAGTGTGCTTACAGTGAAGCGCACGGACACAGCACTTAGTAAAAGAGCACACAGTTAACCCTTTGATAGCCCCTCATGTTAACCCCTTCATGCCCAGTGCCATTAGTACAGTGTCAGTGCTTTTTTTTAGCACTGATCACTGTATTGGTGTCACTGGGAATGTGAGTGACACCAAGTCAGTTGCCCCCAGTGTCAGAATGCCCACAGTCCCGCTATAAGTCGCTGATCACCGCCATTACTAGTAAAAATAAAAATCCTAGTATATATACCATCATTTGTAAACACTATAAATTTTACATAAACCAATAAATTTACACATATTGGGATTTTTTTTTAGCCATGACATGTAGCAGAATACATTTTGGCCTAAATTTATGCCGAAACTTGATTTTGTACATTTTTTACTGGACATGTTAAATAGCAAAAAGTCAAAAATATTGTTTTTTTTCTCAAAATTGTTGGCCCTTTTTTTGTAGCGCAAAAAATAAAAAAACACACAGGCAATCAAATGCCACCGAAAAAAGCTCAATTCGTGGGAAAAAAAGGACGTAAATTTCATTTGGGTGCAGCACTTCATGACTGCACTATCGTAAATTAAAGTAATGCCGTAACACAAAAAATGGCCAGGTAAGGGGGGGGGGAGGGGTAAATCTTCAGGAAGGCAAGTGGCTGAAAAAAAAATACATTTAATGTATTTTTTGAATTTACATTTTTTGTTTTGTTTTTAGCAGCCTTGTTGGGGGGCTTTGGTGAAGCATCAGGGGTTTAAACAGACCCCTAGTGTTTCCTCACTTTTTCAGACCTTTTGAAAACACAGATCCACAATCTCCTCTGCACTGAATGAATGAGCAGGAAGCACTCTGTACAGAGCTTTTTGTTCATTCAGAAAACTGAAAGAAGTGTAAACAATGTTATATAATGTTATACAAAATACAAGGTGGAGTGACCTCCTAAAAATAGGGACTTTAAAGGCACTGTGCTAAAAAACAAAGGCAAAGATTAACTATAAAATTATATTTATTAAAGTCCATTAAAATGGTCGACTATCAATTCCACCACTTGATCAGTAAATTATTACACTCCCCACATCGATATGTCCCAGCCCTTTGTTGAAACACCTCCAAAGTCTCTAGAGGTTTCAGGTAGCTGGAAACAAGATTGTCTCGAAAAGAATGACTTTAAGGTGTAAGTGAAGGTGAAGGGCAACCCCCCCTCCCTTTTTTTGTATGTGGTTTTTCTGGGGGAGGTTAATAATATTATACACCCCATATAGTATGTATGGAGGCTATCTTTGCTACAGAGCTCATTCCGTATGTTGTTTGGAAGGATTATCCTTAATCATAACAATTTGCCCCCTATCTGAAGTTATTGAAGTATATGCCATTATTTATGGATATTGGTCAATATAATGGGCTTTGGTGTTTTTGAGTTCTCTCAAGCTACTTTAATAGCAAGATGATATAGTTGATGGGGGCATGGCTTGGTCATTGCGGCATGAACACGCACTTGTAAGAGCTCTGTGAGACCCAGACCCTGAGACTACCAGTCTGGTCATTGCAGTGAACCACCTTAGATGCCTGGAGAGAGGAAATCACAGTCTGCTACCGGTGAGGCGAGGGGACTGGAGATTACCCACTACTTTCTCTGACAACATGGCTCCCAGTCCTCCATCCAAGATGGCGCCGCCGAAAGTCAGCATGCCTGGACCCTCCAGTTCTAAGAAGCACCCGCACCATGCCACAAATAGGGGATGAACTCTCTACCCCGCGCCTGGTCTCACCTATCCAGACCCCAGTGCTCCTTCAGGCTGACTCCTTTGGCTGGCTCACCCTCTTCTCACACCTCGGGCACCCGGCAAGATGGGGAGCTCCAGGACCTTATCGCTGATCTACCTACCAGGCAAGATATACAAGCCATGGCCTCCTCTATAGTATCGGCGCTGTCCCGAGAGCTCCACAATCTGAAACAGGTAGACACGGTCAAGGAGAGGGTAAACACCTTGGAATCTTCAGCTTCTCACGCAGACAATTGCCTGGATGCACTGGAGGCCAATCAGGCTATCTTTCACTGCCATCTCATTATCATCCAGCTCAGAATTGATGACAGTGAAAATATGAACTGGCGGAATAACATCCATCTCTGGGGCATCCCTGCAGCTGCGGCGGAACCTGACCTGCACTCTATGGTGCTTGCCATCCTCAAACAAGTTTTAGATACACCCCCTACTGCAGAACTTGAACTATCCCGGTGCACCGGGCCCAGGGCCCGCATCCTCCTCCCTCAACACATGCAGATCCTACAACTTTACCACCTCCTTGGGATGTCCTTTGCCAGGTACATTTCTACTGCATTAAGGAGGAGATCCTTCACAGGGCCTGGTACAGGGGTTCCCTTAACTTTGATGGCACTGAGGTCTGGATCTATCCAGATGTCTCCTGACAGACTCACATAATGCATGGCTTGCTGTGGCCCCCACTGCAGGTTATCCAGGAAGCTGTGGCTACATACTGTTGGAGTCACCCTTTCCACCTGTTATTCAGCATCAAGACTCCTCATACTACCTGCGCTCACCTGATCAGCTTCCAGCTCTGTTCCAGCTCCTAGACCATCTGGCTGTCACCGTGCAGAATTGGCTGGACTCTCTTCTTCAGGAAGATACACAGAATCATCCGCTACCAAGACCGCACAGAATCCACAGGTCACGCTCTTGCAACCCTACCACTACGGTTCACAGGGGCACTCCGACATCTTCGGAGGACTGACCGCTAAGACTTACCGTTTGAACTGCTTCTGAGAGATTACATACTCCTGGATGGTTCTGGGCTTGGTGAGAGGCAAATTGATCCTTTAAGTTCCAACCGTTTGACTGTATATGAGAAACTGGTTTCACACTGTTATTACTGTGCCTGATGACCAAGCCTTTCTCGTTATTTGTTTTATATGGCCTTTATACGGTTGAGATTGACTTGGGGTGTGTGTGTGATCTGTGTTTCTATGGTGGCGTACCCTCCCCTCTCCTTGTGTGGGTCGTGCTCCCCTCGACTGGAAGCATGCTCCAGTCTCGGGGGAAGTTCTCCCCTCAATGGCAGCTGTGGGCTGCATCTTGCTTCTGGGCCCTCCTGCGATGGCCCCATTCTTGGTGGTTGAGAGGGGGGAGGGCATGCCTAGTAGGTATTCCCTTTCCTCTCCGGAGTAACGGTATGCACAGATACGAGTTGAGTCTAGGTCTGTTCCCTGGTCTCTCTCGGCGGTGCGGCAGGATCTCCTAGGCAGCTCAGTGATTCCCAAGGAAGGCAAAAATCCTGCTCTTTCTGGTAGTTATAGGCCGATAGCTCTGCTCAACACTGACCTGAAACTTATACATATTCCTCAATTGATTCACAAGGATCAAGCAGCCTTTGTCCCTCTTAGGGAGCCACGAGAGCCACGAGACAATACCATATGGGTACTCAGTCTAATCCATGCTGCTAGGACCAGTAAGCGCCCGCTTATTCTGCTCCCCACGGATACAGAAATAGCATTCAAAAGGGTCCGGAGGTGATTTATTCAAGCGACTCTATAACATATTGGCTTTGGGACCCTCATGCTTTGCTGGATTTCTGCTCTCTACTCCTTCGCTTCAGTGGCAGTGAAAGTCAACGAGACCAGGTATGACTTCTTCCCCATTTCCAATGGGACGCGTCAGGGTTTCCCCCTTTCTCCTCTCATCTTTTTTTTAAACGCTGGAACCCTTCCTGTGCACAGTCTGCACAAATCCTAATATTATTGGTTTTTGTGAACCCTCAGGAAGCCACAAAGTTGCAGCTTTCACAGACGACCTGATATTCTTTGTCACAAATCCACTTACATTTTTGCCCAATATTTTACGGGCACTGTGGAAAAGAAGAGTCCCAGTAGTCTTCTTTTTCAGCATGGCAAATTCTAGGCAGGATTTTTTGTGCAAGGGCTTTAGGAGAGTCTTCCTTCATGGACAACACCCATGCATGCTGTTTCTCTGCAGTGTATGACGTATTGTGTCACGGGAAATAATCACCCCAGTTTGGCTTTCTACTTCTTTAGCTAACTGAAGTGAACTTGCATGGTGATTTTCTTCAACCCTTTTCGTCAGAAGATGCTCCTGACGAGGTGATAACTTCTGTGGATGGCCTGGCCATCTCTGTGAGATGGTTGCAGTTCCATCTTTGTTAAATTTCTGTATCACGTTTGCTACAGTATTCTGACTGATAAGTTAAGCTTTGCTGATCTTCATGTAGCCTACGCTTTTCTTGTATAAAGAAATTATTTTCTTTCTCAGGACATTTCTCTTCCATGTGGTGCCATTGCTGACAGCATGAAATGAGGAGTTTTCTTTGTTAAGTAACTCCCTTATATAATCAACTGTCTGCTGGACACCTGTTTAATGAATTAGACACACCTGTAGTTGAATTCGGGTTAATTAGGATTTTGTTGTCTAAAATGTAGCTTTGCTCCTTAGACTTTTTTTATTGGGGTGTATTCATTTTTGTAACATGGTCTGGAATGAATTTGTTATGAAAAAAACCTTTTCGTGTGTGCAAATTAACAGATCTTGTTTGTAATCAATGGCCTGCATTCGTGGGAGTATTTTGTAGTATAGTGTTAAAATGTTGATTCTAAAAGGAAAGTAAAGGTAAAGGTTCTCTGTTGGAGTGCACCCATTTATGCTGAGCACTGTATGTGTGTGTGTATGTGTATATATATATATATATATATATATATATATATATACTAACACACACATACAGTGTGTGTGTGTATATACTGTATATTTATATATACACACACTATACTGCCAAAAATATTGGGACACCTCTCCAAATCATTGGATTCAGGTGTTCCAATTATCTCCATGGCTACAGGTGTATAATATCAAGCACCTAGGTGTGCAGACTGCTTCTACAAACATTTGTGAAAGAATGGATTGCTCTCAGGAGCTCAGTGCACTAAAGCGTGATACCGTGATACGTTGCCACTTGTGTAATAAGTCCATCCGTGAAATTTCCTTGCTACTAAATATTCCACGGTCAACTGTTAGTGGTATTATAACAAAGTGGAAGCAACTGGGGACAACAGCAACTCAGCCATGAAGTGGTAGGCCCTGTAAAATGACAGAGTGGGTGCAACACATGCTAATGTACACAGTGCGCAGAAGACTCCAACTGTCTATAGAGTCAACAGCTAAAGACCTCCAAACTTCATTTAGCACAACAACGGTGCATAGAAAGCTTCATGGAATGGGTTTTCATGGCCGAGCAGCTGCAAGTAATTACATCACCAAGTGCAATGCAAAGCATCGGATGCAATGGTGTAAAGCACATCATCACTGGACTCTAGAGCAGTGTAGTGACGAATCATGCTTCTCTGTCTGGCAATCCGATGGATGTGTCTGGGTTTGGCGGTTGCCAGGAGAATGGTACTTGCCTGACTGCATTGTGCCAAGAGTAAAGTTTGGTGGAGGGGGGATTATGGTGTGGGGTTGTTTTTCAGGGGCTGAACTTGGCCCCTTAGTTCCAGTGAAGGGAACTCTTAAGGCAATAGCACACCAAGACATTTTAGACAATTTCATGCTCCCAGCTTTGTGGGAAAATTTTGGGGATGGCCCCTTGCTTTTCCAACATGACTGCGTAGCAGTGCACAAAGTAAGGTCCATAAAGATATGGATGAGCGAGTTTGGGGTGGAGGAGCTTTACTGGCCTGCAGAGAGTCCTAACCTCAACTTGATAGAACACCTTTGAGATGAATTAGAGCGGAGACTGCGAGCAAGGTCTTCTCGTCCGACATCAGTGCCTGGCCTCACAAATGTGCTTCTGGAAGAATGGTCAAACATTCCCATAGACACACTCCTAAACCTTGTGGACAGCCTTCCCGGAAGAGTTGAAGCTGTTATAGCTGGGTTGGCCAACTCAATATTGAACCCTACAGACTAAGACTGGGATGCCATTAAAGTTCATGTAAAGCCATCCCAATACTTTTGCCAATATAGTGTGTGTGTGTATAAGCTATTTTCAGATTATCACAGTGCATACATTGGAAACTAAGGCCTCATGTACCCTGAGCATTTGCTCAGCTCCTCTAAACATCTTTTTTCCTGATAGGAGAAAAGCTGCTTAACAATTTGTTTTATTCTGGCCATTTGAATGCATTAACATGCAAATACATCTAGTGTGAATGCGCACCTATGCATGTTCAGTCCTCTCTTAAAGGTGCTGATGATGTTGTTTGTTTCAGCCTGTAATCGCCAAACACCTGTAAAAGCGGTGTTTTTTCTGCCCAGTGTACATTAGGCCAAAAAAACAACACTAGCCATCATAAAGTGATCTACACAAAAAAATAATAAATATCAAGTAATTATTTTGCTAGTTTGAAAATATAAAATTATTGAAGAATAAAAAAAAATATAAAAGCAAATATAGGTTCTCTGTATGTGATGTATCCTTCTGCAAAAAGTCAGTGAGATCTTCCCAATGCAATATTTAAAGCCAAAAGATCAGCATCCACCACCAGCTGGAGATCAAACTCTTCTCAATGCAATCTTTAAGGCCAAAAGGTCACTATTGACCACCAGTTGGAGATCAAACTCACCAGATGAAATAGGCTTTTTGATTATGAAAGGTCAAACAAAACTCTGAACTGGTAATGGCACCCCTACATTAAATGCAACCGTTAACGTTTTTTATTTGGGTGCTGGGGGAGGAGCCGCAATATGGCGACGTGAGCAGCGTGGCTGGGAAGCCCGGGATGCCAACCCACTGCTGAACTGCATTCTGTGTGCTGAGACATGAGGACCGTGTGCTGAGGGTACCCTCCTACCTGGAGCCTGAGATCAGAGAAGTGAGTGGGGTGTGCTGCCGAGGACCGGTGCAAGGTGCGATGTTGACTGTAACGCAGGTCGGTGTGGTTGTGCGGGGGTAGGGGGGGGGGTCCGTGTGTAGCAGGAGACTGGAGATGTGAGGAACGGATGGACGGAGATCGATGGTGCCCTGAGAGGTAAGGAAGGATCCGATAGGCGACTGGAGATCGCCTGTTTGTTCGGGGAAGAGCCAGCACAGTGGAGGAATAGAAGGCTGGCTGTAACATAAGTAATACCTCGGGCCTGGAGGAGAGTTGAAAGTATTGTAAAAGTGTATTTCACAAATAATAAAACTGACATGCCTTAAAAACTCTAGTCAGCCCCCCCACAGTATTAAAGCATATAAGAAATATGTGAAGAACGGTACCGCAGCCCCCCTTAGTGGACAAGTCTAAAATGAGCACACAGGAAAGGAATCCTGTATAAAAATTAATAAAGAAAAATGAGTAGAGCGACTAAAGGGGGGGGGGGGGAAACCCCAAGCAATAACAAGTTCCTCAAATATAAAAAAAATATTTGCCTACCCAAGAAAGAAAAAGCCCTAAACCTCAAAATGAAGAAAGTGACCGAGTAAGGCACACTTATTTAGGAGGAGATCAACACAGACTGTCTTATGGGATGACGGAAGAGAATCAGGAGGGAGAACCCTCTCATGTAGAAAAAAACAGAACAAAGAAGAGTAGATCAAGAAGGGACCGTGGTGCACCCAATCTCAAAACTAGATCTGACTGAAATGTTTGCAAAAATGGAGACTGTTTTGAAAAAAGAGATTGGCAATTTACGTAGCGACTTAGAGTAGAGTCATTTGTTGGGACGAATGGAAGAAATCAAGAGAAAATCAGTGGAACAAGAAAAAAAAATTAGGTATCTAGAAATACAAGTAGAAGAGAGGCGGAGAGAACAGAGAGAAGTATCTCTTAAAATGAAAGAACAAGAGAACCGTATCAGAAGGAATAATCTAAGGATCAGAGGTTTTCCAGAGGAAACGGGGCAAGAAGAGGACCTCCTGGAGAAAATTAAAAAAATCAGTAACCCATTAATGGGCAGAGAAGGGACTGACATTTTAAAAATGGACAAAGTATATAGGATCAGACGCCCAAAGGAAATCCCTGCAGAAAGTCCTAGAGATGTGATCGTAAGGTTTCAGAATCTAGGAGACAGAGAACAGATCTGGAAAGGGATACGGGACTTTACCGAGATAAAATATGAAGAAACAGTTTTACAAATTTTCGCAGACATGACCCCAGAGACATTGGCAAGGAGGAGATCTTTAAAGCCTTTATTAACTCATATGAGAGAGAAAAAAGTCAGATATAACTGGGGGTCTCCTGCCTCACTCATTGGCTGGAAAGATTATAAGATAGGCAAGGCTGAAGACTATAATAACTTTTGTGATAAGTTAGAATTGCAGAGAGTAGTGGTCCTGGGATGGTACGAGGGGGAAAGGAAGAAAGAAGTACAGGGCTCAGGATCGTGGCAACAGGCTCCAAGGAAGAGGAATTAGGAGGAAGACATATGAGGGAGGAGGGGGGAATGGGGAGACATGGGGCGGGGGATGGGAGGAGAAAAGGGATGAAGGGAGGGTTCTTCCCTCCTACCCCCTCTCCCCCTCTTTTTTTTTTCCCTTTTCTTCCATGTCATCCTCTAAGCCCATGTTCTTCCCTGTTCTTCCCTTTTCCCTATGGGTCCGAGTAAAGAAATGTTAGAATAATATACCCCTCGTCGGCTGGTACTCTCAAGGGTATAGTTGAGTGTGAGAGGGGTGGTTCCAACTATTAGAGTGGGTCGGCATCCCGGGGGGAATGGCGCAGGGCTGCTCACCAGGGCCTGGAATGACATCGGAACAGGTGATGGATGAGTTCCGAGTTTCACCCTAAAGTAGGAATCGCTAGGAAGGTTCTTTTTAGACAGATTCCATGGCTAATAGTAGGCCTAGGGGGAGGGAGGTAGGGGGGAGAGGAGGGTGGGGGTGTGGGGGGAGGAGTGGGAAAGGGGGGAGGGATGAAGAATGGGAGGGGGGGCAAAGGGAATAATAGAAACTATCTGTATCTATGCAAGTATGAAGGGAAAGTGTTAAGCCAACACAACAAAAGGAGAAATGAATGAGATACAATTTTTGACCTATAATGTGAAAGGGCTAAACTCCCCCCAAAAAAGACATAACATACTTAGGGAGATCCAGCAATATATGATTGATATAATATTCCTTCAAGAAACTCACTTAACAAGAAATACTAATGTGAAATTATATTCGAAGCAATTCTAACTTTGGCTATATCCTGGCTCACCCGTAAAGGGAGCAAAAGGAGTGGCAATTGGGTTCTCAACAAAAGTTAACTTTGCCGTGGAGGACAGAATGGAAGATCCGGAGGGTTGGTATTTGTTCATCAGGGGAAAATTAGAAGGAAAGGAGTATACATTGGCCAATATATATTGCCCCAATAAGAACCCAGTGAGATTCTTAGAGGGGACTATAAGAAAACTTGTAGGATTTAAAACAGGACACCTAGTCGTGGCAGGGGATTTCAACCTATGTTTGGACCCAAGGTGGGATGTATCAACTGGAGTGAGGAGAGAGGGAGATAGAAGTATTAAATCACTGAAGAGGTTATTGTATAAACATCAGTTGGTGGATGTGTGGAGAATAAATCATCCTAGGGAAAGAGAATATACCTTCTGCTCTCATGTTCATGATACATACTCAAGACTGGACTATATAATGATTGAACATAGACAGCTGGAGATAGTGAAAGGATCCACTATAGATGTTATGTCATTATCTGACCACTCCCCTGTCATGATGAAGTTACAAATAGGGAGGGGAGATTATAAAATAATTTCTTGGAAACTGAATCGTTCTTGCGGAACCCTGAAGTAGAGAAGAGGTTAAGACGGGAGATTGAACAGTTCTTTGAAATAAATGAGACCGAGGGAATGTCCGAAGACACAGTTTGGGAAACACATAAGGCTTATATAAGAGGTATATTGATCTCCATAGGAACAGAAAAGAAGAAGGAAAGAAGGGGAAAAATAAAACAGGTCATAGAAGAACTATATAAATTGGAACAGATGCATAAAATAAAGAGGGGTATAGATAAATACCAGGAGATAATAATAAAAAGAGATGAGCTGAAAGAACTGTTGGAAAAGGATACCAGGAGGATATATAATAAAGTCGCCAAACAAAGATATCAATGGGGGAATAGACCAGGAAAATATCTAATGAGAAGACTCAGGAACAAGAAATCCAGGAACTTCATAGAAAAAATCAGGGATGGGAAAAGGGGAAAATAAGTATAAAACATCAGATATTGCCAGGAGGTTTCATGATTACTATAGTGAATTATACGATGTAAGGGGGAGGAATCATGGGGAAAATGAGGAGGAGAAGAAGGAAAGAAGACAGAATTATCTTAGAGGAGTAGAACTGCCCTGACTAGCACAGGAAAAACTGGAGACTCTGGAAAGCCCTATTACCCTGGAAGAGATTAATTTAGCCTTAAAAAACTCAGCACTAGGCAAAAGCCCAGGACCTGATGAGTATACTGTAAGATATTTGAAAAAATTCAAGGATCTTCTTGTACCTAAAATGTATCACTATATGAACGCAATAGGAGAGGGATTGGAAATGAGGGAAGAATTGTTACAAGCATATATCGTGCTTATTTTGAAGGAAGGGAAAGATAGTTTGCAGTGTGCAAGTTATAGGCCGATATCATTGTTGAATGCTGATACTAAATTATACGCAAACATTTTGGCAACAAGGCTGAGGGACCTGATGCCAGAATGGGTACATATTGATCAGGTGGGTTTTGTTCCGGGGAGAGAGGGCAGGGACAATGGACTGAGATGTTTAATATTGGTTCAAAAAGTTAAAAGGAAGAGACCCCTGTAATATTATTGTCGATTGACGCTGAAAAAGCCTTCGACAGGGTTAATTGGAATTTTATGTTCGATACATTGGAAAAGATGGGATTGGGAATTAAGATGTTGAATTGGATTAAGGGTTTATAAAAGGGGCCATCTGCATTGGTAAAGGTAAATGGATCTTTTTCAAAATTCTTTAAAATGTATAATGGAACCAGGCAGGGATGCCCCCTTTTCCCCCTTTTGTTTGCGCTGTCATTGGAACCATTCCTGGAAAGGATTAGGAAATTTGAGGATATAAGAGGGATAAAAGTAGGAGATATAGAACATAAAGTCACTGCGTATGCAGACGATATGTTGTTCTATGTCGCTAATCCTATAATAACATTACCAAACCTAATGAAAGAATTAAAACAATATGGGGCAACATCAAATTTGAAGATAAATCCAGTGAAATCAGAAATCTTAAATATTAATCTTTCAGTGAGAGACAAGAAAAATTTACAAAAAGAATTCTCATTTAATTAAAGTAAAATTAACCACCTCAGTAAAAAAATTATATCAAGAAAATTACATTCCCCTGATAAAAGTAATAAAAGAAGAGTTAAAAAGGTTAGCAAAAGGTGGGGCATCATGGATTGGACGAATAAACTTAGTTAAAATGGTGATACTCCCAAAAATTTTGTATAAATTTCAAATGCTCCCGATTGCCCTTCCAGGAGATTTCTTTACCATAATTAGAAAGATGATTACTAAATTCATTTGGGCAAATAAAAGACCTAGAATATGTTATGAGGTGTTATGCACAGCAAAGGAGAATGGAGGACTGGGATTACCTAAAGTGAAGAATTATTACACAGCAGCAATGCTATCACGAGTAGTGGATTGTTCTTTTAATACACAAAGGAAAAAACTGGGTAAAAATAGAAGAGGAACTAAGTAAATCACAATTACAGAAGATGATATGGATACCTCATAGGTTCCAAACATTAGATGTAGACACGAGTAAGTTGACTAGGATTGTATTGGACAAGTGGGATAGAATACACAGTAAGGAAAAATGGAAATATAATTCACTGTTGATTCCATTAGAGGGTACAGAATTTCTTGCACCGGGAAATGTTAAATAGGGGGGAAATGGAAAAAAGATAAGAATGCACGTTTGAAAGATATTGTACAAGGAGGAAAAATAAGCACATTTCAAATATTAAAAAAAAAGATTTATTTACTAGGTTGGATGAATGGAGGTATAACCAGTTATATCATTTTGTTGCAAGTCTACCACAACCGATGAGGTCATTAGAGGAAATTAATCCTCTGGAAAAATTAAGGAACGGGGCTGGAACCCCAAAAAATATCACCTCAAGGATATATAAGATCCTCATGGACTTAGACGGAATAGATCCTCTTGGGTATGTAAGCAAATGGGAAAAGGAACTGGGTGTAGAACTGAACCTGCAGCAAAGGAAAAATGTTTTTAATACAACACATATGGCAACAAACATGCATACGGTTGAAATGAATTACAAATGTTTAGCGAGATGGTATATAACTCCAAGGGTGGCCCACAAACAGCAAGCGGAGAGCTCCCCTTGGTGTTGGAGAGGTTGTGGTGAAAGGGGTAGCATGGAGCATATATGGTGGAGTTGTCCAAAATTGAAGTGTTACTGGAGGGAAATAGCACAATATATCCAAGACATATGTGGGGTAGATATTCAGGGAGACCCGTGGAAATGTCTATTCTATCATTTTGAGCCTGCTTCGGAACTAATAAAGCATTGTATCATTTGATAAGTGCTGCAAAGGGTCTGATACCCAAGTATTGGCAGGTGAAGGAGGTCCCAAAGATTGTGGATTGAATAGACAGAGTGGAGGGTATTGTTCGAATGGAGGAATTGAGATGTATAGAGGAGGATAAAATGGAGGTGTTCAGGAAAACGTGGAGTAGCTGGATGAAATTTAAGACCTCGGAAAATTATATAGAATTAGTTGGAGTAAAGGGGGTATTACAGAAGACTTAGTAGTCTTAAAGATGGTACAATTTTCTAAAGAGGGAATATTTCCTGATACAGATAGATATTAGAGTAAGAAGGGGAGGGGGGGTAGTGGGAGAATGTGGGATGGGGAAGGGGTGGGTGAGGGTTACAAATATAATAGGAAATGCATCTTTATGAGGCGTAATGTGTTTTTATATTGTTTGTATAACGATTAAAAAAAAAAATTTAAATTAAAAAAAAAAAAATTCAACCAGAACTGCTTATCTGAGGCTTATCTTCAGTACCAAAGCAACAGTTATCTCACTACCCAATAAATAGTACAGGAAACAGAAGGCAACTCTAGTGATAACTTTTATTCATTCATTTCAAGTTACACTTACATGTCAGGAGTACAGAACAGCACTATCAAAAGAGAATGCAAAAAGTCAAACTAATGTACAAGTTTCTTTTTCCCTGTGCTTGGGAAAGAATCACTCGTTACAGTCTCTGCTCAAGAGCAGAAAAGATCACCCACCAGCTCCAGGAATCTAATACCATTCAAACATCAAAGAGAAAAGTGAAGTTTCTTGTTAGCCACAGCCTATACGTTTTGTTGCCTGGATTCATAGGGAGTAGGGCATGGCTAACAGAATGTAATTTCTATTGTTATCTATATTGTTGTCTTATTTCAACACCTGTTAGAAGTAAGAGAGAATAATTGTACTGTTCAGCTAAGGCTTCCCTTATTGGCTAATAGAGGTGGAATGCGTTACAACCTTTCATAGTTTTTTTTTTTTTCATGCCCGTACGAGCAAGCAGATATACTAACAGATCTGCAGGAGACCTGCATGGCATCAGAGATCTGCTGATTGCTGGTGCAATGCTATACATGCTCCTGCAAAAGATTATACTAATTATTTACTTGCAAAAAAATGTGCATTTATTTTTTGGATAAAGGTGAACTTATTCTTTAAATTGTTTAGTGTAATTCACCATCGTTTTACTTATGACACACCACCCTGACAATGCCAGCCAATTGGAAGCATAGTGCATAGCTCCTCCCCCTCCTTTGTTAGAACAATATTTTTAACATGGTAAAAGAAACATTTTGAAAATCCTCTTAGTACCATACTGTATTTTACATAAATGGTTCAGCACATATTGCAAATGTTGTAAAGAATATTTTATGCACATTTTTTTGAATCAATGTATATGATTAGGCGCCCTGATGAAGCTGGGTTTCCAGTGAAATGCATTAAAGTCATGCAGACGTCCGTCTCATGTCTCCTGGTTACGCCCTGATTCTTCCAATCTGTGTCAGGTACACAGAAGGGCATTGTAGCAATTGTAAGTACAGAGATGGATGCGAATCTCCATTTTGCCAAAGGCCCTCCATCTTGTATCATTTCTACTCCAAATCAGCTTCCCCCCTCCCTCTCTGTTGAGTGACACGTGGTCCCTGTGTGCTGGGTTCAGAAGTGCACAGGCAATCAAGCACAGCGGGACAGCTTCATGGTTATAAATCCCAAATTAGCTGGTGCCCGGGTGTATGTTAGCTTCTCAATCTGAGATAATCGTAAAGCCATAAACCAGTCCTTCACTAAGCTTCAAACGCATTCCTAGATAGCCGTAAAACAGGCCTCACATTTAAAACCCACTTTTCCCTATAATTTCATATGTTAACGTAGGAAATAATTACATAGGCATAAAGCACATATTCGGATAGCTCAGCTTAATGCGAGTCGTCTGTTATCTTACACCCCTGGATTACGTATACAGGAGAGCAGAAAGCCATATAGTTCAAGCTGGAATAGTGAACTATGCCATATTTGATGTCTGGATATCGTTCTGCATATTAATCTACTAGTGGCTAGGCTGCTACATGTACCTAGGGAAGGTTATTGACCATAGTATAACTTGGGAGGGATTTGGTCATAGCCTTAGTTCCCCGCCTACAACACCCCTCCCCAAATGAGACGATTGGTTCTCTGCTGTAAGGAGACACCCTGCCGAGATCCTAGAAAAAGTCTGTTATGCTTGGAGCAGTAAGTTGAAGTTGAAGAATTCTCCCTTTTAACATCGGAACCAACTTGGGAGACGGTACCCTTTTGCTCTGAAACTTGATCTGCTTAACCAAGGACTTTTGGCAAGTACTCTACTTTTCTAAACTTCTTTCTGTTATCTCTTTGATGTGTTATTGCTCTCTGTATTTATATATATATAGGCTACATCTTTTTCTGTAAATACGTTTATTGCACCATTTTGACCTTTTTTTCTTATTTTCTGAAAAGTGTTGAAAAGTGTTGAACTGTTTCTAAAGTTCTTTAATGCAAACTAAGAATCCCTGTCTCTGAAGAGCACTACTGTGTGTTTTTAAACCTCTAAATACCTCTGCCTGTGGTGACAGTGGTATACAGATGATTACCCAAACATCATAGTGTTACTGCTAAGATTGGCGAGTTTCCTCCTTTTCTCTACAAAAAGACGGTGGTGGCAGTGTGAAGGGTTAATTGCGTAATTAACCTGACCCAGTAACAATCGCTCTCAGGCTGCAGGTACATAGACTGTGGTCCATTAGCTGGAAAATTTTTGTGCAGGGTGCAGGGTGCAGCTGAACATGGTATTGTTACAGCGCGGTTTTAGATTGGCTAGTCCTTCAGTCATGAGTTGGTGAGAAGGGCTGGGGGTCTGACGCCGCGCTCGTCACAGGCATCGGCATGGTGACGTGCCCCATGTGCTTCAGAGCAACAGGGCAGGGGGAAGGACTATTCACACAGTGGTTAACTAACTATGATCTTTCCACATACAGCAAGAAATGATGTAAGTGCCTGATTTACTGTGGCTGGAGGTGAAAGAGAGATTGTGGAAAACATCCTACATTACATCTGCTGCATTGCTATGCTGCTTGCCTTCTCTCCCTCTGCATACTTTACTTTATCCCGCATCTGCTGTTGGTTGCAGCTTGAGAAAAAAATGTAGAAGACAATCCTAATATACTTGCTGCATTGCTTCGCTGCTTCCCTTCTCTCCCTTTGCTTAGTCTGCTGCATGCCATGTCTTGCTGCTCTTAATGGAGGTGGTAAGAATTTGTGGAAGGAGCTTCGGATGCATGAGTTTATCTCTGGTCATTTTGCTAAAACCTATATCCTACTGGCTCGCTGTATTATTCAATGGAGGATTCAGAGTGATTTATGTGCAGGAGCTGTCAATATTTTACTGGCAGCTCTTCCCCCAACTGTGGGACTTTATCTTACATGGTGTTGCAGCATATTCAAATTAATTTTCTATGCTACTATACCACCCCTAAGCTGCTCTGCATGTTTCCCTAATTGATCGGTATCAAGTGGAAATTTGCTACCTATTGATGTATAGACTGCTAGTTAAAATTGGTTATACCTAGCTGTCCCAATTTGTTGTACAAGCCTGAATGATTAGCACAGTGCTATGGTTTGCCAGTAGAAATATGAGGAATGTAGTCTCACATCCTGTGTTTATTAAGAGGTTGTGCATCATAGCCCTGTGACTTCTTTCATGGCACATTTGCTTGGAAGGCTTTGTAATACAGTCCCTAATGCTCATTTCACATGATGGTATGCACGTTACTATTTAGAATGTATGAATGTGCGTATGATGTCTAGACATACCTTTTTGTACCAAGACAACATTGTATTTTTATGGTGGTGAAAGGTGGCTATTTTCATTATTAATAATCTTTTTGTTATTTTTTTTTGTGGAATAAAGGTTTTCTATTTTATCTTGATTCTGAGCTGAAAATAATGTTGATCAATTTAATGCCCTGGAGGCATAGTTACATGGTCTTTATTGGTAGATTTTTTTTCTCTGTCAGTTTTTTCATGACCACATCCCATCCCACTGTAATATCTCAGTTATATACTATTATTAGGTAAACAAGATGTTTATTGAATTTCAGTGAGTGTAACAAAAAAATGAAGACTGCGGCTACATATAAAAAAGATATTCAAGGAACGATAGATAAAATTATAAGATTTGTTGCTTTGGTCACATTGAAAGAGTTTCAATTGCATAGAGCAAACAGAATAAAGAGCAAACATCTTGTTTCCATGAAGTCTTGTTTTCTAAACTATTAAAATTAATAACAAAATATCTATTATCCTTCGCTGCTGTAAAAAAAATGTAGCTTAATAAATGGGATGAGCTCTATTTTAATTTTAAGCTGCTTTGTTTTGTTAACTTGATTTTGATAAACGCAGGTAATTAGGCTGCTTCTTTCAAACTGATAAAAAAAAGGAAATCAAGAAGCAGATGGGGAGACAGAGAGAGAGTAGAAATAAACACAAATGTTGCATTAGCAAGTGACAGACTGTATAAACACATATGGGGAAAAGAAAATGCCAAACACCATGTTGAAGAAACAAGAAGGAAAAAAAAGGCAACAACCAAATAATCAGTATGTCAAGCCAAATCAGACTACACATTTTAGATGGTGTGTCACCAATTTATGATAACACTGCCAAATAAATTCTCTCTTAGACAAAGAAACATTGATTTTTTTTTGGTATAAGATAAAAATCTACTTGCTGATGAGGATTCAAAAGCTTACAGCTCTACTAAACTGCTCCACTGAGCAAACAGAAGTGAACATTGTGTTACAGTATATCAAAACCACTCTTGATATGTTTTGCGAATGAAAAATGTTTATCAAGAACTAAATATATATTTTTTTACAAATGTAAATTCATTTTTTAGTTAAATTGGTTTTTAAGACTGAAGGTTTTGCACCTTCATTCATTCTATAAATTAAGGTAAAAAAACCTTATGTGTGCTGCTCCCCCCAACCCCCCCATACTCACCTGAGCCCCCCCTCTAGCCAGCGATGTGCATGGGATCCTTGGCTGTCTCAGGTCTCTCTCTCTCCTCATTGGCTGAGACACAACAGCAGGAGACATTGGCTCCCACTGCTGTCAATCACTGCCAGTGAGCTAATGAGGAGAAAACGGGGGCAGGCCGCACTGCTGCTCTATGTGTCTTATGGGCTTGGGGGCGAGCATGCACTAGTGCCCCCATAGGAAACAGCTTGCTATTGGGGGCACTGGTCAATGGGGAGGAGCCAGGAGCACCAGCAGTGGACCTGAGAAGGAGCCCAACATGTCTCCCCCTAAATTTGGAGGAGGGGCCAGTGCTTATCTGGTTAGACCTTGTAGAGCAGCAAGCAGACCCAGCTATCAAAAAAAAATGTGTACACATAAAACCATAACAAGGTGTCAGTGCCAAAGACAGTACAATAACAAATGGCAGTAATGATAGCGATGACAATTGCAAAAGCAAATGCCCCCATATAAGCTGTAAACAATGAATCTGTATAATTTAGTGGAAAAAGTATTGCTGCATGGCAAATGGTGTACCTGTAAACTATGCGTACTATGTCCTGTGTACTGAGATTATTCGTTATAAAAGCTTTGATGATGTGTGCGCATGGCCAGCCAGAGATGTCCTGATGCAATGTATGCTGACAGACATGCCGCAACCTAGGCGAAGTCCATGTGCATGTCTGTGTGCAAGTCGTAGTACACAAATTCCCTTACAAGGTTACTCCTAGCATGTAAGTAGGAGTTCCCCGCAGTCTATTTAAAATGGGGCCTGGAGGTGATTTTCACATCATCATCAAACATCAACTCCAGATCCAAATAAACAAGCCGGTTAATGTCTATGAAATATGTAAATTGGATCGCAAAGGGATTTGCTTGACAAAGGTCAATAAAACCTTCTAACACTTGGTCAGAAGAACCATCCCAGATGATAAGGATACTGTCAATGTAACAAGCATAGAGAATCAGTTTTTCCCAATATGGGTTGTTACCCCAAAAATATAGCAGCTCCCAAAAATACAATGGTATAGTTCAGGGCAAACCTGACCCTCATAGTGGTTACTCTAATCTAAAAGAACGTACACATGAAAGTGAAATAGTTATGAGCCAAAGCGAATTGAATACAATCCAAAATAAACCTAGCCTGTAAAGAGTGTATATTGGGATCCTTGGTCAAGAAAAATTGTACTGCTCGAAGACCAAAATGATGTTGAATTGAAGTGTACAAGGAAGAAACATCAAGAGAGACCCACTTATAGCCAGGCTTCCAGAGATAGTTAGATAGAATATGCACCATGTGGCCTGCGTCTCTAACATATGGGGTAACTGGGCCACAAGACTCTGTAAAAAGTCATCAATGTAGCAGCCTAGGTTGCTGGTGGGACTAGTGATGCTGGCTATAATGGGTCTTCCATTATCTTTATGTATTTTGGATATGTGGTAAAACAAGGGGGGTCAAAGGATAGGCCCAATATAGAAACTGCATTCCGGTTTAGTGATCACTTTGGATTCCAATGAATGATCAATGAGTGATTTTAATAACATTTTGTAAGACGCAATGGGACTACCTTTAGTGGCTAGCCTGATTATAACATCAGAGTTTTGTTGGAGCCCTTGTATCATTTGTTTCTCTATTCTAGAAACGTAACCTATTATCCTATTCTGCCTGCTCACAGATCTTGGTAATCTCGGAGTATACAACTTCATAGAAGGTGGGGATAAAATGGCCCTTGGCCTACTTGGGGTAACATACAGACTTCTGTCAAAAAGCAGTGTGGCCAATTGTGCCAATCCCTAAAGCTTCTATAGGAAGATCCATCTTCAGGATCAAGCCACAAGGTTTTGAGGATGTTTAAGGCTAATGTAACTTTCTCCTCTAACCCAGATGGAGCTTTTATCTCCTTAATCAGATCACTGCTAACAGATTTCATGGCATAATAGTGCTTCACTGTGAGATTTCTTATAAACTTATTCAGATTCACAAACAATTTGTATTAGATTAGACATACAGTACTTGGTGGGCAAAACTGAGTCCCTTTCGTACCATATTCAGTTTAACCTCCATTAAGGGAACACCCTAGCGGCTGAAGATTTTATTGTTGGACATATCTGCCACTAAGTATTTCTTCTTTTGGAACTTCTTACCACACCTCCTTCCTCTTCTGACTTTTCTTCTCTTTTTTTTTTGTTCTGTACCCCTAAAGGGTGACTCTCTTCTAAGAAAGGATTGAGATGGCTCATTGCAATTTATTCTGATTTCTGATTAATTGGATGAACTGCTTTCTCTCCTTTGTCACTATTTAACCTATTGGAGGACTACTGACATCTTCCTGAGATGAGATATGAGGGGAGGTCCCAGCTCCAGCTCTTCTAAGCTTCTTTACATTCAGGCGCCTCTGCTGATACCACTTTCTCATCATTTTTTCGGCTCAAAGATTTATTAATGTGAATACTCTGGAATCCAGAGATTGCAGTAAGTAACATCGTCCGGATCACCCCACTGAGCATTGAGTACGACAGCTTCTGTGCAGGGACAGCTATATTCCCTGTAGGCTTTTACCCAGGTTGTCTCATTCCCCATAAGGGAGCTCAGCAATCTCACAGATGTAAGTATATTGTTGCATTTTACCTTTTCTTTACAGTGTACTGAACTATTTGTAAACTACTACACTATAAGGATCTCTCCTGTGTCGTCTGTCTTTTTTTTAATTTTTCTTATTATCTTTAGAGGTACCTCAGTCATAGAATCCCTTTTTAACTCTAGGAATTTTCCTCTCAATATTGCTTTAATGCCTTTTCTACCAAGCCAGACCATGTATGTTATTTTTCACTTTTTTTATCACGTTACACTATTCTTTCTTTCCCAGCAAAAACTTCTTTCTTCATTTCCTGCTGTCAAAGTGACAGGAAGTGAGATTTAATCTTTCCAATGGGGTAAGTGACAGCAATAAAATTTGACAGAGGTACTTACTCTTGCCAAGCCCACCCAAAACTAAAAAGCATTGTTTTGGCTGGAGTTGGGCAAAATGTGTAAATTATTCTCAGACTTTGGATATTGGATCTTGCTCTCTAAACCATATCTGTCTTGCCACAACTTAACTTATTAAAACTCTCCCTTTTCTCTCCTTCCTCATTACTCCTTCTCATGCATATTCTCTCCCCTAGCACCATTGCTTTTACTATGCTTCCTTGAGCTGAATTCTTTCTTATTTACTTTTCTTCTTTCCACTACCTCCAATTTTCTACAGCCTAAAAAATTAAAGAGCTAATTATTGCTGAAATAAACCTAGTTTTGATTAATTTCCTGTTAAATAATTAATAAGATTCTGCATAATCTTTAATTGCTTGTGCAGAAATCATTCAGGTTGATCAAGTTCAAGTATCACAAAACCTCTATGCTGAAAAGGATTCCTTTTTTCCCTGTGTTGTAAAATGATCTGTGATCCAACCTTCCCTCTTCTTTAAAGGTTTAAAAGGGTCTATTATACAAATTGTTGTTTTTCGACAGATGCACTAGTTTGAACTTTCTATGATTTTTGTGTCTTGAAGTGATAATGTAGTAAAATAGGAGAGAGGCTGTGCTGTTAGCGACAGTGTCACATAAACCAAATATAACATGGGATTGGAAGCTGGAAACTTAAACCAACCAGTCGGTTTGAATCTCAGTTGGTTCAGCAGGGACCAGTCGGAACTGGTATTGGCAGGCTGAATGTACCTAAGTTGACTGAACAATCAACTTGGGTACAACCAGTCTGACGTATTTTAGCTATTATAGCTGCTAGCAGTAATCACTGTTTTCCCAGAGGGAACAGCTCCCCTCACCCCCACCTCCCCACCAGGACAACACAATGGCTCCATGGGAGGGATTCTACCATCAACACTGGCTGTATTGATGAAAGAATCAAGTGATTTTCTTTCCTGCAACCCATGAAAATTGCTCCTTCTGTGGCCACTGAATAGAGATCACTCAAGGACATGTTCCATACAACCTTTTACTGGGATGTGGGCATTAAATGTACTGAAAGTATGCTTAGATGAAGTAGGGCTGATTCAGTTAAGTGAGTAATCAGTTCAAATGTGGAATGACTTGGATATTGACAATTAGACAATTGTTGAGCTTGCATTAAAGTGAATCTATGGTCAAAATTTACAATCATATATTAATTTCCACATTGTATTTCAATAATTTCTGACCTACTCATACTAATCTGAATGATCTTGAAGCTTGTAAACTTAGTGAAGGATCCCACACATTTAACTCCTTGAATTCTATGCACTATATATAGGTGCTGCTGTGTCACACATTTCACAGAGCCTGCTATCTGACCTACAGAGGAGCTGAGAGCAGGAGTTTCAGGAGGCGGGGTCAGTACAGGAATCATGGCTTGAATGCAGCAAGGTACCGTGGGAAATGTAATGCTTAGAAATTAAAAGTAAACAGCATGGGAGAAGCTGCAACGCAATCAGGGAATCCATTAAGTTGTGGAAAGAGATGGTCAGCAGACAGGCAGAACTCGCAACATGAAAGAAGATTTTTTCAAGTTAGCCTATACTGGGTTGTCAAAACTAACTACTGTTTATTTCTACATTGTTATATTTCTTCCTGTTTGCAGGAATGAGGTACAATGTTGTACCTCAATGCAACCATCAAGCTTTTTGTACCTGGACTCCATCCTCAACCATTTGAGCTCTTGGGACATCCTATGTACTGTACATCTAAAGAGGGAAGGGTTAATCTGCAGTAGCATCCATCACCTCCTTTGTTCAGCCAGCTCCTGGCTTGAAAGTGATGTGGCAGCTGTATAGCCACTGATCACTTTCACAGTGTGGGTGGCATGGTGTAAACCACGGTCACACCACACGTGTGGTATCGCTGCAAACAAGCAATGACAGCAATAGTTATCTAATGCAACCTCATCTTTTATAATTTACTAAAAATAGGGTAATATATTGTGCATGTTTGCACTAAAATTAATTTTATTATATTTTTCCTGAAACTCTGCATTTGATAAACAGTTGTGCAAATATGCAGCATAAAAAATTGCAACTATCATAATTTTTCTCTACAGGGTTTCTGCTTTCAAAAAATATATAATGTTCTGCGGATTTAGGTAATTTTATAGCCAAAAATGAAGATTTTTTCATGTGTGCAAAAAAATAAAAAAAATTACTCTAATGCTAAACTAGCTAATAATTCGCCTAGTAAACCTGCATGTAATTAATTTGCCTAATTAAGTGTTTCCTACTTCTCATTCCATTACAGAATACCTGTCTTAGAAATATGGAGATGCAAGCAGTTTAGGGAAACATCCTCTTACTTGTTCTTAGTGCTGTCCTATTAGTAATAGAGCTATAATGGCATTTGAACTGGGGTATCTAGAGTATAAGGCTGGCAGCTTCTCCATGCCGAAGGATCTCCACTGTCTCCTTGGTTTCTTAATGAAAGACTCTGAGACTGAATGAAACCAAATGAGATAATGATTTACATCTAAATATATTTACATATAATTTTATTTTATTTATATAGATTTTTTAAATATATTCTCATTTACCACCATTTGGAAAATGTCTTCTCTGATTCATCAATATCAGGACATTTATATAATATATTAAGGCCATATTTTAAAGCAGTATTACTGAAAACCAAAAATGTAATGTGTTGTATCTTACTGCAATCATTCAATGTGGTGGCTACATCAGTTTTCTTTTCTTTGGCTTTTCCCCCTCTGTTTTCACCTGGTGATCTGGCCAGTAACCTCCTGTATTAGTGAGGCAAAACTCTGGATGAATGAGCACTGGAGGCACACCTATCAGCAACATTATCAGTCTGGGGGGAGGGTAGTTACAGCAGATTTAAATACACTAAACAAATTGAAGCTACACTCCAGCTCACACTTTGTAATCAGTTACATCAAAGAGTTTTTTCCTTCTGGGATAAATATTTTGCATGAATACATAAAAACTGATAATTTATTGACCCCTGCCGGTGTTAAGTGGTTTGTCCTATCCATGTAAACTGATACATTATGCTAGAGAGCTTGTGCTTTTGAAAAACAACAGACTTGCTTGCTGGATCACCAGATGAAAGTAGAAGAAAGAATGCCTAATAAAGAAAACTAATGCAGCCATCACATCTAAAAATGGGTAAGCTACAGTATAATAAAAGTTTGCTTTTGGGTTTAATACCACTTTAAGTTTATCTTTTTATACTTTACCCATATTTTGGTTGTTTTTTTTGTAGCCCCGATGAAGGGGGCATATTCTGCCCCCAAAACGTGTTAGTTTTCTGACAAATTCTTATATCTAATTTTGGAATAGATCTATAACTAAACATTTTAATTTACAGTGTGGCACTTCAATCTCAGGTTCTACCAATCAGATTCAAATTTTCATACTCTAGTTGCCAGTTCATATTTAAAAGTTCAAGCCTGACATGAATGTTTCAATGTTATTGACATTTTTATGAACAATCTTCACAGGGTTTGTGTATATATGTCTTTATGTAATTCCTGAGGAATGTTTATTAGTTATATGAGCAAATGTATTTTGTAAGGCAGCCAATATTACTGGATATAATAAAGATACAAGTCATTCTACGGTGTGCGCAACTAGATTTCCATTATGAATCTCCCCTTAGCCGATCCTCAGAGAGTGAGAGAGCGAGAGAGGTATGACCACCCTAAAAATGTATTGACTGCTGGCAGCTTCATAAGCAGGTACACTTGACTACGTATACTTATTTGTGCTTATACAGGCTGGAGGGGAGTTGCTAACGGAAGTATCCGATGCTAATTTATCAAGGGGGGCAAACAACATGGAAGGTTTCACAATGAGCAACTGCTTTTTTGCCCTAGGAACTACTAGCTTGGTGGAATATGCCAATATAAATACCATTTGACAACATAAACATGTACAAATAAATACAAACTGGAAAACTCTAAAGTTATAACATTTAAAGCAGATTTACATAAAGAAGGCATTTTGTGTTGACACAATGATGAAACAAGTGCAGTATTCTTTCAAACTTAACAACATGCCTCCCTCAGCCCTGGCATTAGCTCTTTTTACAAATCTAAACAGAGCTGGTGATAGGTATGCTCTGAACCATTTCTAGTTCACAAATCAATATTTATACTGTACTTTTTATTACTAGATGGAGAATTTGCTGCCTGCATGCTACCCCAAAAAAATTCCAAATGGTATAAAAAAATTCTATAACAGAATTATCAAGGCAGGTGTCTTGGGCTCAAACTCTAAAACATTGGTTAGCTAACATGACAATGATTAAAAACATAAGAAAAAATGGAAAATTAACAAGTACCGTAGATTGTACACCTCTTGAGGGTTAGGGACTGATGTGAATGTACAATATATACAGTATGTGTAAAGTGCTGCATAAATTGACAGCGCTATATAAGTACCTGAAATAAATAAACAAGTATTATGTATTTTAGAACACCCAAGTCACGGTCCTTACCCCAGTACCATTGTTTTTGCTTATTGCCATTAAAAGCACTTCCACATGTTTACATACTTTGTAAATTTACCATCTGAATTGTTTAAAATCCTTAAGGATGCACAATCCTTTTGAAACTTTATGACCTTAACACTGTGAATCAAAATAATGTTTGTTTAAGAAATCTTTAATTTCTTTCCTTTTTAGAAATCAGAATATGATCCTTTAATATTTCTTTTGTGGTTGAGAGGTTTGTATTTTGAGATTCAAACATTCAAATGTGGCTTTTGAAATAGACTATGATTCCCTGCCCTTTGCATTATAAAATGCTTTGCTATTTTGGTGGCAGCTGTTCCAGATTTTTTATTTGCTGCTCAAATAATTTTCCTATCATTAACTGCAGCTTTTACATTTGCAAACCTGGTGGCTGCCAGTTTGCTCATATTTCGAGTTTATTAGTTTGCTGTGCATAATTAATTCTGTAAGTGTATCATATAGTCTGGACTGGTTTTTAAAGTCTATACTATGCATCTGGCATTTGATTTAAATCTTAATAATCTCTGGAATGGCACCATAAGTAGCCAAACACTAGCCTTCATTTCATTTATGTTTGGCCACTCAGTGCAACAGAACATTCTAGGCAATATTTATATACACTGTATTGCCAAAAGTATTGGGACACCTGCCTTTACACACACATGAACTTTAACAGTATCCTGGTCTTACTCCATAGGGTTCAATATTGAGTTGGCTAACCTTTCGCAGCTATAACAGCTGCAGCTCTTCTGAGAAGGCTGTCCACAAGGTTAAGAAGTGTGTCCATGAGAATGTTGGACCATTCATCCAGAAGTGCATTTGTGATGTCAGGAACTGATGTCGGATGAGAAGGCCTGGCTCGCAGTCTCCGCTCTAATTCATCCCAAAGGTATTCTATTGGGTTGAGGTCAGGACTCTGTGCAGGCCAGTAAATTTCCTCCACCCCACCAAAGTTGCTCTTTCGTGTCTTTATGGACCTTGCTTTGTGCACTGGTTCACAGTCATGCTGGAACAGGAAGGGGCCATCCTAAAACTATTCCCATAAAGTTGGGAACATGAAGTTGTCCAAAATCTCTTGGCATTCTGATGCCTTAGGAGTTCCCTTCACTGGAACTAAGCGGCCAAGCCCAACCCCTGAAAAACAACCCCACACCATAATCCTTCCTCAACCAAACTTTACACTTGGCACAATGCAGTCAAGCAAGTACTGGTCTCCCAGCAACCGCCAAACCCAGACATGTCCATCAGATTGCCAGAAAGAGAAGTGTGATTAGTCACTCCAGAGAACACGTCTTCACTGCTCTAGAGTCCAGTGGCGGTGTGCTTTACACCACTGCATCCGACGCTTTGCATTGCACTTAATGATGTAAGGCTTAGATGCAGCTGCTCGGCCATGGAAACCCATTCCATGAAGCTCTCTACGCACTGTTGTTGTGCTAGTATAAAGGCCACATGAAGTTGGGAGGTCTCTAGCTATTGACTCTGCAGACAATAGGTGACCTCTCTGCACTGTGCGCTTCAGCATGCGCTGACCCTGCTTTGTCATTTTACATGGCCTACCACTTCATGACTGAGTTGCTGTTATTCCCACTTGCTTCCACTATGCTATCATACC
Source organism: Staurois parvus (assembly GCF_062004578.1). Taxonomy (NCBI): domain Eukaryota; kingdom Metazoa; phylum Chordata; class Amphibia; order Anura; family Ranidae; genus Staurois; species Staurois parvus. The sequence continues at coordinate 2,505,856 of NW_028318003.1, forward strand.
ACTAACAGCTGACTGTGGAATATATAGTAGCAAGGAAATTTCACTTATGGACTTATTGCACAGGTGGCAACCTATCATGGTACCATGCTAGAATTCACACCTGAGAGCGACCCATTCTTTCACAAATGTTTGTAGAAGTAGTCTGCATGCCTAGGTGCTTGACTGTATACACCTGTGGCCATGGAGGTGTTTGGAAAACCTGAATCCAATGATTTGGAGTGGTGCCCCAATACTTTTGGCAATATAGTATATATATATATATACAAACACACGACTTGTCATTGGCATTGTCGTCGTAAAACACATTTGTCACTGTTACCTAACAAAGCACAGCATGGTGAGATATATTTCCTGCTAATCATGTGTAATATAGTCTACATGAATAGTTCTGAGCAATGAACTGCAACATGTGGTTCGCTGACAACAACTATAAGATAAAAAATATTACTCTAATGGCTACATACTGACACCTAATCTTGTGGATTTGTGCAAAAACTTATAGAAGACATTAACAAGAAAAGAATCAAATGCAAGATGTGGTTCCCTGCTCCTGCAACTAAGCCATTCCTGGGCATACATTAACCAGATTTGATGGCTGTAATGGTACTGCAAGATTGGCTGCACACAGCAAACAAAAGCGTGTGTTAAAATAGATGCTGTGCATTTATTAACCTGCCTTTTTACTTATTAATTAATTTAGTGCTGACATACAGTACTTTATAAAGAACAATATAGAATTCACAGCAATTTTTGCCCCCCGAAGGAGCTTATTGTCCTTTTCACAGTTACATAGCATTAACATTCTTCCTTCCAAGTGCCCATGTTCATGTGCCAGCATAACACAGAAAGAAGTAAAATTGTACTATTTTTGCCAATAGGACTTGCAAGACAACCTTATAATAATAAAAAACATCACATTGTATAAAGTATTGGTCCTGAAGTGCTGCTTAAAATGTTAAATGTATCAAACTGAAATATTCTGGACACATGAACCCAAACATACACCTCTGTGGTTTGTAGTGCACCTATTACATAAGACATTCAATTTAACATGATATGAAAAATGAAATAAAAATATGAGTTGTTGTGACATAAATACCGTTGTTTTGTTAAAATAGACAAATGTCCACTGCGTTTAAAGGATAAGTTCATCTTTTCAAAAAAAATAATAAATGCACATTTTTTGCCGGAAACTGGAAAGCTTTGCACTAGCGATCAGCAGATCGCTGGTGCCATGCAGGACTCATGCAGACCTGTCAGTATATCTGCTTGCCTGTACCTCCCGCACAAGCAAGCCAATACACTCTGACAGGAAGAATTAAGGTCTGCAAAGGATGCTAGGAGTTGTCCTTTCATAACATGTTACATAGTATGCCCTAAATATGGGTGGAGATCTTCACAAAGAAAGTTTACAAATTTCAACATTGTTCAGATTAATAGACATAGGCTAGAAATAATTGAATACAAATTGGAAATGAATAATTATTTTACATTATGACCATACATCCACTGGCCACTTTACTAGGTACACCTGTGCAACTGCTTGGTAACACAAACTAAGCAGCCAATCACATGGCAGCAACTCAATGCATTCAGGCATCTAGATGTGGTGAAGATGACTTGCTAAAGTTCAAACTGAGCATCAGAATGGGGAAGAAAGGGGATTTAAGTGACTTTGAACGTGACATGGTTGTTTGTGCCAGGTGGGCTGGTCTGAGAATTTAAAAAATCGCTGATCTACTGGGATTTTCACATACAACCAGTGAGCGGCAACAATGCCTTGTTGATATCGGGGTCAGAGGAAAATGGGCATTAGATTTCAGCTGTGACGTTCAGATGGTAGGGTCAGAATCTGGTGTAAACAACATAAAACCATGGATTCATCCTGCCTTGTATCAACGGTTCAGGCTGGTGGTGGTGGTGGTGGTGTAAAGGTGTAAGGGATATTTTCTTGGCCCTAGCAAGGTGTACTAATAAAATGGCCGGTAAATTCACTTACTCTTTTCTCACAGCTGAGGTCCTCCATGTCACCTTTAAATCGATTACCATTCTGTTCACTCTCTCTAGCTCTTCAACATACTTTCTTTGGACTGATGTCCAAAACTGATATGCATATTCACAATAAAGTGTTATTACTTTTTTTTTTTAAAGGAGCAAAAGCTTTTTAGCACAAATGTATGTCTGCACTACAGATATACTCTCTTAATGGCACAGCAGCCGTTTAAAAAATATTAAACTTTTGCAATAAATAACAAATAAATAACAGAGCTATCACCAACTCATGCAAAAACAAAGATTAAAAAATATAAAGAAGTGTAAACACATAATATACAAAAAACAAATGATTATCATATAAATATCAGTCAAAGTGCTTTAGAACAATCAATGATGTGAAAACTGTTCTTTGCTTCCAGTTCATAAAGTGCAAAATAATCCTCCTTCATTAATTAATCTTGTTCCAAAGTGCAAATCACCCTTATGTAACTCTTCCACCAGCCATTCTAACCACTCACCAGAGGCATAGACCCAAAGGTCTTATCTCACTCAACTGTAACAATCTCCAGATTCAACTCTCTCTTCCAAGACACAAAAAGCTCCAGGGCCCCATAAAATCTGAGAAAACATCGGTGGAACATAAAAGGACATACAGCCTTCATAGCATAAAACCGTTTATTATTTAAAAAATATAGAAACAATCCATACACTCACATATTTCAAGTTTTCCGCTAATGTTTTCTCAGATTATATGGGGACCTGGAGCTTATATCACTTTATGAACTGCAAGCACTGAACACTTTTCGCAACATGAATTGTTTTAATGCAGTTTGATGTATAATGGTATTTATATGACAATCACTTGATTTATGTATATTATTTAATGTACTTTGGAGGATATATTTTGATACTTCTTTATATTTTTTAATGTTTACTTTTGCACGAGACATTTAAAAATATTGTTGCCAGGAGTTCTTCTCGAATGTCACTTTTCAGACACTTTTCTTTCCATTTAGAGATTTACTACGTCCAAAGATACTCCTATGTCTAAGATTCTGCTTACTTCCTCATTACAGGAAAGTAGATTTGTCTGACCACATTTGTCTTTCTTAAATTTGTTGACATTCTTTTCTAGCAAATATCTTCCCTACAAATTAAATGTACAGAGCTGCAGTTTCCAAGTAGGCACATTGATACCTTATTAAAAATAGGAGCCAAGTTTGCTTTGCACCAACCCACTGGTACCAAGTCAGTTAATAATGAGTTTCTAAACATTGGAAACAATACATTGTGTGAATATTTACTTCAATTATCCAATCAAGTGAAAAGCAAATTCCTGTTAACTTATTTCACCTGCACATGACTAGGTATTCAGAGTCAATAGGATTTTTTTTTCTCATGATTGGATAATTGAAGTAAATATATACACTATTATGTGGAGATTCTCAACTCATTTAGCAAATAAGCCTGTCTTTCTTTATTATGTTCAGTACCACAAACGTATTTAAACAATCTTTGTATTTTTTAGTCTGATAAATGAAACATTTATTTTTTAAAGTGCTAATGGCATATTACAATAACCAATCACATCAAAAGCTGTACAGGACATTATTACCAGAAAAAGGCCACTCATTTACCTACAATCATTTGATAGCCAAAAGCTAACCCATTGACATCAGATTTCAAACTGTAAAATCTGTCTGTATGGCCATCCTAACCACAACTGGGGTGACATTACAGAATGTATCTGCACACTGTCCAGATCCTACATGAGTAGGCAGCTTATAACATATTAACCCAATGACTTAAATATTGACAACCAGACAGTAAGACTTTCTTCCTCTTACATAAATAACTGTAATCTATAATGATTAAAGCAAATCAGCTCTGGGATGTAACTACAAGCACAGCAGACCTTGTGACTAATTGATGAATGATTTATCCAGACCTTTTTTCGAATCCATCAGAACAACTATTTATTAGGAAAATAACACAGGAAACAATTTTAATACAAGGACAATCCAGTTTTGTGTGTTTTGGTCTTAGATTCCAAGTGAAACAATGTGTTAAAATGAAGAGCTCCCTGCCTGCTAAATAAATAGTATGGGTGACTAAGGCTATCCCCTCTAAACAGTGAGCATAAAGGAAACTGCTGCCAGCTATGGTATTCAAAGGATCTAATATTAAAGCGGCACACCAATAATTAATTGTCCAGGTATGGATTAATTCCAATGTGAATTAGGATAAAGCCAACGTGATTCCGGAGCCTCAAAACCACCCCTTTCATAGTTACATAGTTAGTCTAGCTGGAAAAAAGACAAAAGTCCATAAAAAAATAAAAAAAAGTTATAATCCTACACCCACAATTGATCCAGAGGAAGGCAAAAAAAACCCAGCAAAGCATAGTCCAATTTGCTCCTGCAGGGGAAAAACTTTTTTCCTGATCTCGAGAGGCAATATTCCCTGGATCAGCTTTACCTATAAATGTTAGTATCCAGTTATATTCTGTGTATCTAGGAAAGAATCCAGGCCTCTTTTTTATATTGTGTACATTTAGGAAAGAATCTAGGCCCTTTTTTAAAGAAATCTACAGAGCTGGCCAGAACCAAATCTAGAGGGAGTCTATTCCACATTTGCACAGCTCTCACTGTGAAAAAAACTTTCCGTATTTGGAGATTAAATCTCTTCTCCAGATGTAAAGAGTGCCCCTTGTCCTCTGTGATGACCTCAGAGTGAACAACTCTACACTGAGTTCACTATATGAACCACTGATGTATTTATACACGTTGATCATATCCCCCTTTAATCTCCTCTTCTCAAGAGAGAATAAATTTGATTCCTTTCATCCTTCCTCATAGCTGAGCTCTTCCATGCCTTTTATTAGTTTGGTTGCCCTTCTCTGCACTTCCAATTCCCCAATGTTCTTTTTGTGAATCAGGGCATAAATACTATATATGCTGGACAGAATGGATAATATGAAATGACCCAATATTTATGCTGGAAAAGTGTAGAGCAGTGGTTCTTAACCTGGATTCGATCGAACCCCAGGGGTTTGGTGAGTCAGTCTCGCGGGTTCGGCGGAGGTGAAGACCCACACCCGACTCATATGATTCGTGATGACATGCCCCGCTTGTCCATCATTGGCTGCAGGTGGTCACGCAACATCGCTTAGCCCAGTGGTCGGCAAGCCGCGGCTCGCGAGCCACATGCGGCTCTTTACACGCTTTAATGCAGCTCTTGTGTGCTGGGCGCCCGCTCCCCTCCCTCCTCTCGGGCGGCAGGGGGGGATGAATTACTATATGGGGGATGAATTACTATGGGGGATGAATTACTATATGGGGGATGAATTACTATATGGGGGATGTATTACTATGGGGGATGAATTACTATATGGGGGATGAATTACTATATGGGGGATGAATTACTATGGGGGATGAATTACTATATGGGGGATGAATTATTATATGGGGGATGTATTACTATGGGGGATGAATTACTATATGGGGGATGAATTACTATGGGGGATGAATTACTATGGGGGATGAATTACTATATGGGGGATGAATTACTATGGGGGATGAATTACTATATGGGGGATGTATTACTATGGGGGATGAATTACTATATGGGGGATGAATTACTATGGGGGATGAATTACTATGAGGGATGAATTACTATGGGGGATGAATTACTATATGGGGGATGAATTACTATGGGGGATGAATTACTATATGGGGGATGAATTACTATGGGGGATGAATTACTATATGGGGGATGAATTACTATGGGGGATGAATTACTATGGGGGATGAATTACTATATGGGGGATGAATTACTATAGGGGGGATGAATTACTATGGGGGATGAATTACTATATGGGGGATGAATTACTACAGTGGTTCTTAACCTGGGTTCGATCGAACCCCAGGGGTTCGGTGAGTCAGTCTCGCGGGTTCGGCGGAGGTGAAGACCCACACTCGACTCATATGATTCGTGCAGTAAATATTCATTATTATGTTTTTGTTTTTGTGTGAAAATCATGTTTTAATGGTTTTGCTCTTTGTTCTTAACGGTTTTGTTCATTTTGTGCACCTATGTATAAATATATACCTAAATATATACCTATGTTTTGAATTTTAAAAATCATATTTTATTTTTCCAATTAAGAAGGGTTCGGTGAATGCGCATATGAAACTGGTGGGGTTCAGTACCTCCAACAAGGTTAAGAACCACTGGTGTAGAGTCTGTCAGGAGCTGGATGCAGGCTGCTCCAAAAGGCTGCTGATAGACTCTACACTCATCCAGTATAAAAAGTGTGCAATTCCATATTCTCCATTGAGAACTACTGCTACAGGGTGGCAGGGCTGCACAAAATCACATATAAATACGTGATTTTGTATTTCCGAGTAGGGGGTGCTGACATTACCAATTGTGGAAGGAAGTTTCACATCCTAAGAACTCCCTACCCATAAACCACTTCTCTTCAACTTCATTGAATGGCCATGTGTCTTTTTAAGTGACCTGAGACTAAAATTTTTTCCCTATGCTAGAATCACCATTTAGATGTTTGTTTATTGCAATCATATCTCCTTTTAAACATCTCTGCTCTAGGGAGAATAAGTTTAATGTATGTAATTGGTCCTCATAATTGAGGTCCGCAGCCCCCTTAGCGGTTTTGCTGCCCTTTCTGAACTCTCTCCATTTTCAGCACATCCCTCTTGAGGACTGCAGACTAGAACTGGATGGCATACTCAAGATATGGCTGAACCAGAGATTTGTATGGTGGCGGGATTATAGTTTTATCACTTCAGTACACACCATTTTTAATGCATGCTAATAGTCTGCTAACTTTGCTTGCTGCATCTTGGAATTGCATGTTATTTCTAAGTCTGTGATCTACTAGGACCCCCAGATCCTGTTCCATTGTAGATTCCCCAGAAGTTTTCCCCCTAGCATGTAACTTGCATTCATATTTTTAATCCCCAAGTGCATTACTGTACATTTACCAATATTAAACCTTATTTGTCATGTAAGTGCCCACACCTTTTTTTATCAAGGTCTTCCTGTAAGGCTGCCATATCCTGTTGTAAGGTTGTTACCTTGTTTAGCTTTGTATAGTCAGCAAACACTGATATTCATTCCTACCTCTGTATCATTTATATATAAGTTAAACATAATTTGGTCCTTGGACAGAGCCTTGGGGTCCACTTACAACTCCAGACCATTCAGAAGATACACTACATATCACCAACCTCCGGGCGGATTCCTGTAACCAGTTTTCTATCCAGGTATATAAGCTAAATGGTAAAGGCAACACCAAGAAGCTGGTTCACAAGCATCCCAATGTTCTGTAATTAATTTTGTTGCTTTGAACATTCCAGTTAGTTTTAGTTTTAGATGACAAATGGGATTGACTTTTAGATGGAGGAAAAAAAGCCAGAGTGACCTATAATAATTTTGCTATGTGGATCTTTATTATTGCACCATTGTGTCAACACATTTAAAATCTGAAATAATAACCTTTCGCCATGATTTAGAAACTGAAGAATGTGCATGGTGTCTATTAACTCTTATTAACCACCTCCTGTCTGGCCGTTGTATATAAACGGCCAGACGGTGGCAGTGCAGGGTCCGGTGGCCGTTTATAAATGGACTCCCCGCCCCCTGCTTGTGCGCGCTACCTGGGAGCACGCAGCACTGCGATCCAGTGCCCGCTGTGTCCTCCGAACACAGTAGAACACTGAACGTCGTATGGGACCTCTGTGCGAGGTCCCAATCATGTGATCACTGATTGACCAATCAGTGATCACATGCAGAGTAGTAAGCAAGATGTCACTTCTGACATCATTACTTACTACATGTAAATCTGTGAATGATCACAGAGATCACATGGTACAAGGCTATTGACAACAGCCTTGTACCATGTGACAAGCTGTGACCAATCACAGCTCACAAAGTATTTCTCAATGGACGCAAGAATGCAGCCAGAGAGAAGGAGAAATGATTGCTTTTAGAGCCTTTATGGGTATAAAAGCAATCAGTGTAAAAAAATCTTCATCACTCCCCACAAGTAGTACAGTGTCACCATGGTGACGCTGTACTGATAGGGTGACAGTATGTGAAAAAAAAAAAAACATAACATAAAAAAATAAATAAAAATGTGAAAAGAATTTAAAATTGTAGTTTTTGGTTATAAACTAATTTGGGTTATTTTTTTTTACTAAAAAGATAACGGAATAAATTTTGGCCAAGACTTATGATGAAATATTATTTATTTTCAAAATTTTATAAGAAAAACACTTTTTTTCAAAATAGAATGTTACTTTTTAAAATTTTTAAATTTCCCGCCAGTTCCGGCCCCCGTACGTCCCGTACGTTTTGACACTCGCAGGGACCAGAACCCGGAAGATGCATGCCGGCATCGGCTGGCGGAGATGGCCAAGGATGCTGCAGGGGGGACATCACGGGAGCGAAGGACAAGGTAAGTGCAAGAGGAAATCCCAGAGCAACGCTGCAGTGCAGGGTAATCCTGAGTGTAGCTAGGGGTTACCGCTTTTGGTACTGAAAGTCAACCCCGAGCTACACTCGGGAATACTGCCAGGGAGGTTAAAAAATGTGCTTGCATGTGGATTTTGGAAGTCAGCAGAGCTTCGCTAATCTAAGGGCTCGTTCACACTTGACTGTTTTACCAACGCTTGCCAAACGCCCCTATCGCGTTTGGCAAGCGTTGGTCTGACATTTGCGGAACATTTTTTAACGCTCAGCAAATGCTCCGCAAACCCCGTATGCGCGGTTTAGCGGCAGTTGCTAGGCATTTGCCGAACGCTAAAAACGCTCCGCAAACGCCTATAATGAAGTTTAAATGGTGTTACCGCTCCGCAAACGCCCCGCAACCGCATCGCAACCGCGCCGCAAACGCCCGGCACCATAGACTAGAATAGGAGGCTTCAACGCCTCCTGACTCGACCAGAGGGGCGTCCATTTTGCCGCGACATGACGCTAACACTCCCATTAGAACAGCATCATGTGCTACAATGTGCAGACTTGTCAGAGGCATTTGGGAAGCGGTAAAAATGCTTCTCAAATGCCTCTCTGCTGCCTGCACACAACGCTAGTCTGAACGTAGCCTAAGGCAAAAATTCCCTTGTAAAGTTAAAATTTCCTTGCAAAAGTAAACAACTTATTCGCCTTTAGTGAATCAGCCCTACTGAGACTGATGCATCCTGTCACCTGGAGATAATATTAGATATTTGTATTAGTCCTCAGCAATCAAATGTAAGAGAGAAATCACACCGTATTTGCTGACTGGCTGTTGTGCTGCCTCAAGGTTTGTGTCTGGACAGACAATGCACAACAACACATTTTGGCAGTGAGAAGTAGTATTCCTGGCCTGTGCAACATCTCAATTCAATCAATTTGTCAGCAGAGTTCACCACAGTATCTTGATGCATGCCTACTGCCCTTTCTCATGCAACCAAATGCTTATGGTGTAGCAACTGCTACTGCTAAAAAGACCATAGTTCAAGTTCAAATCTTATTCAAGAGTTGTCACCCCTCTCCCTCTCACTGCATTAATGAAATTATTATCATACTGCATATATTAGTTACATAAGAATTTAAATTTTACAAGTTTGAAATATTGTGTAAGGCATTTGTGTGTAAGCCAGGTGCCACTCGTAATGGGAAGATGTCACTGGGTCCTGGAGCACAGCCCAGAAAAAAAATGATTTTCAGTGTGCTGTATTGAACCACTAAGGACAATACATGGGTGTGATCAAACTCTTGTATTGAGTAAATGTCTATTGAAACAATTCTCACAGTATTTATTTACTAAATTCAAACAATGCAAAGCACATTTTACAAAGAAAACAGCAAAATGTTATTATGCACCCTTATCTCAAGAATTTGCTGTTACTTTTTTCAGAATCTTTGAAAGTGAAAACAATATGTAATTAGGGAAATGTAACAGCTGTGTGTTTCTACTGCATATATTTCTTGATGTTGAACAGTATGTAAATATTATGCAAAACATATTCTTCCAACTGTGTTTGACCTGTAACTTATGTTTTTGCTTTTTATCAAGCTCATAATGATATCTGAGGCAGTTATTATGATTAAAATATATATAAATAAATAGAACCTTTGTCTGATGTTGAATTCTGTTTTACTTTGGTCAGGACAAGAATCATAAATAGGTTATGATTTTATCTGAATTAGGAGATTCTCTTGCTTAAACTGAACACTGAGCTGAATTTAATTGACCTTCTACTTCAGTTGTGGCTTTCTTTTTGGTATTATGACAGCCACCTCCTCATGAGCACGGAGTTTGTGGTACAGACTTGACTCCTTACTCAAATCTCCCTACGTGTAGGTTCCAGTCTTTAATCACTTGCCTACCGGGCCCTTTAACCCCCTTCATGCCCAGGCCACATTTCAGCTTTCAGTGTTGTTGCACTTTGAATGACAATTGTGCGGTCAAGCAACATTGTAATCATATGAAATTTTTATAATTATTTTTTTCACACAAATAGAGCTTTCTTTTTGTGGTATTTAATCACCACTGGGGTTGCACTATAACAAAAAATTAAAAAAAAATGAATTTTTTTCTTTGTTTCTATTATAACATTTTGCAAACAGGCAATTTTTCTCCTTCACTGATGTGCGTTGATGAGCACTGACAGACAGCAATTATGGGCACTAATGGGTGGCACTTACTGGCGGCACTGCTGGGCAGCACTGATTGGTGGCACTGCTGGGCACTGGTGGGTGGCACTGCTGAGCACTGTTGGGTGGCACTGATGGGCGGCACTACTGCCCACTGATTATCAGTTTGGATGTCCTCCGTGACATTTGCTGGTTATCAGCAGTACTTTCCTCACGCTGTGACAGTGTGAGTAAACTGCTGCCAATAACCGGCAACTGTATTTATTTGGACACTGGACACAGCTGAACATGTGGTAAAAGCCCGCTGTGATTGGCCTTTTAACTAGTCATGTGATCAGCTGTGTCCTACGGAATCAGTGATCAATGACAGTGCTGGGTACAGGGGGTGAGTTCTGGGAGAACGTCATATGATGCCCTCCCAGAACTGGACAACCACACTGTAGCCGTCATTCAGCTATAGCGAGGTTGTAAGGTTAAGTCTTTAAAGTGGTTCTAAAGCCTTAAGGTTTTTCACCTTAATGCATTCTATGCATTAAGGTGAAAAACCTGCTGCACTGCAGCTCCCCCCAACCTCCCCCATTTTTCTAACCTGAGCCAGATCCGATCCAGCGATGTGTACAAGAACAGCAGCTCTAGCCACTGTCTCCCTCCTCCTTAGGTAAATTAATAGCAGCAGGAGCCTCTGCTGTCAATCAAATGCCGTAACATGGGAGCAGGGCTGAGCTGCCCGCTCTGTATCAATAGACGCAGACAGGATGGCTCAAGAGCAAGCCCGCAGGAGTGCCCCCATGGAAAGCAGCTTTTCATGGGGGCGCCAGCCAAAAAGGAGAAGCCTGGAGTGCCAGTGGGGGACCCCAGAAGAGGATGAGCAGGGCTGCTCTGTGCAAAAACATTGCACAGAGCAGTTAAGTATAAACATGTTTGTTGTTTTAATAAAAAAAAATGAAGGTTTATTATCACTTTAAGGAAGACACCTGAGGATCAAAAATACAGCTTAAGTACAGCTATCCTTTGCAGTGAGTTAGAGTATTCTTTATGTTATTTGAGAACGCACAGATACATTGGGGTTGATTTACTAAAATTGGAGAGTACAAAATCTGGTGTAGCTCTGCATAGAAGCCAATCAGCTTCCAGGCTTTATTGTCAAAGCTCAATTGAACAAACTGTAGCCAGAGGCTGATTGGCTACCATGCACAGCTGCACTAAATTCTGAGTGCACCAGTTTTAGTAAACCTTCCCCAGTATCTCCCTAAGTCCAACATTTGCAGGAGGCAAAGAAAATATCCAACTAGCTTTAGCCCATTCCTCCCACACTCTTCAGTCCATTGTTTCGGAACCTTTTTTCAGTCAAAGCACACTTTAAAATGATGCATCTCGAGGAACCCCATTCTAAAATGTAAAAAAATAAAACTAATCATTTTACATATCACAGCAGCATCTACACATATGGACCACCCAGCATTAGAGGTAATTTATTCCTCCACCTTTGCACACTGGTACTGACTAGTATGCTAGTGTTTCTGATCTCCTCCAGTTTCTCTCCCTCTCTCTGCTAACAAGACCCCAGTGCTGACAGAGGGTCAGGGGAAGGGCCAACAAGGATGCCATGTCAGCACCCAACATCCTCCTTATCAACAATAATGATGTCATTGGTTGCTAGGATGCCAGTGGCTGACCTGTACAGTGGCCAAGGATGTAATGCTGCACAATAAAATCCTGGGTGACAAAAAGTCAAGCTTGAACCACTTCTTGACTTTTAATACTTCATAAATTGTCTACTCAGAACAAGCATGCAGATCATCCCAAAGTCTGTCATAGGCTGTGATCGGTGTTAAATCCAGTTTGAACTTCAACTAAGAACAATTTTATAGGGGCTTACATTATTTCTCTGCTGCCTGACAAGGCTCTTGCAGGGCTACCTCTCACACCTTTAGTACTGAGTGCTTCCACAATACTATGTTTGCACATTAGACACAAAAGCTCCCTCTCTGTGGGATTTTAAGCATTGCATTTTTACAAGTTAGAAGCAGTGTTGGAACAACTAAGCATATGTGACTAGCTTCTGGCAAAGCCTGTTGGAATGCATTAATGACAAATTAGCTTGGCAGATGTTCCGTCTACAGTGGATGACTGTCAGGAACTGTAGAAATTATCTAGTAACAGCTCACTTGTGAAAAATTGCAAGATTTTAGCATGAGCCTTGGTCTTCAGGCGCTGGTCTGCAAGATTAACCAGACAGCAGTTACCAATGGTAGAAGTAGGCTTCCTCAAGGAAGATATGCAAGAAAGCACCTCCAGGTTTTCCCCAATGGCACTCACAGGAGCCATGTAGGGATTTCACAGAAACACAGAAGAGGTAGCAAAACATATGTCCTGAATCAAGGCAAGGTCAATATCAGACAAGTAGCTAACGCCAAACAAAGAGCAGATAAGCCAATGAACGTGATGCCAGAGAAGGCTCAAGAGTCAACGTTTGCATCATATCAAGAAACTGGGATGAGAACAACAGGAACGTGGACATAATTAGAATATTCAGCAACATGGGCATGTACTAAGGAACCTTACATAGTGATGCCCACAAGCCCTCACATATGGACTCCTATATGTGTAGGCCTTCCCTGACCCCAAAAACAAGACAAATATTCCTCACGGCTCAATCCAACTAGCCAGCATACATCAATAGCTTAAGATCAAACTTACCTCTTTAAAGGTACAAGCCCAGAGTCAGAGACCTAAAGTGCACCAATTTAATGGAAACAGCAAAACCAGAAAGTGGCAGTCACTCAGATCAATTTATAATCAGTAGAGACAAGACAAACATGACTACCACAAGTCACAGCAAATAACACACACACACACACATATTAAAAAAAGGGCTTCCCAGTACTCAATACAGCTGGCCACACATAGGATGTTACTCTAAACTTTTAAAAATAAAAACCTGAGTTTTGATATGCAAACGTCTTGATATGCAAACCCTACTGACATTATGCTGTTGTTGGAAGTGTTTTTATATTTACAGCAACAACCAAAGGGATCCTACTGCTCCATTGCTTTTATAACTGTGCAATAGAACTTCTGAAAGCAATTTAAAAATGTAGAGGTCTGTATGCATACATTCTTAACATAATACAGTAAATAGAAACAGTATACTGTATTTATTCTAAAAAGCTCTACTAATTCAACAGCAACCATTGGGATTCAGTTTAGTGACTTTGCCTAGGCAAAGATTAGGTCATCAGTCTGATACAGTCATGAAGAAAACTTTTCTCTGTAGCTGTGGCTGATTTTAACTCCCACAGCTCTGGAAGACAGCCACTGAGAATGGTATCTGGCAGCTCTTAGAAGGTACTGAGGGGAAGATTTTTAGCAAAAGCAGACACATGGAGGTAATGGGATACACCCCATTACACATACCTAGTGTCTATGGTGCTGTATCCATGATATTCTGTGATCATCAGTGTATTGTGATTACACCCATTGCACTATGCCTACTTCTACGTAGTGTTTTACTAGCTTATTACCCTAAAAGCTGATTTCCCAGGATGACATCATTAAAAACATGAAAAGCAACTTATTAGTTTTAAAACTAAAAGGAAACCTATCCTGAAAGAAAGATATAGGCTTCCACTGCTGATATCCTTCTGAACATTTTATTTGCCCGGCAGGCCCTCAACCTTTTGTTTCATTGCCTATTATATTATATTGATTCTTGTATACATTTTTTTTATATTTTCCTAAAGTGAAAGATGTACAGATTGAATTGACACTATAATAGAACATATGTATATATATATATATATATATATATATATATATATACATATATAATATACATACATACATATATATATATATATATATATATATATATATACACACACACACACAGTGAGGAACAGAAATATTTGAACACCCTGCGATTTTGCAAGTTCTCCCACTTAGAAATCATGGAGGGGTCTGAAATTCACATTGTAGGTGCATTCCCACTCTGAGAGACAGAATTTAAAAAAAAATTCAGGAAATCACATTGTATTATTTTTAAAGAGTTTATTTGTCTTGCACTGCTGAACATAAGTATTTGAACACCTGAGAAAATCAGAGTTAATATTTGGTACAGAAGCCTTTGTTTGCAATTACAAAGGTCAAACGTTTCCTGTAGTTCTTGACCAGGTTTGCACACACTGCAACAGGAATTTTGGCCCACTCCTCCACACAGATCTCCTCTAGATCTGTCAGGTTACGGGGCTGTCGCTGAGCAACACTGAGGTGTCCTTTTATGACACAGAGAATAGCTGAGATTCAGAGGATTGCTGCTATTCTCTGGTCATTCACAGTTTATGACACTCAGGAGAACATGTTCAGAACTTCACTGGAGATCTGTGTTCTCCCTCCAGATTCTGCAGCCCAGAGCTGGAGAATCGGAGGGACCGCAAACTAAGCAGAGATAATTTACCTCTGCTTAGTAAACTGATCTTTTACTGTAATCTCGTGAGATTATAGTAAAATCAGTCATTTTCCAGTGTTTGTAGACCGTTCTCCCTTTGTTTGGAGAACTGATCTACATATGCTTCATAAACGGCATTCACAGGAGAACTGTGTTCTCCGAGAATGCCGGAGAACTGAGCAGTGATCTATTACTGCTGGTTCATAAACGGACACCTGAGTTTCAGCTCCCTCCAAAGATGTTCTATTGGATTTAGGTCTGGAGACTGGCTTGGCCACTCCAGAACCTTGATATGCTTCTTACGGAGCCACTCCTTGGTTATCCTGGATGTGTGCTTCTGGTCGTTGTCATGTTGGAAGACCCAGCCACGACCCATCTTCATTGCTCTGACTGAGGGAAGGAGGTTGTTGCTCAAAATCTCACAATAAATGGCCCCATTCATCCTCACCTTAATACAGTGCAGTCGTCCTGTCCCCTTCGCAGAAAAGCACCCCCAAAGCATGCTTCACAGTAGGGATGGTGTTCTTGGGATGCAACTCATCCTTCTTTTTCCTCCAAACTCGACGAGTGAAGTTTAGACCAAAAAGTTCTACTTTGGTCTCATCTGATCACATGACTTTCTCCCATGCCTCCTGTGGATCATCCAGATGGTCATTGGCAAACTTCAGACAGGCCTGGACATGTGATGACTTGAGCAGGGGAACCTTCCGTGCAATGCATGATTTGAAACCATGACGGCACAGTGTTCTACCGACAGTGAGCTTTGAAACTGTGCTCCTCCCTTGTAGTTCTGGGCTGAATCCTCACCATTATTATCATCAGTGATACCCCAGGAGGTGAGATCTTGCATGGAGCCCCAGTCCGAGGGAGACTGACAGTCGTCTTTAGCCTCTGCCATTTTCTAACAATTGCACCAACAGTTGATCTATTTTCACCAAGCTGCTTGGAAATTGCTCTGTAGCCCTTTCAAGCCTTGTGGAGGTCCACAATTTTGTCTCTGGTGTCTTCTGACAGCTCTTTGTTCTTGCCCATGGTAGTAGTTGGCGTCTGACTGACTGTGGGGTGGACAGGTGTCTTTAAAGAGCTCAGGCAGGTGCTACTAAGTTAGATTAATGAGTGGAGTAGAGGTGGACTTTTTAAAGGCACAGTAACAGGTCTTTGAGACCCAGAATTCCCGCTGTTTCTTAGGTGTTCAAATACTTATGTTCAGCAGTACAGGACAAATAAATTCTTTAAAAATCATACAATGTGATTTCCTGAATTTTTTTTAAATTCTGTCTCTCAGAGTGGAAATGCACCTACAATGTGAATTTCACACCCCTCCATGATTTCTAAGTGGGAGAACTTGCAAAATCGCAGGCTGTTCAAATACTTCTGTTCCTCACTGTATACAGTTGCAAGAAAAAGTATGTGAACCCCTTGGGATTACGTGGAGTTTTGCATGAATTGGGCATAAAATGTGCTCTGAACATCATCTAAGTCACAACAATAGAACACAGTCTGCTGAACATAATACTACACAAACATTAGATGTTGCCATGGTTTAATTGCACATAACATGTAAACATTCACAGTGCAGGGAGGAAAATGTATGTGAGGCCCTAGCTTAATGACTTCTCCCAGAGCTAATTGGAGCCAGGAGTGAGCCAACCTTGACTCCAATCAGTGTGATGATATTGGATGTGTTGCTGACAGCTGTCCTGCCCTTAAAAAACACACACCTGTTTTGGGTTTACTGGTTTCAAGAAGCACTGTCTGATGTGAACCATGCCTCGCAGAAAAGAGCTCTCAGAAGACCTACAATCAAGAATTGTTGACTTGAATGAAGCTGGAAAGGGTTACAAAAGTATCTCCAAAAGCCTTGATGTTCATGCGTCCACGGTAAGACAGACTGTCTACAAATGGAGAAAGTTTAGCACTGTTGCTACTCTCCCTAGGCGTGGTCGTCCTGTAAAAATGACTGCAAGAGCACAGCGCAGAATGCTGCATGAGGTAAAGAAGAATCCCAGAGTGTCAGCTAAAGACCTACAGAAATCTCTGGCACATGCTAACATTTTTGTTGACACATCTACAATAAGGAAAACATTAAACAAGAATGGAGTACATGGGAGGACACCAAGGAGGAAGCCATTGCTGTCCAAAAAGAATATTGCAGCACGTTTGAAGTTTGCAATGGAGCACCTGGATGTTCCACAGCACTACTGGCAAAATATACTGTGGACAGATGAAACCAAGATTGAGTTGTTTGGGAAGAACACACAACACTCCAGGGCCTGGACGGATTGTTGTCATTGATGGGAAAATGAATTCCAGAGTTTATCAAGACATTTTGCAGGAAAACGTACGACCATCTGTCCGCCAGCTGAAGCTCCGCAGAGGATGGGTGATGCAACAGGACAATGACCCAAAGCATACAAGTAATTCAACAAAACAATGGCTGCAACAGCACAGAATACGCCTTCTGGAGTGGCCCAGTCAGAGTCCTGACCTCAACCCGATTGAAATGCTGTGGCATGACCTTAAGAGAGCGATTCACACCAGACATCCCAAGAATATTGCTACACTGAAACAGTTTTGTGAACAGGAGTGGTCCAAAATTACTACAGATCGTTGTGCAGGTCTGATCTGCAACTACAGTAAACGTTTGGTTGAGGTTATTGCTGCCAAAGGAGGGTCAACCAGTTATTAAGTCCAAAGGTTCACATACTTTTTCCTCCCTGCACTGTGAATGTTTACATGTTATGTGCAATTAAACCATGGCAACATCTAATGTTTGTGTAGTATTATGTTCAGCAGACTGTGTTCTTCTATTGTTGTGACTTAGATGACGTTCAGAGCACATTTTATGCCCAATTCATGCAAAACTCCACGTAATCCCAAGGGGTTCACATACTTTTTCTTGCAACTGTATATATACACACAGTGGGTAAAATAAGTACACGTCACCACTTTTCTCAGTAAATATATTTTTAAAGGTGCTATTGACATTAAAGTTTCACCACATGTCAGTGGCAACCCATGCAATCCATACATACAAACAAATCAAAACAAATGAGTTCAGAAATTAAGTTATGTGTAATAAAAATGGAATGACACAGGGAGACAGTATTGAACACGCTAACTGAAATTTATTTAATACTTTGTACAAAATCCTTTGTTGGTGATAACAGCTTTAAGACACCTCCTGTATGGAGAAACTAGTCGCATGCATTGCTCAGGTGTGATTTTGGCCAATTCTCTCACACAGTCTTCAAAGCTTGAAGGTTCTGTGGGTCTCTTTTATGAACCCTTTAGTTCTTTAAAAAGATTTTTTATTGGATTCAAGTCAGGTGATTGGCTGGGCCATTCTAGCAGATTTATTTTGTTTCTTTGAAGCCAATTGAGTTTCCTTGGTTTTGTGTTTGGGATCATTGTCTTGCTAAAATGTCCACCCTTGTTTCATCTTCATCATCCTAGTAGATGGCAGCAAATGTTTATCAAGAATGTCTTGGTACATTTTTCCATTCATCCTTCAATAAAATCAAATTTGCCAGTACCATATACTAAGATGTTCCCACCTGATCTACTGGGATTTTCACGCACAATCATCTCTAGGGTTTACAGAGAATGGTCTGAAAAAGAGAAAATATCCAGTGAGCAGCAGTTGTGTGGATGGAAATGCCTTGTTGATTTCAGAGGTCAGAGGAGAATGGACATTCGATTTTAGTTGCGACATTCAGATTGTAAGGTCAGAATTCGGTGAAAACAACATGGAAGCATGGATCCATCCTGGATGGGGGGATATTTTCTTGGCACTAGCAATGTTTACCTAATAAAGTGGCCGGTGAGTGTATATTTAGTGTGTGTGTGTGTGTGTGTGTGTGTGTGTGTGTGTGTGTGTGTGTGTTATCCATACTGGATATGTGATGTGTAAAATTATAATCTAAAGTTCTTGGGCATACCTTGTATGGGAAGAAGCTTGCAACTAATTGTTTAGTTAGAGAGAAACTATGTACAAACCACTAATCATTTCTTTTACTTTCATAATAGCCCTAAAGCTAGTTCCACATTTTTGCGGTGAGGGATGCACACAAAATCGCACACATTCCCGCAAAGCACAAAAATGTGCATCCCTTTTGAAAATGCTGAGTAAAATGTACAATTTTCATCTACAGTAGCAGGTAAGCACATAGATTGTTTCCTTTGCTTATTTTTGTCTTTAGATTAGATTAAAAAAAATATGTTTGTACAGAGATTATTGCCAAAACAATGCTATGTTCATCTCCCTCCCCTGCCCTCAAAAATATGTTATTTCAGTATTCTAAGCAGTAATAAAGTTATTACTGAATCAGTAGACCATAGCTAAAATGTAAAAACTGCTCAGGTCAATAAGAGGTATACAGACTTAGCAGCTCAAGTGCTCAATACCCAGACTTATGGAGTTTATCTAGCTTGCTCTCCTTTCACATCTCTTTTCCAGAGCGTTGGTGTGCCATGTCATGTTTCTACCAGGGAATACAAAGTGATTAACAATTTCATATGTTTTTTTAGCAGTTAGGAACTGAACGGATTTGTTTTTTAACTCTGCTTTTGATTATACTGGAATCAACCAAAACAATTTTTATTAGTAATTCTTAAATTATTTTCACATTGTGCTTTATAGTTCATATGTATACAAATGCCAGTGTTCAGTGTTGCTTAGGCTCAGTGACTGTGTTTTAAATAAAAAATACATTGTAAAATAAACTACATGAATTGTAATATCACTGTTTATAAAACACAGTGAAAAACTGAAACTACGTACATTGCTACACTGAACAAAACAACAGGATATTCTTAGTAGAATATATTGCATTATACCCCATTTATGCATTAGACCAGTGTTTCTCAACCAGAGTTCCTCCAGAGGTTGCTAGGGGTTCCATGAGCAATGAGCAATTTCTGCCTCTCAAATAAGCTCCCACTGACACCATTGATCTTTTTATCTGTAAGGGGGTAATTTTTCCCAATATATGTAAGGAACATTCTTCCCTCTGACCATCACGCTAATGTATCATGGGTTGTAGATACAGTGATTTCTAGAAGGGGTTCCCTGAGACTGGAAAGTTATTTTAAAGGCTGTTGAAAAGGTTGACAAAGGCTACATTAGACAGTCTCATAGCAAGAACACAAAATGATATACGCACCGTAGTCCATATGTTATATAAATCAATATATAATCTGTGCCATACAAATGAAAACCTCAATGAGTATACTTTTGAAGTAAGTCCCCAAAGCCCAAATGAAGCAAGGACACCAACAAAGTGTCAGCACTGAACTGGGTCATAAGTAGAGCAGCAGACTGGATTCCCATGTGCAAGTCCTAGCTTCAGAAAAAGGCTTGTTGGTAACACAGTGATAGTTAGAAATGACACTTAATCAGCTCTGATTAATGCAGGCTCAATGCAAGGGCACTTAAAAAAACAACTGTTTGCACCATATATGTGTAGTGGTGTGCGTAAAAACGCAGCACAGTGTAAACATGTAAACTTTGCAACTACCAACACACACTTTCAGCTGAGTATTATACCAGAGTATGCTGGTGTGACTTGGCTCTTGCTCTATTTCATACCACACATATGAATATTCAGTTTTGGCACTTTAAAGCAGAACTTCACCCTAAAAGGTAAGCTCCGTTAATTGTCCTCTTCCCCCTCCTCTTCCACTTTATTTTTTTTTTTTTTTGGGGGGGGTCTGGAGTTACCTAGGCGATCCCACTGGAAGTTCTTCCCCCCTCCCCCCCACCTGTAACTTCTTAACTTCTTGGAACATGTCACAGGTCCTCCTTGCAACTTTACTCACTTATGTACAAAGGGGAGCCGGCTGTGAAGCTGTAAGGAGTCACAGCCAACTTCCCACAGTTACCATGGCAGCACCGGTGACCTGAAGACTGGCGAAAACCCAGTCCGGTGCGGGCAGCATTGGATCCATGGACAGGTAAGTGTCTCTGTTAAAAGTCAGAAGCTACAGCATTTATTGCTGCTGACTTTTCATTAAAAAAATACTCTTTAAGTTCTGAACCATATTAGAAAACTGAATGGATTCAGGAGTTCTGGACTATGTTTTGTGCGCAAACACTAATTACCCAGACTGACATTCCCAATAGAGACAAACATTCAATTTTAAAATTGATTTGAAAAAAGACAGACTTGAAGATACATGTAATTTTATCTAAAAAAGTAACACCCACATGTCAAAGTGCTTTTTAGTTACTGGCTCCTTTATACATATATTTACCAACCAGGATAATGATTATGTAATTAATGAAAGTGATGCCTAAACAGCAATGGTATTGGTTAATGGTATTTAAGCTTAAAAAAAAATGTTATAAACTGAAATCTTATATTATTTTTCCATTATTTCAATAAAATCTTACAATACACTAAGCATCCGTCCATTATTTATTTTAAATTTTTGTTTCAGGATAGACCTATATTTATCCTATGTGTGGTTGACTGCCAAGGACATGACACACTTGAGAATAATGTGAGTTTATTTAAGAATAGCAGATGCTGCATCTCTCCAGCCATAAAATATAATCTGCAGGTCCATTTTTGCAAGAAAATGAAAATAATATAAATAAATACTATTAATGAAAATAAATATGTCTGCTATGTTATTACGCGTTGATCATGTACAAATAAATTATGGCTTTGGCCTTTGTCTCCCAGCTCTAAATCTAAGACAACAAATGAAATGAACTGAACTGCTGCATAAAATACAAGCAGATGCTGCAGTCTGCACTAATTTTGAGACAGCTCCGCATAGCACACAGAGAATGACTCACATAGCACTTGTATTTATTGACCTATTCATTCCAATACACTCTACTGTAGGCATCAGGAAGTCTGGGCAGGCATTAGGAATCTGCACACGCATTCCATTTGAATTCTACTGTATAAGAGGCTTCAGGAAGTGAACAGCTCCTTTACCCACTACTAGTATATATCTGGGAACAAAGATTACAGAACTGGCACAGTTGTTAATGACAGAAAGGTCAATAGGCTGCATTCCCAATTAATGCATTCTGAGGGAGCTCTATAGATAGCTTGACATTTGATCCAAAATTGGTCCAACATTCCAATATTACTGTCAAAACACTGCTTACACAAACATATGATATTTTCCTATATGGTATCCCCCAAATTGTATTCTCTGGCACTAGCTAAGAGCAGTGACTGTGTATGTGATTCCTCTATTCAGACAATAATAAAGTCCATACATCTACAAATATTCCATATAATTAGTACTAAGGGGGAAACAGAGAAGACAAACAATCCTATTGCCAACACCATGGCTGACTAACTAGAAGAAAGAGTGCAGGCAGCGCAGCACTGTCACCATTCTGTCCTTGATGGAATCGGAAAGCAGTGGATTCAGATCTCAGATCTCCAAGTTGAATATTTGCAGTCTAAGCTGTAGGATACATTTTTTGGAATTCTGTGAACTGTTTGCTATTGCAAAAGAGCCATTAGAATGGACAGAATGCAATATTGAGATTAAAGATGGCTGTAATTATTGTGGTGGGATGCAATGTGTACACTGTTTGTACTATTGTCTCTGTATAAAAGCCTTAAAAATCATATGGAGGTTTTTTCCCTCACTATAAACTTACAACACGCTAAATATGGCATGATGCACTTTAATATGTATTTTTTATACCGCAAAACAGCTTCTGAATTAGATAGTGTAGGTATTTAGAAATACTCCAGGAAAATGAGATTTAAATAGTATCACATGTTCACAATTAGCAGCTTTAAATATTCTAGGCAATTAAACACTATTACAAACATGACAAAGTGTATTTTTGGGATAAAATAATATTCAGTAAGACCCCTTGGCCTTAATCTAATACCATATACATTGCTTTGTAGATGCATTTCCACTTTATCTCTCTGTACATTGGCATTTAATAAAAAGCAATACAAAGCACTGCATAGCTTTCTCACAGGCATTTCCAACTGCTGAATATTGTTAAGCTACCTGATAAATAGAGATGAGAGTCAGGACTGCCACTTCCATGGGTTTATCTGGGGTACCTCCAAAGATAAAGAGAAAAAAAAAGGAAAAAAGAGACAGAGGCCGTCAGAGAGTTCCTTATGGTGTAGTAGTTTGACAGATAATTGGATGACATAATGATGAAAAGGTAAATTGCAATGGTGTACTCCCATCTGTGAGGTTGCTGAGCTCCTTAACGGGGGATCAGACAACCTGGAGTGAAAGGAAGCACACAGGTGGCGCAAACACCTAGCGCATTATCCAAGGTTTATTATAAAAGAAAAAAAGGCAAAAAACCATACTCACACAATGAAGAAAATGTAAAAACCGAACACCAGAATGATAGCCTACAATGATGATAGGGTGTCCAACTGGTGGTACAGAAAACCACAATGATGGCCTACAATGATGATAGGGTGTCCAACTGGTGGTACAGAAAACCACAATGATGGCCTACAATGATGATAGGGTGTCCAACTGGTGGTAGTCGGCCTGCTGACGTGTTTTGGGGACGTACCCCCTTCCTAAGAGCGGAAGTCCCCGAAACTCATCAGAGGGCCGATCGTACCACCAGTACGACACCCTATTATCATTGTAGGCCATCATTGTGGTGTCCGTACCACCAGTATGACACCCTGTCATCATTGTAGGCCATCAGGATTTAACATTTTCTTCATTTTGTGAGTATGTTTTTTGTCTTTTTTCTTTTATAATAAACCTTGGATAATGCACTGTTTGCGCCACCTATGTGCTTCCTTCCCAGTTTAGATGATTTCCCAGTCTGAGGAGTGCTGCACCACTGAGAATTTATCCAACTCATTAAACCCCCTGCCCTCTTCCTGGCATTCATCCCCCCTTTTGAGGAGCTGTTTTTCGTCCAGCCTGGAGTGAAAGCCTGCAGGGAATATGTCTTTCCCTGCACAGAGTACGGTCACTCTCGATGTTCAGTGGGGTGATCCGGATGATCCTACGCTCTGTGGTCTCAGGATTCTGGTGTGTTCATGAAAAGAAGTTTATGAGCCTCAAAAGGTGAGAAACTAGTGTCAACAGAGACGCCCAAATATGAAGGAGAAGCTGAGAAATGGATTCTGCATTGATTCAATATTTTTTACTCACATTATATAAGACATCGTCAATGTGTTTTGTGGCAGAAAACGCTCTAAACAACTGTGATCTGTCTCTCATGCTGTTTGTAAGTGTGATGGTTCATGGTGAACCCCTGGGATTTGCTATGTTCACAAATTGCTCACTCTTGCACAAAATGTTTGCAGGTCTGCCATCAAAAATATGGAACAGCCTATAGTGCAGTGCAGCTTTTTCTTTAGTCAGCTGGATCACAAGAACCATGTATTGACAACCCAGACCCACTTTCTATAACAGGATGGGTTCACCGCAGTCATATTTTCAGTGTGTGCTGGACCTGTTAGGAACAACTGACAATTCTGAGTAGAATGAGATACTGTTTTTTTATGTTTTTTAATTTGGACATTGGTACATATCCCCCATTGCAGTACATGACTTTCCATGCCTTTTGTTTGACAATAGTTTGCTTATTATCCCTACAAATGGGCAGAAATAAATAAAAAGATTCAATACTTATAGACTTTAATAGAGTTCACCATGGGTTAATAGCGCATCCCTGAGATTTGTGTAGTTTGCAAATGGTAAACTGTTGCCTTTTGCATGTTTACCACCAGAAAAAAGGAACAATCTTTACCACTTGAAGTCCAGAGACTTTCACCCCCTTCCTGTCCATGCCAATTTTCAGCTTTCAGCGCTATCATGCTTTGAATGACAATTGCATGGTCAAGCAACACTATACCCAAATTTTTATAATTTTTTTGAGACATATAACTTTTTTTTAGTATTTACTCACCACTGACATTTTTCTTTTTTTGCTATATAAATGAAAAAAGACTGAAAATTTAGAAAAAAAAATAGTTTTTCTTATAAAATTTTGCAAATAAGTAATCTTTCTTCATAAATCTTGGCCAACATTTATTCTGCTACTTTTTTGGAAAAAAAAAATAACGCAAATCAGTTTATAGAAAAACAATTATAATTTCTCAAACATTGCTTTTTTACATTTGTATTATATTTTTTATATTATTATTTATGGGGTTTTTTACATACCTTCACCCCAGCAGTACAGTGTCACCATAGTGACACTTTACTACTTGTAGGGGGTGATCAACTATTTTTTTTTTACACTGATTGCTTTTACACCCATAAAGGCTATAAAAGCAATTATTTCTCCTCTCTGGCTGCATTCTTGCAGCCATAGAGAAATACTGTGAGAGCTGTAATTGGTCACATCTTTTCACCTGGTACAAGGCTGTTGTGAATGGCCTTGTACCATGTGACCTTTGTGATCATTCACAGAATTCACCAGTAGTAAACAATGATGTCAGGAAGTGATAATGTATAATGTATAGCCTTTTCCCTGGTCAAGAGCCAATAATTTCAAAAAAATGGATAACCCAGCCCCCTTTCAACAAAAGGGTAGGATCACAGCAGCCATATGGTCAGTGTGTGCTGTTAGAGAGAGCTGACAACTCTGTATAGAGATACTTTTTACATTTGTATCTATATATTTATGTATTTATTTTATTTTAGCATTGGTTTCTATGCCTTTGTCCAGCAACAACTTGCTTATTAGCCCTACAAATGGGCAAAAATAAACAACAAGATTCTCTCTACATGGACTTCTGTGAAGTTCATTGCAGAGTTTGAGAACTTCAAACTTTAAGCAAAATTTGAAAAACTGTTTGCAAACCAAATCCAAGCAGATCTACCTATCCCTACTCAATGAAGCATGGGAGCAATAAAACATGCAATTTGTACCTGGAATATTTTAGCTACCGTATTTTTCGCTCCATAAGACACACTTTTTCCCCCCAAAAAAATGGGGGAAAATGTCTGTGCATCTTATGGAGCGAATATGGAGCGGCCGGCCCGGTATTCCCGCCACCGCTGTGTTAGAATACCGGGCCGGCTGTTCAGCTCTTCTGTGCTCCTCGGTCCTACCTGATCCTCATTCCAGCGCTATCATCACCGTCTTTTCTCCCTGGCGCCGGCATCTTTACTGTGGGCACCTGGCTGTGACAGCTTGCAGCATCACAGCCAGGTGCCCACTGCGCATGCACGAGAAGCGCTGTGCTTTGAATGGTGAGGCAGTCTTCTGGGACCTGTCACGTGTCCAAGAAGACAGGGAGGGAAGACAACTCCACGGAAAAGGGGGAGCAGGTACCTGTCAAATTCGGGTACCAGCTCCCCCCCCTGCACCCCAAAGGTCCGCAGTCTCTGGTCATTCCCTGTACCATGTCTGCAGTCTCTGGTAATCTCCTCTACTATGTCCGCAGTCTCTGGTCATCCCCTGTACCGTGTCTGCAGTCTCTGGCAATCTCCTCTACTATGTCCGCAGTCTCTGGTCATCTCCTGTACTGTGCCCGCAGTCTCTGGTCATCTCCTGTAATGTGTCTGCAGTCTCTGGTCATTCCCTGTACTATGTCTGCATTCTCTGGTCATCTCCTGTACTATGTTCGCAGTCTCTGGTTATCTCCTGTACTGTGTCCGCAGTCTCTGGTTATCTCCTGTACCGAGTCTGCAGTCTCTGGTCATCTACTGTGCCGTGTCCACAGTCTCTGGTCATCCCCTGTAGTATGTCCGCAGTCTCTGGTCATCTCCTGTACTGTGTCCGCAGTCTCTGGTCATCAACTGTGCCGTGTCCACAGTCTCTGGTTATCTCCTGTACCATGTCTGCAGTCTCTGGTCATCCCCTGTAGTATGTCCACAGTCTCTGGTCATCTCCTGTAGTATGTCCGCAGTCTCTGGTCATCTCCTGTACTGTGTCCGCAGTCTCTGGTCACCTCCTGTGCTGTGTCCGCAGTCTCTGGTCATCTCCTGTACTGTGTCCGCAGTCTCTGGTCATCTCCTGTACTATGTACGCAGTCTCTGGTCATCTCCTGTGTCATGTCTACAGTCTCTGGTCATCTCCTGTACTGTGTCCGCAGTCTCTGGTCATCTCCTGTACCGTGTCTGCAGTCTCTGGTCATCCTCTGTAGTATGTCTGCAGTCTCTGGTCACCTCCTGTACTGTGTCTGTGTCAGGCTCCGCCCAACGGGATCTCTAGTGGTCCACAGCACGGGGTTTCCCAGGACGCGGAGTCTAAGTCCCAGTCTGCCTTTTCACCAGAGCCCCTGATGGTGGGGATGGACTTGGTGCAAGACTGGAACCAGGTCGCGCCACCTGGGCACCCCCGACGGTGGCAGAGGGGTCCCGCTGAGGGTGTGTGTCCGGGATGAGCCTGCTGTGAAGGGGATGACAGGTCCTGATCCGAGCGGGATGGATGGATGACTGCTAGGAGTGAGCGAGGTCAGACTAGCCGGGTCAGTATCGTGCGGGCAGCGTGGTACAGGAGGAGCAAGCAGAGAATGGTCGGGGTCACAAGCCAGGTTCAGCAGGTAGCGGGCAGCGTGGTACCGAGGATCAGGCAGAAGGATGGTCAGGGACGAGCCGGGGTCAGAGCAGGAGAGGGTCAGCATAAATCAGAACAGGCAGAGTTTGGCAACAAGGAAACGTACTCAGGAACAGGAACAAGACCTTGCGGCAACTTGGAGATGCACAGGGCAGGTTTAAATAGAGCGCCCTGTTCTCCCATTGGTGCGGCCATGATCGCTAGTGCGCATGCACGGCCGCCGCCGCGATCGCCGAGGACTCTGTGCTCGCCGGCTCGGCAATCTGCGCATGCGCGCACTGCCGAGCGCCCAGAATCCCTGACAGTCTCCAGTCCCTGGTCATCTCCTGTACTGTGTCCGCAGTCTGTGGTCATCTCCTGTGCTGTGTCTGCAGTCCCTGGTCATCTCCTGTACTGTGTCCGCAGTCTCTGGTCATCTCCTGTACTGTGTCTGCAGTCTATGGTCATCTCCTGTACTATGTCTGCAGTCTCTGGCCATCTCCTGTAGTACATCTGCAGTCTCTGGTCATCTCCTATACTGTGTCTGCAGTCTATGGTCATCTCCTGTACTATGTCTGCAGTCTCTGGTCATCTTCTGTACTATGTACGCAGTCTCTGGTCATCTCCTGTACTGTGTCTGCAGTCTCTGGTCATCTCCTGTACTGTGCCTGCAGTCTCTGGTTATCTCCTATACTGTGTCTGCAGTCTCTGGTCATCTCCTGTACTATGTCTGCAGTCTCTGGCCATCTCCTGTAGTACATCTGCAGTCTCTGGTCATCTTCTGTACTATGTACGCAGTCTCTGGTCATCTCCTGTACTGTGTCTGCAGTCTCTGGTCATCTCCTGTACTGTGCCCGCAGTCTCTGGTCATCTCCTATACTGTGTCTGCAGTCTCTGGTCATCTCCTGTACTATGTCTGCAGTCTCTGGCCATCTCCTGTAGTACAACTGCAGTCTCTGATCATCTCCTGTACTATGTACGCAGTCTCTGGTCATCTCCTGTACTGTGTCTGCAGTCTCTGGTCATCTCCCGTACTATGTCTGCAGTCTCTGGCCATCTCCTGTAGTATATCTGCAGTCTCTGGTCATCTCCTGTAGTATATGTGCAGTCTCTGGTCATCTCCTGTACTATGTACGCAGTCTTTGGTCATCTCCTGTACTATGTTCGCAGTCTTTGGTCATCTCCTGTACTATGTCCGCAGTCTCTGGTCATCTCCTGTAGTATGTCCGCAGTCTCTGGTCATCTCCTGTGCTATGTCCGCAGTCTCTGGTCATCTCCTGTAGTATGTCCGCAGTCTCTGGTCATCTCCTGTAGTATGTCCGCAGTCTCTGGTCATCTCCTGTGCTATGTCCGCAGTCTCTGGTCATCTCCTGTAGTACGTCCGCAGTCTCTGGTCATCTCCTGTAGTATGTCCGCAGTCTCTGGTCATCTCCTGTGCTATGTCCGCAGTCTCTGGTCATCTCCTGTAGTATGTCCGCAGCCTCTGGTCATCTCCTGTAGTATGTCCGCAGTCTCTGGTCATCTCCTGTGCTATGTCCGCAGTCTCTGGTCATCTCCTGTAGTATGTCCGCAGTCTCTGGTCATCTCCTGTAGTATGTCTGCAGTCTCTGGTCATCTCCTGTGCTATGTCCGCAGTCTCTGGTCATCTCCTGTGCTATGTCCGCAGTCTCTGGTCATCTCCTGTAGTATGTCCGCAGTCTCTGGTCATCTCCTGTAGTATGTCCGCAGTCTCTGGTCATTTCCTGTACTATGACTGTAGTCCACTGGTTCAGAATATTTTTTTTCTTGTTTTCCTCCTCTAAAACCTAGGTGCGTCTTATCGTCAGGTGCGTCTTATGGAGCGAAAAATACGGTACATGCATTTTAATGTTTATTATATTAATATGCATTACTATTGAAACACACACCTGGGTCCATAACCAGTCATTTAAAAAAATATTTACCTTATGTGGGTTGTCACTATTTATTAGGGAGATACATTTTTGTCATTTAGCATTTTAAATGTTTTTCCGGGAGGTGTGGAGCTTGCTATTCTTTATAATACATAAGAATTATAAGAACTTATGAATTTTGTAATAAAGAATACTTTTTTATCTGTACACTCATTTGTGAGAGATTGTATTCTAGTATATAGATCTGGAATGTCTAGCTGCCTGGCAGAAAAAAAAATATTTTGGGAGGTATCGCCTATGTGGGGGATCTGAATTAATATACTGTACACCTGAAGAACAGGTTCTAATGCAGCAACTGTGAAAGGCTAAATGCCTGAGGAGAGTACACAGGAACCCAATCCAACCTGCCCTGCTCATATGTACATTTAGGCTCCGTTCACACTTGTACGACTAGTCATGCGACTTTGGATACAAAGTCACATGACAAGTTGCAGTCCATTGTTTTCAATGGCACTCATTCAGATCTATGAACTATCTATAAGGTCACAGCAACTTTGAAAAAGTTCTCGCACTACTTTGATGTGATTTTATGTGGCATAAGTTCCAGAGAGTGTAAAGTCACTTTAAAAGTCACATTCCAAAGTTGTATTGGAAATCGTGTGACTTTGGAGTCACACAAGTGTGAATGGAGCCTAAGTGCATGATTTTCAACTAGTAAGAGCAAAATCTTAAAGTGAACATTGAACCCACAAGATAAAGTCCACTTAATAATTACCCCCTTGGAAAAATGCTACAAGCAACTGTACAAAACAAATAAACCTGCTAAGAAAAGTTTAAAAATGTACTTAGCTGACACCTGGCTTCTGCCTGCAGTGTATAGGCAATGGTGGCACCACAGTCCTTCCAATAAGACCTCGAGAATGCTCAAGGTCTCAAATCTCAAGAAGATACTCCTGGAGATTTGGGATATTCAGCATTCCCAGGTAGATCTAAGCAGAAAGATCATAACATCTCCCCCTCCAGAACAGACTTTGTGTGTAATGTAAGTATGTTTTTTTAACTTCTGCACAAATTTTTGTTTCTCTCAAAATGGAGTGCAACATTTTGCAATAAGGGATAATTAATATTTAATAAGTGACCCTCATATTTGGGTATAAGGTGCACTTGAGTACTGATCAGTCTCAAAACTTTCCATGTTTGCCATATATAAGTACCGAATGAATACAGAACATTCATTTTTGTAAGCCAAGGATCTACAAGACATGCAGTAAAGATGGTCTAGAGATATAACCTATGAGTCCTGTCCTTCAACATGGCTTTTATTGATTATTGATTGGCATGTTCATTGATTGTTTTGCTCTTTGGCCCTATTTTTTTAAAGCTTACTAAAAGCTAGCTACTGATTTGTTACAGGGAAAAACCAAACAATTTGTTACACATTTTAACCATTTAGAATTAACATGTACCGGATACACACGAGACGCAGCTACAATTTATACCAAAGCAGACTAATACCGTAATGCAAAGAGCAATATACAGTTGTGCTCAAAGGTTTGCATACCCTTGGAGAATTGGTAACAGTATGTACCATTTTTAAAGAATACATGAGTGAGCAGGCAAAACACATTTCTTTTATTTCTTATGGGATTCATAATTAACTGTAGGTCATAACAGAATGGCCTAATCATAAAACAAAACATGTCAACAAATAAACAAACTAAATTACCCCTGTTCAAAAGTCTGCATACCCTTAGTTCTTAATATTGTGTATTGCCTCTTTTAGCATGAATGACAACATGCAGTCTTTTGTAATATTTGTCTATAAGGTCCCAAATTCTTTTGGCCCAAAATGTCTCCATGTCATGCAAAGTCTTTCGTTATCTTGCAAGAGCCGCACATTTGAGATCTCCCCAGCATGGTTCTTTGATATTAAGATCAGGAAACTGTGGTGGACAATCCAGAACCTTCACCTTTTCTGCTGTAACCACTGGAGCATCAAGTTATCCTTTTGCTTAGGGTCATCGTCCTGCTGAAAAGTCCCAGAGCATCCTATGAGCAGCTTTCGTGCAGAAGAATGCTAATTGTCTGCCAGCATTTTCTGATAACATCCTGCATGCCATCAATTTTCACAAGATTCCTTGTGTCTTTAGAGTTCACACACAACCAAAACATCAGTGAGCTACCACCATGTTTCACAGTGGGGATGGTATTCTTGTCTCTTCAAACATAGCACTTATGATTGTGACAATAAAGCTCTATTTTGGTCTCATCACTCTAGATTACAGTGTGTCAGAAGCTGTGAGGCATGTCAAGGTGTTGTGGTGCATATTTTACCTGGGCTTTTTTGTGGCATTGGCGCAGTAAAGGATTCTTTTTGATAATTCAATCATGCGGCTCATTTTTGCTCAAGTATCATCATATCTTCCACCTTGAAACAACAACACCATCTATTATACATCTATTATTATCCTTCTCTAGGGGTCGATAATCAAGCAGTGGCTCCTATGTGCTGGCCACAGTACATTGCGGGTGGGAAGCGGGTAATCTAGGACTAAGGATTCCAAGCTCACTCCTTGGGCCATGATATCATCCAGGCAAGAAATAGGAGCCACTGCTTGATTATCGACCCCTAGAGAAGGATATCTATGGATGGGGAAAGTGGATCAGTGGATATCTGTAGATGCTGAGAGGATTTGAGGGTTTGATCCCACTATACGCTTTGACCTTCACGGGTCGAAGCCTGGAGGTGAGAGGCTAATCTAGCCGTGTGTTGGAGTTTCTGCACCTGGAGTCACTTTATGATCACGTGTGCGTGCAATTGCAGTAGTGGTGTCACCCACCCATTGGACATTTGTCTACACATTTTTTATTTTTGTTTGTGTTTTAGTGTGACATTTTTTGCACCTTAATTGCATGATTGATCACAGTTTAATTATTATAATTATTTATTGCTTTCATGTGTTAGAAATTTTCACAAAGATTGTTAATACACTTTACACACTATATTTATACACTATGTTTTTTATGCTATTAGTTTAATATATATTTTCTGATCACTATGACCACTTGATTATTATATGTATATTCATCTTACGAGGTGTATTGTATGTGTTATATATATTTTAAAATAATATTTTTTTATTAGTATTTTTTAAGTTCTATGAGTAGCGCCACATTTTTTGATTTTTATGTATTGCAGCATAGCTACATTTTCTACCTTGATTTAATAGACATGTATGTTGGCTTTGGAAGCCAATGGTTGCCAGTCCGAAACAATCTTTCCCTGACACTAACTGAACACCTCATTCTGCCATTTCCAATGACCCAAGCATCACAACAATTCAAAAGTGCTTGGGTTAGCACCCGTGCATATGACAAGCCATATCAAGCATCAGAAATTATTGTAATTGTTTGCAGATATTTCTTAAAATATCAAAGTATCTCTGTGACCCATAAGTGACTGTTCTCTCACCACCCGTATGCTGCATCCAAACATTGGCTTTATATGTCTGCTTTCAATGAGACCTGTCCATTTATGTGGACCCTAAAGATGGCGAGTCAATGCAGTAAACTAGCACTGCCATGGAAATAAACTTATACAGTTGTAAATGATAATAATGTGCATCTCTAAGTTACTATTGCAGTCAATGTCGGTGTTGTGGCAAAGTCATTCCAGAAATGTTGGAAAAATTGTGCGTCTATATTTTGGTGGGTGACATATCTGACCATTTTGGGGGCTGACATTTTTCATCCTAAAAACACAAATATTCCAGCTGCCATATTTGTAATGGTATTCCTTTGTATGTAAAGTTTAAAGCACAGTTGGCAAGATGAAAACCTACAGCACTTATCTTGTAAATCTTTCAGTGTGCTGGAAATATGTAGCTTGAAAGTATATTCATTTAGAAAGGTACCACAGAGTATGGTTAATAATTGTGTTTAAAAAAAAATCTGAACTGTATCTTTCTAAAAAAATTGATATAGCCAGGCATCTAACTATTTCAAATTGCAAGCACTTCATCTTTTTCATCTCGCTGTATACTATATAAGCTATACACTGACACATTTCACATTTATGGCAAATAATTAGAACATGCTGTACATTTTAAAGATCAAAATACTGTGACAATCAATTCCTGCATCTATGAGTGTGTCGAGCTTCTGGCTGAGGTAAACATCTCTGCAAGTGAAGATTTTGCTTTTTTAGGTTTGCAGTTGTAGCACAATACAATTGGATTTGCATACTCTTAACAAAAGCACATCATTTTTAGTGCACATTAAGGTGCAGCCTGAATAGACTATTAAACATCACAATATATACAAGGAGCATTCACTCTAACATTGGTTTGAGCAAGAAAAATACGCATTAGGTCTTGGTTTAGAGGAACATGTGACTCTTGTTTTTGATGTCTTGGCAGAGTACTGGGACTTGAGTAACCTATCTTTGACCCAAGTGCTGTCAAATCCAGACCGGCTTGGAGCTTACACTTTTTTTCTACTTTACACTCCCGAGGGTGAATGAGGTGGTGGCAGCGCAAACTGAATGTAAGTATAAGCAGAAGGCAGGCTAGGGAGCATGTTACTTTGCCCTGCAGTTGTATTTATATTTGTCCCTTTGTCTTTGAGAACAAGGCATTAACAAGAACTTGTGGTCATGTTGAAGCTAATTTAGGTGCCTGCAGATATATTTAAATATCTTGTGGAAACCCAGCAGCTCTAATATACAAAAAGCAAAATCAGATTCTGAACTATTGTCACGGACAGGCTCGGAGACCAGTAGCTATAGCAGAAAAGGGCCTCTCACCAGCCAGCAGAATTGGTATACATGCAGGTCACCCTGTCAAATGATGTGAGATCACCTGAGGTGCAGAGTCTAAGTGCTAACTGGTATTCACCAGAACCCCTGATGGTGGAGATGGGTTTAGCGGAGTGTTAGTACCAGGTCGTGATACTCAGGATTGCCCCCCCAGGAAGTGAATAAGCCAGGGTCCAGTAGCAGATAGAGCAGGTAAGGATCAAACAGAAGTGTAATCAGTAAACAAGCCAAAGGTCAGTAACGAAACGTTGCAAAGGTATGGATGGCAGCAGGAAAGACAAGAGCAAGATACTGGCTGGAGAAAGCACAATAATCTGGAAAACAGGAAGTGCAGATACATGGCTTAAATCATGAAGTTCATAGGAGGAGGAATTGCCCAGGGAGCTGTCCAGCATTCCAGGTGGCTAAGCAAGAAGGGATGTTGCCACACACAGAAGAGGTCCCAGGTTTGGACCCAGGCACTGACAACTATACTTGGCCAACTCTGTCATACCTATAGGTTTATCAACATAAAGCACAGTAATGATGAAAACTATAGTGTAAAACAGGAGATGGTAAAATAAGACAAATATTGTACGTTTAAGTATCACTATTCCGATATTCAACTAGATAATAATATACAGTAAGTGTGCTGTCTGTCATAAATGTATTAAATCATTACAAAAAATCCATCACTTTTGTTTGCCTGTTTTATGCTGTCTGTCCTATTAATATTTAATACTTTACATTATATACTGTAAGTAGAAAGAAAACTCAACCTATAGAGATTATGTCATATTCTATACCATCCCTTATAAACAGAGCCCATTATTTCTCAATTATAGTGAGATGTTTCATTTTGAAAATCCCATCTATAAATTCCAAACCTTGTTTAAATATTTCCTGTGTTATAGTTCTGTATTTTTCAAATGGGATTATAGTATTAATTTGTTCTATCTAGTGCAAGACTGTCATAAAGGAGATTGACACCCTGCGTAGGATTATACATTTTCTAGCTATAAAAATATGTTTCGCTCAGGAATATTCTATAATAATGCTGTACATCTTTTTTAGTCATGATTCCAAAAATACATAGGGCACTAAAGATAGCTGCAAATTTAAAATTGTCTAAAATAGACCCTGTTCAGTCTTGCCTGGGGCACACTGTATTCTTGGTGGATTGGCTTACACTCCCTAATCTAACTCCCTATCTGTGATGACCTGTGTATCTCCTCCACTGACTGCCTTGAGATTCTCTTCCCCTTTCATAACCAACATATCTACTGGAGAAACCTGCCTGTGACACCATGTACTATGCCTTGTGCAAGACGGATCACCTGTGGACAATTGGCAATCTTATAGCCCATTATCATATATAGTATTAGTCATTACAGCTCTGATCTCACAAGCACTATGTTGCATTTTAGTAAACTTGCTAAATATTTGTCATGATTTAGTGTTGGTGGCCACAGCTGTTTCAAAATTATCTATATACTTTTTTTATTATTCTGGGGATCTGGACGGCCATGGTCTATAATCCATTTTGCCACCAAATACTTGATGCCCCTCCTAGTTTGCCAACTTAATTATAGTGGTTTTCTTTTAAATATTCTGAAATGCTACAGAAAAGCGCTAATCTGATTAATTGTGATTATACTTCAATTTTGTCATTCTAGAGATGCCCTGAGCTACCCTTTATATCGCTTTGGGTCTCTGTAATTAAAAATATCAAAACTAGGGAGGACTCATATTCTCTTGCTGAGTTGCCATTCTAAGTAATTAAAAAGCCATAGTGCTGAATATTTGAGATCACACTTCAGATTATAATGAGGTAATGCAGTCCTCCCCCAATCATTTAGAATTACTGTCCTTACAAATTTCCACAAATTTTGACTTGATCGTGTCTTCCTGAAATAAAGGTCTTCCAGAAATAAAGGTATCTGCTATCGAACATCTCTTTTTTCCAAACAACCCCTTTATCCTTCCCTGTTTGTTCCCATTTATTTTCTTCCTCCACCTTTGTTCACACCATACGCCACTATGATATGATAAAATAGAACTATGGCCTTCCATTTAAATATATATGTTGCATCATTTAATTGTAAGCAGGGATGTGCTCCTAGGTCAGTCCAAACACTGAACTTTGCTTGTACTGACGTTTGTCTACTACTACTACTACTATACAGTATATAACAGTTTCTTGCTTTACATTAGTTGTAAAGGGAGCAACCCTCCTTCACAACCACTGTTGTTACACGGCACCATTCATTTCCTGGCCTGAAATAATCTAACATTTTTTGGGGGGGGAAGGGGGGCACAAGTTTTTTTGTTTTTCAAATTATTTTGCATTCTACATATTATTTACGTACAGTTAGGTCCATATATATTTGGACACGGGCACAATTTTAATTTTTTTCAGGTATTTACCAAAACATATTCAAGCTTTAGCTTTATAATGGATATGGGCTAAAAGTGCACACTCTCAGGTTTAATCTGAGGGTATGTACATCCAAACTGGAGGAAGGGTTTAGGAATTACAGCTCTTAAGAGTAGCCACCCCCCTTTTTCAAGGGACCAAAAGTAATTGGATAATTGAATCAAAAGCTGTTTCATGGCCAGGTGTGGGCTACTCCTTCCTTATTTCTTCATCAATTAAGCAGGTAAAAGGTCTGGAGTTGATTCTAAGTGTGGTATTTGCATTTGGAATCTATTGCTGTGAACCTACATCATGCGTTCAAAGGAGCATCGTAAGGCTTCAAAAACAACACAAATCCATCAGAGAGATAGCAGCAACATTAGGAGTGGCCAAATCAACAGTTCGGTACATTCTGAGGAAAGAAGAATCCACTGGTGAGCTCAGCAACATAAAAAGGCATGGATACCCACGAAAGACAACAGTGGTGGATGATCACAGGATCCTCTCTATGGCAAAGAAAAACCCATTCACAACATCCAGACAAGTGAAGGACACTCTCCAGGAAGTGGGAGTATCATTGTCAAAGTCTACAATCAAGAGAAGACTTCACGAGATTAAATACAAAGGGTTTATCACAAGGTGCAAACCATTCACAGAATAGAAAAGCCAGATTAGACTTTGAAAAAAAAAACAGTTCTGGAAAAGCATTCTTTGATCGGATGAAACTAAGATTATTCTGTACCAGAATGATGGGAAGAAAAAGTGAGGGGAAGGCTTCGGACAGCTCATGATCCAAAGTACACAACGTCATCTGTAAAACATGGTGGATGAAGTGTGGTGGCATGGGCATGCATGGCTTCCAGTGTCACTGGGTCATTGATGTTTATTGATGATGTGACAGAAGACAGAAGCAGCTGGATTAATTCTGCAGTGTTTAGAGATATATTGTCAGCCCAGATTCAGCCAAATGCAGCAAAGTTGATTGGACGGCGCTTCACAGTACAGATGAACAATGATCCAAAACACACTGCAACAGCAACCTAGGAGCTTTTGAAGGAAAAGAAGTTGAATATTTTGCAATGGCCGAGTCAATCAGCTGATCTCAACCCAATTGAGCATGCATTTCACTTGCTGCAGGCAAAACTAAAGGCAGAAAGACCCACAAACAAAGAACAACAGAAGACAGCTGCAGTTAGAGCCTGGCAAAGCATCAGAAAGGAGGAAACTCAGTCTTCGGTAATGTCCATTGGTTCTACACTTCAGGCAGCCATTGCCAGTAAAGGATTCCCAACAAAATAATAAAAAGGAACATTTTATTTATGACTATATTCATTTGTCCAATTACATTTGAGCCCCTGAAAATAGAGGAAGTGTGCATACAGAGCAAAAAGTATGAAAATTGTGCCTGTGTTCAAATTTATATGGACCTAACTGTATTTTTTCTTGTTGTATTCGACTGTAGCATGCAAACACCTACTAAAATGAGCCTTGAGTACAATGTTTTTTTGAGTCAGATGAGCCTATATTGTTTAAACAATAGATCTGAATTTTGTCTGCAATTCTAGCTCAGAAGATTAACAAAGGACATAATATTTTCATCAAAGGATTGCAGAGGGTATTCTATATGCATATTCTATAAAACTGGTGAATGGTCAGAAATACCAATAGGGACATATACAGTGTCACACTTTATATTTCCAGCATTCTTGTGTTAGACACAATGGTATGATCTTTGTGCAACAATGAGTTCTAGCTGGCGTGTAATGGGTATAGGAAATATTCAATGCAGCTGTAACTAGCTGTCTACCCATCCCAATTCTATCAGCTCTACTTTCCTGGGATTAAAAGAAATATTTCAAATGGAGTAATTTGCTCCAGAAAGAACATACAACCTGGCTGAAAATATCTAGACAAGGATTCATCGCCCATATTGAGCATTAGTATGTAATAGTATTATTGGCAGTGTTAAGCTAGCTGCGACAAGAAAACTTGAAGTGGGATTACTATTAACAGTATATTTTCTATCTTTGCCAGATTGAATATATAGCAACCCTCAGGATCATTTTCTTCACTTGAGAATTTCCTTTGTGTCTCCATGACATACCAGCCCTGAGGCTCCTCAATAAAAAGATGTGCAGTAACCATGGTGCCCCCTACGGACCAACATAAATCTTAATCGAGAAGCGTGCTCAGGAGTCAGTTGTGCATCTTGAAGATAAAATATATCAGAATCAATTTTTTTATAAAAATCAAAAGAATGAGAATATTTTCTTTCAGGAGGAGATTCTTACTCTATGTTGGGATTTTTCTCTCTGTGTTTGTGTCCCTTACTAAATGTAGTTTGTTGCTAGACTATAACCAACCTAATCATCATTCACCTTTTTGGGCTCTGCAGGTCTGACTTAAGTTCAATGGGTAGATTGCTTTTGCCTGTTACTGTGAAGGAGGTTCCAGTAATCAGTGCTGGAAAGGTGATCACTGAGTTATGAATATGTATTTGACCCAACTAATCCCTATGGTTTTGAAAGATGATACAATATGTGGATCACCTTTCCAGAGTGTTCTCTATCTCTAGGGCTTCTGCTTGAAGAAGAAAAATGGTGATCTCTAGAGTATCTCTCTACTTGGACCTTTCCCCAAGTCTGGGACATGTGCCAGAAACCTAGGGGCTTAGGCCGCATTCATACCTTGCATTCTGGGAATGTGCACAGAAACATGTAATTCTCCAAGTGGTCCTGGAAACACGTGGAAAACACACTAAAACCTGCATAGTGCTTGCAGTGCCATTAATTCTTAATGGCACCTGATACATAGGTAGAAAAACGCAAAACGCACAAGGCTCACTAAAAAAAAAAATGAAGGAGCTACTTTGCCGTGTTTCTCATGTGAAGGGCAGCCCCTTATACTGATGTGTGACAAAAGCGCAAAAAACACTATAAAAAGTGATGCAGCTCATTGTGCAGGTGTGAATGGGGCCTTAAGTGACTTCCTAGAGTGGATATCTGGAAGTAGTTAGGTTGCAAAGAATCTTCTTACTGAAGAGTTTTTCAGAGAAGCTGGGTGAAAGTTACTGGAGATTGTAAAAAGGATTCATCGCCCATCAATCAAGGGATCTTTGACTGCTTTTAGAGGGTCAAAAGACAATTAGAGAGAGGTCCACTAACTTAAGAAAGAATGGGACTGCTCTTACAGGGTCATAGACCTGTCTGTCTGTTCCGACTGCAACTTCAAAATATCTATCCTAGTTTTGTGTTAAATTGAATTTAGCAATAAAAAGGTAAAAAGTTGAGGTAACTGGTGCCAAATTTATTTTTGACTCCACCAGACACCAAGGACTGGCCGTCTGGTCACAGGTTTACTTCAAAACATAACTGTACAAGCTGCTCCTGATTCCAGAGCTATTTTAAAATGACAATGCTGTCAGAAACAACCGACTTCCAATCCTGCTAACAGGTGCAGCATTTTTCTGCAGTATTAGGTCACTGGAATGGTGTGATCTGTTGCTGCAGAGGTATACAAGGGCTGAGATTAGGTCAAGTAGACTGACTGCTGGGTCTACCAATAACTATGCAATAACTTTGGGTAGAATGTTGTTTTTTATTTATATCTACCTGGAGTTTGAGTTTAGTCGCCCAAATCTAAAAGGAACCTATACTAAAAGAGGTATGTAACCTGTGACTACTAATCTCCTTCTGAAAATCCTAGTTTCTTGCCCGTCTCTGGCATCAGAACCTGAGTCATGAATCAGTAACAAGAATGCAGCAAGTGATGTTAGAGTGAAGTCATACTATTTCTTGGTCAGAAAATAGTGAAGTAGATGACTCAGAATGACAGCTAGGCAACTGTATTTTTAAAAGCAAATTGCAGCAGACATGATTTTTTGTTTTTAGATCTTGTTTACTTGAACATGCAAAAAGAATGTGAAATTTATTTTTCATCTTTTTCTGAATATGTACGTATTAAAGCATTTTCTTATATTTAGGTCGCTAAGGAGTGATTAGAGATATAAATATAGCACATCTAAGGATTTCAGGAAATTTGCATGTCATAATGGACAATCTTCAGTCTTGGACTGTAGGCCATTAAATAGAAAATGTTCTTTTTCATGTAACTAATGTGAATTCATAGAAGCTATACTGTATACCAGTGTTTCTCAAACCTTTTTCAGTTAAGGCACCTTTACAATTGTAGACAGTCTTGAGGAACCCTCTAAAATTATGGACAGTCTCGGGGCACCCCATTCTAAAATGTAAAAATATCTTCTAATAGTTTATATAACACAGGGACATCTACACATAGAGGACACCCAATGTTAGAGGTGATTTATTCTTCCAAAGAAAATACAGCTTTGCACACTGGTACTGACTAGTATTCCAATGTTTCTCTTCTCCCTCAGTTTTTCTCCATCACTCAGCTAATGTGACCCCTGTGCTTACTGAGAGGGGCTGGGGAGGATCAAACAAGGATGCAGTGCAGGCACCCAACATCCACCTTATCAACTGATGTCATGTTAGGTCATCAGTGGCTAGGTGGCCATAATGGTGCACAATGAAAATCTCTGGCTTTGTGTTACTAAAAGGCAGGCTTGTTCCACCCTCTGGCTTGTACTGTATACACATTTTGGGCAATTTTTAGACATTCTTCCAAGGCACCCCAGGGTGCCTGGGCAACCTGGTTTAACCTCCTTGGCGGTATTCCCGAGTGTAGCTCGGGGTAACATTTCAGTACCAAGAGCGGTAACCCCGAGCTACACTCGGGAATACCATGCGGCGCTGCTCCGGCATTTGTTCTTCACTTACCTTACCCTGCGCTCCCGCAATGTGTTCCCTGCAGCGTCCCCGGCCATCTCCTCCGGCCGATGCCGGCATCCGGCTTCTGTGTCCTGTCCCTGTGACGTCGGGACGTACGGGCGCCGCCGGTGGCGGGAAGTTTAAAAATTTTAAATAATGTCATTTTTTTTTTTACATTTTACATAGTAAAACATTGCTGCCTCAACCAATTTCACATACATTTTGTCCCTAGTGCTTTGTCCTGTGCCCCACCTGCATTTTGTCTGTTCTTTCTGCCTGGAAACTGAGAAACGTCCATGGCGTCCAAAAAGTGTCCCTTTAGGTCAAAAGCGGTTTAGATCAGCTAGAGAACAGCGATAGTAAATCAGAACCACTTGCAGAATTGAGTGATAATGATTTGTGGGGAAATTCGTCATCAGACACTGAAAACGATTCTGCGACTTTGCTCAGCGATGTGCGAACTTGGCGCTATATTTCAAATTTCAGTGTTTTTGGTTTGATTATATTATTGAATTAAATGTATTAATATTATATTATTATTTTTTATGATTATTTATTAAATTATAATTTATGATTTTGTGTTTAAAATTTTATCATCCCCGGGATGTTTAATAGACTCTTGTTCAGACAGATTTCAGTGAGTTATTCCTAAATATTACAGCCTACAATAAAAAAACAACATATTTCCATGCAAAATAATGGTACCGCTTTCAGCACCAAAAATCGGAAATAATCATACCGCCAGGGAGGTTAAAAAGACTGTTGTGTGTTATCTTTGTAATTATAAAGAGAAATCTGAGAATATGAAAACAGTACTTTTTATACAAAATGTCCCTTTTTATCAATGCCAGTACACGAATGTCATACTGTATTTGTCTTTTATATGACGTTTGCCAACAGCTGAAAGTATCTTGAACTCATTCAGCTGGTTTTGCTCTGGTGTTTCCTTCTGAAGTTCTATAATTTGTTCTTAGCTAGTCTGGCTGTTCACCAGGGAGGGGGGTGAGGTGTTTAAGCCTAATTTTTGGTAAGCTTCAAATTCCAACCATCTTCCTTGAAAGTCCTAAGGCTTTTGCTCCTTCAATGGGCTCTAATAAACTAATGCGTGGAACATATTTCTATGCAGTCTATTTTCATTATCCATATTATGTTTTTGTTTTTTTTTTTAAATAATCCTTGAGTTGGAATTGGTGCTAGTTGGTTCTCCACAGTACAGATCGAACACTTCTGCATCTTTTGGAAAGCTCATGTTCACCTTTATTTCATCTACTTTATTAATCAGTATCTGATTTACTCAATGGCTACTACTGATTGTTAAAATACTGAAAAAGGGGGCATAAATGCTACTCATTAAAGCCCTTCAAATCTAGGCTGTATGTATTTCTAGACCAGCAACAGTTTCCGCTTGTTTGGAAACTGAACCACTCATTATTAGTATAATTAGTAGAAAGTGGTGGCGTTTATACAGACACTCTCACTTTCCCCTTAGTTGACAAGGTGACAGTGACTTTTTAACCTACCCTCTAATGCGTAAAGCAGAGCTAAAGTCTTTTTTTATAGCAAGCAGATAGGCTTGGCAGAGTATCCCCTTCAAATCTAGGCTGCGTGTACATCTTGAACAGCAGCAGTTTTCGTTTCAGTGCAAGATGGGCAAAACAATACACAAACTGAACCAGGCAAATTCATGCATCCATAAGTAGTAGAAGTAGTGGGCTTCATACAGACACTGTCACTTCCCCTGAGTCAGCAAAGTGATAGCACCTTTTTAACCTACCCCTAACACTTAAAGTGGAATTAAAGGCAGTCTGTTTACTGCAGAAGAGACATGCAGACTCTCTTCTGCAATAAATCAAACCTACGTGCCTGCTCACAGTCTTTCTTAAAATGTGCACTGAGCTGCGCATGCACAGCTCAGTATCCATTCCAGCACTGTGCCTGTGTAATGGAATTACTGAACTCCTGCACAAGTGCGGGAGTTACGTCATCCCTTGCAGGCTTAGCAAGATGGCCAAAGACAGCAACCCGGAAAAAGCTAGGAACAAGTACCTTGTTCCAGAAGGCCTGGTATTTGCCTGTCTGTTCATCATCAAACTGTAGTCTAGCTCTTATCTTATGTTCTTATCGGACAGTAAAGGCTTTCTCATAACACTCATCTCATGCAAGTTGAACTGGTACAATCTCTTTGTGATTGTGCATGCATGCACTCTGACCCCAACTTTTGCAAGAGTTACCAAAACACCCTGCAATGGAATGTCTTGGGGGAGCTTTTTAGAATCTAATTGTCAGCTCTTTTAGTATAAAATGGCCACACGGCATTTGCTGGGCTGGCAGTCTTGGACAACTTAGTAGTCAAATTATACATTATATAGCTATAGATATAACTATATAATTATAGGATTGTTTACCTTACAGTG
The DNA here is from genome assembly GCF_062004578.1 of Staurois parvus. Taxonomy (NCBI): domain Eukaryota; kingdom Metazoa; phylum Chordata; class Amphibia; order Anura; family Ranidae; genus Staurois; species Staurois parvus. Next base: position 2,549,741 of record NW_028318003.1, read on the forward strand.
GAATGGTTGAATTTAAATCATTTTTCATTCTTTTAAAATCCCTTGCCAGACCCAAAGGAGTCCACAACTTTCTGTCTGAGGGCTTTAGATGATATCTAAGGTGTAAATAAGACAGGTTCCACCTGCATACAATGTAAAGCGGTTCTAATCACTGAAACGAGTCTAATTTCATGAATTTGAAGTAATGGTAAATGTAGGGGTTTACTTACATTTTCCATATGGCATCTGTGTTTTTTGCTAATTTAGATCATTAAATGAATACAGCTTTAAAGTGTTACTAAACCTAGGACCCTGCATTCACTATATCTGGTCTCCCACAGTACAAAGAACACAGAAGTGCAATTATTTTAGTAAATATAAATGGCTAAAAACCTTTTCTAATCAGCAGTTAGAGCAGTCTTGTGACTTCTTTCTGTGTCCAGCCGAGCGCTGGTTAAAGCTTGTAGGAGGAGTTTTCATTCAGCTCTAGGAAGATACAGGACCCCTGACGTCTGTGTGGACATTGCTAATTAGCCCTGTGTTGATCACATGCACTCTCCCAAGAGAAAAAAACCTCCCTAGCAATACACACCAAACTGAGCATATGCAGAGTGTCTCCACACGATATGTCTTTATCAGGAGATAAGAGGGGGACACTGGAAGAAGGGGAGGATCAGAGAAGTAAGGATCAAACAGCATTTTTACACAATGCAGAGGATTAACCTCTTAGGTTTCACAGTAAGTATAGCAAGCATGCTTTACTGCAACACTGATAAAGACTGATTTTACTGTTGTGGGTTTAGTAACACTTTAATTTCCCTTTAAAATATTAGTCCACTGAACATCATTTTTAAGGTTTTTGATTTACAAACCAGCTTCCTATGTACTTTAAAAAAAACTCTGCACTTACATTCCTTAGTCTACAAACCAGCAGTGTTCATTTCAGTGGGACTCACTCCCACTAAGGGAAATCTTGGTGTAAATACTTTAGTATCTGAGTTTAAGTGGGAGAAACTAAAAAAGCCAATGTATTATTCAACCATGTTTTTGGCGGAGTAAACCTACACATCAATATTAATGGCGACTTAAACAAAAGGTTGATTTACCAACATAACAGAGCCAGTTTGCTTTGCAATGTGAATTTTCACTAAGCTACGGTAAGTAGATAAGACAAATCTTTGTTCAAATCACCCATGCAATCATGTGCAAGCAAAAAATTTTTTTTTTTTTAGTTTTTTTTTTTTTAATTTCTTGCATTATTTGGTATTCAAAGTAAACACAATACGTAAAATTTGAAACAAAATATTACCTTTCTTTACATCACCATATAATCAGATTTAGACAGTAAGAAATGTTACAATGTACATACTGTATTTTTCTGAAAAAAATCATATTTCTTTTTTACTAAGACCTCCCAATGCCTAACACTAACCATGCATTGCACGTGGCGTGTGAAAGAACAGTAGTGCACTACAAAGAAACTGCATGTGACATTACGTGATCCCTGTCGGACATGTGTCACTTTAACAGGAAAGTATAATGACTGAGCTACAGGACGAATGGCTAGAGTAGACCTTTTGAGGGAAAACGCTTCAAAGACACAACTCTGTTTATGTCAGTATCAGAAGTATAAAAAAGTTTTTTCGGTGAGCTTGTCATTTCCAGATGTGTAATCTCAGGGGGTCTGGTTATAAATAAAATGAAGGAAGGAAATGGGAAAAATGTCAAAGATGTAATCCACAGTGCCCAGATTTCAGATTATGTTTTTTAATTCTTGCAGAGCACAAAACTTGCTGACTAAAAAACCATTATATCACAGACAGACAGATCTTTCCTTTAACAAGTTTGATGGTTCAATTGGAACTAGTTAGAAGTGAAGCTGGGGAACACAATGAAGTCACACAGAGCAGGTCAACATTGTTAGTACCCATCTCTAATCATTATTTTACACTTGTCAGAATGCCAGCGGCTGTGGCTCCAGCAGGTTTAGTGTTCTATATCCCAGGGATTCCTACTTAGCAACAAATGATATGAATTTTACTGACTGTGCAAGGAGGACTATTAGTTTCATTGTTTACTCAGGTGCAAAACTGGATGCAATTTGATTAAGAAATGCACAGCAAGTGAGTTTGTTACATTTATTCCTCTGCAGTATTACCAGAGACTTCTGAAAACTGTAGGGTCCCTTTCACACAGGCCGGATTTGTTTTTCTCATCAGAGGATCTGTCTGATCCACTGCTGAGCTGAGCGTAGCAGGTGGATGACAGGTCCATGTCCGCTCCACTTATGCAGGACAGAAAGAGCCACAGCCCGCTCTGCTCTATGGGCAGTCGGATGTAAACACATGGGCTGTTCATTTACACCCGACTGCCCTCTGATCCGATTGCCCTGATGAAGGGGAACAGATACCCCTCCTGCTTGTTTTTTGCCATATCGGATCGGATTGCAGGTAGGCGGTTGTAAATGGGCAAAAATTTATCTACATCAGCAGTTCATTAGAGGAGAATAGAGGGTCCAATTAGGTCTGCCTGAAAAACAGACAGGTGGACCCAATTAGACCGCTCGTGTGAAAGGGGCCTTGCAATGTTATGTTTTTTCCTTCACATGCCTTCATTATTACAAAAGAAGAGGATTTGAATGTATATGTTTGGGAGTGTTAGTGAAATGTATGCATTTTTGTGAGCGCTGAATTTCCATTCAGCACCCACATAGATAGAAGATGTCAACGTGACTTTCACTTATAGTACGTGACAGCAGGGCACACTTAGGGGTATCCAAAGAGCCCCACACAAATAATCTTGTTGGATATATTAGATTATGTTGAGAGTATCTGATTACATACTATGTACCTGTTTTGCAATACTATCAGTAAACTACAGTTGCAAGAAAAAGTATGTGAACCCCTTGGGATTACGTGGAGTTTTGCATGAATTGGGCATAAAATGTGCTCTGAACGTCATCTAAGTCACAATAATAGAAGAACACAGTCTGCTGAACATAATACTACACAAACATTAGATGTTGCCATGGTTTAATTTCACATAACATGTAAACATTCACAGTGCAGGGAGGAAAAAGTATGTGAGGCCCTAGCTTAATGACTTCTCCCAGAGCTAATTGGAGCCAGGAGTGAGCCAACCTTGACTCCAATCAGTGTGATGATATTGGATGTGTTGCTGACAGCTGTCCTGCCCTTAGAAAACACACACCTGTTTTGGGTTTACTGGTTTCAAGAAGCACTGTCTGATGTGAACCATGCCTCGCAGAAAAGAGCTCTTAGAAGACCTACGATCAAGAATTGTTGACTTTCATGAAGCTGGAAAGGGTTACAAAAGTATCTCCAAAAGCCTTGATGTTCATGTGTCCACGGTAAGACAGACTGTCTGCAAATGGAGAAAGTTTAGCACTGTTGCTACTCTCCCTAGGCGTGGTCATCCTGTAAAAATGACTGCAAGAGCACAGCGCAGAATGCTGCATGAGGTAAAGAAGAATCCCAGAGTGTCAGCTAAAGACCTACAGAAATCTCTGGCACATGCTAACATTTTTGTTGACACATCTACAATAAGGAAAACATTAAACAAGAATGGAGTACATGGGAGGACACCACGGAGGAAGCCATTGCTGTCCAAAAAGAATATTGCAGCACATTTGAAGTTTGCAATGGAGCACCTGGATGTTCCACAGCACTACTGGCAAAATATACTGTGGACAGATGAAACCAAGATTGAGTTGTTTGGGAAGAACACACAACACTATGTGTGGAGAAAAAAAAAGGCACAGCACACCAACATCAAAACCTCATCCCCACTGTAAAACATGGTGGAGGGAGCATCATGGATTGGGGCTGCTTTGCTGCCTCAGGGCCTGGACGGATTGTTGTCATTGATGGGAAAATGGATTCCAGAGTTTATCAAGACATTTTGCAGGAAAACGTACGACCATCTGTCCGCCAACTGAAGCTCCGCAGAGGATGGGTGATGCAACAGGACAATGACCCAAAGTATACAAGTAATTCAACAAAACAATGGCTGCAACAGCACAGAATACGCCTTCTGGAGTGGCCCAGTCAGAGTCCTGACCTCAACCCGATTGAAATGCTGTGGCATGACCTTAAGAGAGCGATTCACCCCAGACATCCCAAGAATATTGCTACACTGAAACAGTTTTGTGAAGAGGAGTGGTCCAAAATTACACCAGATCGTTGTGCAGGTCTGATCTGCAACTACAGGAAAGTTTGGTTGATGTTATTGCTGCCAAAGGAGGGTCAACCAGTTATTAAGTCCAAAGGTTCACATACTTTTTCCTCCCTGCACTGTGAATGTTTACATGTTATGTGCAATTAAACCATGGCAAAATCTAATGTTTGTGTAGTATTATGTTCAGCAGACTGTGTTCTTTTATTGTTGTGACGTATATGACGTTCAGAGCACATTTTATGCCCAATTCATGCAAAACTCCACGTAATCCCAAGGGGTTCACATACTTTTTCTTGCAACTGTATGTAAAGTTGTTTACTTTTTTATTTCTAATTGTAGGTGACTATTCTTAGTCCTGATTCACACTACTGCGACTTCTCATGCAACTTGCTGTGACATGTGACACAGAAAGGTACATGAAAAGTCAAAACACATTAATTCAATGGGTGCCATCTTAATTGCTGTGACTCAAGTTGCAGCAACAAAAAAATAGTTCCTGCACTACTTTTCTGTGTTTTCTGTGAGTGCCATAGACTGCAATGTTAAAATATCTGTGTGACATGGGGGTTGATTTACTAAAGCTAGTGCAAAATCTGGTGCAATTCTGCATAAAAACCAATCAGCTTTCAGGTTTTATTATCAAAGCCTAATTGAACAAACTGTAGTTAGAAGCTGATTGGCTACCATGCACAGCTGCACCAGATTTTGCACTCTCCAGTTTTAGTAAATCAACCATTTTGGCTTTTTCAGAGGGTTTTGTAAGTTCAATAATATGTCACTATAATATATCATACTCTGTATTGTTATGATTTGCCAATTCCTATGTCACATGAAAGTTGCACTGAAATAGCACCATGTTGCAAGCAAGTCACAATGCAGAGTCACACTGAAAGTTGCATGACTTTGGGGTCACAGCAGTGTGAACCGAGCCTTACTTACCTGTCCACACTCCTACTGGGAAACAAACAGCCATTACTTTCAGAAGAGTAGCTTCTTCTGTACATGTGCTTATGAAACTTCCTCGTGTGAGGCCATCTATTACACTTTGCAGTAGAGGGCAGTGTCTCTATAGCAATTAATGTGAATTTTCCGCATGCACAGAAGTTGCACTGCAGGGAGACTACAGCGGCAGCTTTGGGTTTCACAGCAGGGCACATGGAGGGGATCTGGCAGGCACATGAATAGGTAAGTATCAGACTTTACATAGGAACTTCAGTCCCGCTCCTTCCTCTTTCTTTTACTCCCTTTTACCTGTTATCCAGTGTTGTTGTCGATTTAGGTACTCATCTGCCCAGTAAATCCAGTCTTTTCCTGATGCAATTCACTGCTCATGTGTCCAAACGCATGCCCCACGATGTCATTTTTCCCTCTAACATCATTATGAGCCCAGCTGCCTCCTTCGTGCCCAACTGCCTTTTTCAGCACTTGGCTGTTGAGTACCTGCTCATGCATCCTCCTAGGATATGTGAAAAATATCTTTTAAATCATTCAACAAAAAAAAAAAGTCTGCTTTAGGGCAGTACTAGCTGAGTATCAATTAAAGGAAAATATATAAAGAGTACACTTACCCTTCAAATCAGTATAATGGAACTTTGATAAAACAAAATATTTTTGAACATTAAAGGAGAACAATTTATAGCAGAGTGCATACCACTACAATGTTACTGCAGCCATCATAAAATGCAGACCATGGTTCTGATTCTACATCATCCCACGGTGTCCCCCCTGTTTAATGCTGCACAGCTTTGATTGGCCATGTTACCCCACACTTTGTTCACTATCAATGGTTTTATGCTTGCTTTGAGTTGAGTCCCATAGCAAACAGAATGCATTGTACATTTGTAAAGCACAGCACTGCGCCTTTTAAACATATTGTCTTTTGTGTTTGCTTTTTTTTATGAAGAAGTGCGTGTGCCCCCTTAATGGGCAGCAGAGACCGGAGGTGACTCAAAGTTATAAAACACAGCACAATAGCAGTCAAGCTGTGAGCAGCACTACCATGTATAATCTACATCTGAGGTCTGTATAATGTATGCCTACGTGATGAAGGGAGGTCATATTGAACAGTTAGGTAAATACTGCAGTCATCTTGCAGTCAAAGTGTAACTGTAGGCAAACAGCTAAATATACAGTTCAAATACATACAGTATGTGTGAACTGTCTTAGCAGCAAACTAAAATTAGAATTCTGTTCATCCAGTTTTCTAATTCATGCAGGAAATCAGATAGTTGCACACCTGTGCCTTTGCCTGCTTCCACTTAGAGGTTCATGGATTACTGCGAATCCTGGAGTTAGGCAGTGTATAGATATACATTCAAGGGGCTCTCACCACCGATATCACTCAAAGAAGGAATTCTTGGCCACAATCCAACACGTTATGAATGAATAAAAATGAAGAAATGATTCTGCACCATTCCACTGTTATACAGGGCTTTTACCAAATGCAGTTAATCCATATAGGTCAAACACGTAGTAAATCTGGCCAATACTACCTTAGATTGTGCGCCCCTTGAGGGTTAGTGACTGATGTGAATGTACAATATGTATGTAAAGCACTGCATAAATTGATGGGGCTGTATATGTACCTAAAATAAATAAATACTGATCATTATACATTCAACTGCATTCTTCTGTAGGGTAGTCAGACCTAATCCAGGCACCTCTGACAGACACTATGCAAAGTCCTGAACATTTTCTTTTCTCTGCTGTTTATGGAGAGTGAAGAAACTTCACTGATGAGGTCACCTCTTTGCTCCTTTCTCCAATCAGTAAACTTTATTTGTTAGTTTCAGATAAGTACTGCAGTAATTAGCTACAGAACAGTGCCTTCCTCTCCCAGTCAGGGGTACAGGGTGTTACAGGGGGATCGTACAAAGATAGATTGGGATACTATTCAAAATCAATTTAGCACTGATTAAAATATAAAGGTAGATATAAAAGACAGCTCTGTGATCTTTTTTTAAAGGTGTTTATATTTTATTTCTTAGATATGTGACTTCATAGAAATGTAATAATAAGCACTGAATTGGTACTGGCAGTGGGAAAGCTGTACCAACAACAGCAATAACAATACAGACACCTAGTCACACACATTCACTCTCGTCCTCTTCAGCCCCACCAAGAACACAGCTTATAAGATACCATGTCCATCTATAACACAGCATTAGTTCTCACCCAACCATGGGTCCCATATCTCTTTGAATTTATAGGAGCACCCTCGCCCACTGAATATATTTGTACAGCTGTGCTCAAACGTTTGCATCCCCTGGCAGAAATTATGAAATTTTGGCATTCATGTTGAAAATGTGACTGAACATGCCAAAAAACGCTTTCATTTAACGATAGTGATCATATGAAGCCATTTATTATCACATAGTTGTCTGGCTCCTTTTGAAATCATAATGATAACAAAATTACCCAAATGACTCTGTTTAAGCCCTGGTTCACACTAATGCAGTGCAGAATTCGCAGCATTTTCAGTGCAAATTCCACACCGCATCAGAATCGCACTCCGTCCATGCGAACCGTTGCGGGGGTGTATATTAACCACTTCCTGTCCAGCTCATGTATATAAACGGCCGGACAGGAGCAGTGCAGGGGCGGGTGGCCGTTTATAAATGGCCTCCCCGCCCCCTACTTATGCAAGCTCCCTGGGAGCACACAGCACCGTGATCCGGTGCCCCTCCGGACACAGTGGAACACCGATCGTTGTACGGGACCTCTGTGCGAGGTCCCGATCATGTGATCACTGATTGGCCAATCAGTGATCACATGAAGAGTAGTAAGCAAGATGTCACTTCTGACATCATTGCTTACTACGTGTGAAATCTGTGAATGATCACAGAGGTCACATGGTACAAGGCTATTCACAACAGCCTTGCACCATATGACAAGCTGTGACCAATCACAGCTCACACAGTATTTCTCAATGGCTGCAAGAATGCAGCCAGAGAGAAGGAAAATTATTACTTTTACAGCCTTTATGGGTGTAAAAGCAATCAGTGTAAAAAAAAAAAATCTTCATAATCCCCCACAAGTAGTACAGTGTCACTATGGTGACACTGTACTGCTACGGTGACAGTATGTAAAAAAAACAAAAAACAAATAATAATATAATAAAATGAAAATGTAAAAAAAAATTAAAAAAAATTATAATTTTTGGTTATAAACTAATTTGTTTTTTTTTTTTACTAAAAAGATAACTGAATAAATTTTGGCCAAGATTTATGAAGAAAGATTATTTATTTGCAAAATTTTATAAGAAAAACACTTTTTTTCAAAATGTTTGGACTATTTCATTTATATAGCAAAAAAAAAAAAATTCTACTGGTGAATAAATACCACTAAAATAAAGTTTTATCTGTCTCAAAAAATGCTAAAAAATGTATATGGGTACAGTGTTGCATGACCGCACAATTGTCATTCAAAGTGTGATAGTGCTGAAAGCTGAAAAAAGGGGTGAAAGTGTCTGGACTTGAAGTGGTTAAGTTAACAACACCCAGAAAGTGGTCCGCAAAACACGGTGCGATGTGCAGAATTGGATCGCATAGGTGTGAATACTCATGCCATCCGATTCTAGTGCAGACCCAAAAAAGAGTCCTGCACCTTTTTGGTGCGGGGCGATTAGAGTCATACAAAATGTATGACTCCAATCGCACCGCACACAAATCGCATGTGATTTGCACAGGAATGCGGTGGGGTTCCTGTGCAAATCGCATGCGCTATTCCACACCGCACCGCATATATGTGAACCCAGGCTAAAAGTTTACATACCCTGGAATGTTTGGCCTTGGTACAGACACACAAGCTCACACACACAGGTTAAAATGGCAATTAAAGGTTAATTTCCCACATCTGTAGCATTTTAAATTGCAATTAGTGTCTGTGTATAAATAGTCAATGAGTTTGTTAGCTCTCATGTGGATGCACTGAGCAGACTAGATACTGAGCCAAGGGATGCAGAAAAGAACTATTAAAAGACCTTCTTAACAAGGTAATGGAACTTTATAAAGATGGAAAAGGATATAAAGGAGATCCAAAGCCCTGAACATGCCAGTCAGTACTGTTCAAACACTTAGTAAGAAGGGGAAAATGAAGGGATTTCTTGATAACACGCAAAGGTCAAGTAGACCAAGAAAGATTGCAGCCTCAACTGCCTGAAGAATTGTTCGGGATACAAAGAAAAACCCACAGGTAACTTCAGGAGAAATACAGGCTGCTCTGGAAAAAGACAGTGTGGTTGTTTCAAGGAGCACCCAACAATGGTAGCCCCCTGCCCAAAAAAAAAGGCTCTGCTACTGATGCTGGCTCCTGGCCGTCTGACTGCTCCTCTGGTATGACAGTCCTTAAATATGTAAGGAGCGGGGCCATCATGTATGTACCCCCACCCCATGTGACATCAATGACCCAGCATGCCCCGGTTGATGATGTCACCGGGTGGCCCCAGGAGCCAGCGTCTGGAGCGGAGCCTTTGTTTTTTATTGGGGGGGGGCAGTGCCGGGCATCGTGATTGACGTTGCATGTACTTCAGGGACATTCTTTTATTTTCCTTCTTTTAATACAGGACATGTCAAAGACTGTCTCCTGTCTTTTTTCACACTACACTTTTTTTTGTGAATGAGTAGCAGGACCATGTACCCTATACTCATTCACATGGGGGGGGCTTTCAGATTCCGATAAGCCCCCTGCCCGCAGACCCCCACAACCACAGCCCAGGGTTGTGGGGAAGAGGCCCTTGTCCCGATCAAAATGGGGACAAGGTGCTTTGGGAGGGAGCCCCTCCTGCCCCAAAGCACTCCCCCATGTTGAGGTCATGTGGCCTGGTATGGTTTCTTGATCTGCTGGGCTGCATACAATCTGTTTACATCTGTTTTTCATCCGTTCCGGGGTTTTTGCGGAAGAAAAACATGGTTTTCTTCCATTCAAAAAAACGGATGTTAATTGATGTGGACATTAATGGATGTAAAAAGATGTTCATCTGTTTACACCTGCAAGTCCATAGAAATACATGGGGACAACGGACAGATGAAAAACGGACATACGGAACACCTGTGTGAAAGGGGCCTTACAAAAGACTGCCGCTCTCATTGATGCTAAAGTGGGCAATACACAGTATTAAGAACTATGGGTATGCAGACTTTTGAAAAGGGTCATTTCATTGGCTTACTTCTTGCCATGGTTTTTTTTTATGATTGTACCATTCTGCTAAGACCTATATGATCCCATAAGAAATAAAAAAATGTGTTTTGCCTGCTCACTCATGTTTTCTTTAAAAATGGTGCATACTGTATACAATCCTCCAAGGGTATGCAAACTTTTGAGCACAATTGTATTTGTTTATCATTGACAAGTTTAATTGCCATATTGATGTGTAGTGGGTTCAGGTCTCACCAATGCAGTAGAATCACTTTCCAAACATAACACAGTATCAGCTGAAACAATCCTAGAGAACATGAGAGGAGAGGAGCGTATTGCTACAGAATATTCATCAAGAAAATCTCAGAGGTTAACAGTCCATAAGATGTAAAACATAACTGCACTGGGGGCAGTTGGAATGAAAATGTAAGCCAATCTTATGTAAACAATTTAGGGTATAGTAAAGCCTATGCCTAAATTAAAATTCTATCATTTTGTCCACTGTGCTTACAGTATATTGTCAGAGAACCAAGGCTACTCCAGCTCCAGCAAGTTCTCTCGGGATAAGTTAGGAATGTATGAAACCTATTTTTGGTAACAATCATTAAACGGATGAGGTCCCACTGTCTGCAAAAGGCTGTTAACTGCAGTGACCACTTTGGATTGTGTGTGATCATGCAGTAACTTTTCTAAAATACTATTTTGAAGAGTCACTGTAACAGACCCAAAAATACAATCTCACGCCATGTTGCAATAAAAAATATCTATTAAATTCTCTGTGTAAAATGTTTTGTTTTTTCCTGCAATTTGTAGGAAGCTCATGAAGGTGTTTTGATGCGAGATATATTTGATTACCAATATAGCCCACCATGCTGTATCAGGATGGGCATACAGTTCCCCCAACCTTTGGTTGTACCACAAAGATGATGTGGTGAAATTTATTTCAGGACATGTCCAAGAACAAATAGAGTGTTAAGCCAAGCCAAAGCAGAATTATTATTTATATTGGGAAACCATCCTTTGCAAGTACTAGCACTTCACTTTCATGAAGTACTAGCAGAGGTTCTCAGTGGTAAATTATGTGGTTGCTTATAAGAACCCAAGGTACCCAATGCCACCAATGCTGCATCATCTTCATTTGGTGGTAACCACCAGTCGTGAAAGAAAGCCAGCTGGAAGGCTAGCGAGTAATGGAAAAAATATGGAATGTGACAGACTGCCCACTGCTACTGGAGCTTGTAGGCCCACCTAGGAGAGGCAGGGTTGGGAGTCACTCCAAATAAAAAAGGAAATGACAGAGTCAATATGTGCAAACCACAATTTAGTAAGAAATATCAGGGATGTTTTAAATAAAAAAAGCTGTGTAATCATTAATAAATCATTAAATGTATTTTTTAAATGCAAGTACCTGAACTTGAACTGGCAGCTTCTTGCAGTCCCTGCACAGCAGGGCTGGAATGTGAGGAAGAAGCAGTACAAGGAACCAATCAGTTCATGTAATGACAGAAAGGGAAAGCAGAGTAACAGAAAGATGAGCTAATTACTGTGCTGTTTCTCTTTTCACTGTCCATTCACAGGTCCAGGACAACCAGGGCTCAGAGAAAGGGATTAAATGGAGCTCAGCATAAGAAAAAAGTACTATGCGGAAATTCTGGATTGAAGGCGAACAATGTAATCTCGTTATTTTTTGCTAGAGTTCTGCTTTAGGTATTTTAATGAATACAAAATTGAATAAATTGGTTTCCTGTATATCTGTCTATACTTAAACATTTATTGAAAATCAACACTAAAAATCCAAATATATTCCAATCAATAAACATCACATTTGCATTTATATAGTGTAAGGTCCTCTAAACAGAGTAGTGCAAAACAAACTTGAATACAGTGGCTATTCCTCTAAAATTCCCTGGAAGAAATGATAAAATGTTACATGATCTGCACCTGCTAAAATAATGGTTTCTCCTTCAGCAAACATGCACGCTAGTGTATCACTATCACAGCACATGCTGTGATACAAAGCCCTGTCTTTGCCCTGTACTGACAATGGAGAACAAAGAGATATCATATCTGTAATCTTTGCCTTTTTGGGATTGGTTTGTATATGTAATTATGTCAAATTCATAGCATCTTTATCGAAAATCTATCAGTTTCTGCACAAAACTTTCAAAATAACATTGATTGAGAGAATCACTGGAGCCAGAGGTAAAATGTGCTTTGCATGAAATATTTATGGCTATTTTCATTCTATTTGCTTTGGCTTATTTTTTTAGCAAATGTGAGAAATGTATAATCAGATTAGCACATTTCTCTCACATACACATCATTTACAAAACCGGCTGTGTAATTGCAGCCAATTTCACATACAGTGCAAACAGCAAAGCTGTTGTATGCAACCCACAGGGACTAGTAAGCCTTTTTTACTAAATTGCATTAAACAAATGATTGATATACATTCACTTCTGCTTGATAATGAGTTAGTGCACTTTGCCTCATTTAATGACAGCCCTGCTGGTTGTATACCTTTACCTCCCCATGTGTCAGCTTTGGGTGCCGAACGCTCAACCAGCAAGCACCAGCGCTGTCAAGTGGGAAGAAGAGGTCAATGCTTTGGAATTTTCTTTTATTCCCTGGGGCCACATGGATCGCTGGGAAACAAGGGGAAGGTGAGTATTAAAGTGAATCTGTTGCTTTGTGCTGCATCAGTAAAGCATAAAATCACTTTCCCAACATCTCGCCAGAAAGCCCATGACGTCACCCTTGCCTAGGTGCCACTGGTGGAAGCTGTAAGGTAAGGTGAACATACTTTTCAATTTTCACCAAATGTGTGTTTTTTTTGTTATGTGTAACTTCATTTTTTTTACATGAGAGGAATTTTGAGAATAAGTGGACCTTTAGTTTTGATGCTACTTTGACACTTCTGTAAGAAAATACAGCCAGCTGCTCCCTGGAATACAAGAAGATGAATACTTACTATTTTAGCAAGCAGCAAATGAAATCTTCTCTGTCTATATCAGCTTCAGGCACCAATGCTTTCCGACACTTCTGGGTGTGTCGAATAGCATGTCCCTCACTAGGAGCCATCATTCCTACCTCTGTCTATGTCCGTACACCAAACAGTGGCCAGTGGGAAGAATCATGACTCCAACAGGGAACAGCCTAACAAACATACCTGGAAATGTTGGATAACCAGGATTTGAAGAAGACAGAAAAGATTTCACTTGCTGTCTGCTGGAAAGGTAAGAAATCCTCTTCCTGTACTGCAGGGAGCAGCTGGCTGTATTTTATTAGAAAGGTGTCAGGATCGCTTTAAGGCAATCATAATCATGCACAGCCTGATAATTGCAAGTGATCTGACTCCAGCATTACTTGCTACGACTGGTAAACAATCTGGTCATGGGCCATGAGGAACTCTAGAGGGCAATAATGAGTACTTAATTCTCATAATCACACAGAATTTTTCCCAACACATTGGAATGTTTCTCCGCAACTCAGCACCAATGGCTCCCTTTTCTCTACTGACAATGGAGCCAATTTTCACCATGCAGGTGGTGCATCCACTTCACCCAACACAAGAGGACCGAGTCTCCGCTGGCACAGCAATGGGAGAATAGAGAGAACAGAACAGCCATCTCAGTCTATGACAATCTGCCTGTCTATGAGCTTCCTTTATTGTATTTCAAATATGCTTATTATACGCATACATATTCATGCTGCAATCTTGTGTTTGGATTACTTTGCATAAAATTAGTATGAATAACAAACTTCCACTGCATCTGTCTTGTCACCTCTGTTCACAGCCGGGCCCATACTCCCAAAAAGTCTGTGTGTACCTACTCACACTATATAGAAACAGATGCAGCATGTGTGAGCACGCGTATATATTTATTAGGAACTATCAAATACTAGAGTTAGGTAATAATATATTGAATTATATATGTTGCATTGTATTTATAATATATATACAGTATATATATTTATTTGTAAAAAATTTTGTAATCTGAACTCACCAATATTATTAGGTTAAAATAAAATATATATGAGTGGGTATATATATATATATATATATATATATATATATATATATATATATAACCACTAATATAGATAGATAGATAGATAGATAGATAGATAGATAGATAGATAGATAGGATAGAATTATGTATAATTACCTATACTACATATGGAATGTGTTTTATATATATATATATATATATATATATGTATATACATATATATATGTATATGTATGTATATATATATATATATATATATATATATATATGTATATATATATATATATATATATATATATATATATGCCTCCCTTTTTTTGTAACCTAACTGTAATATTGGTGAGTGTAAATATTAATATTTGTGTAAAATCACTCAGATAGATAGATAGATAGATAGATAGATAGATAGATAGATAGATGATACATAGAATTAGATATAATTACTTTACTTATTCTTTTTTAATCTGAACTTGCCAATAATACAATTAGGTAATCATTTATGGGCACCCATATGATTAGATAGATAGATAGATAGATAGATAGATAGATAGATAGATAGATAGATAGATAGATAGATAGATAGATTTCAAGTATATACAGTATATACAAACATACATAAATATATTTCTTTATTTTTTGTTCATCTGAGCTCACCAATCTTCCAATTAGGTAACCATATATGGACACCCGTGTGACAGATAGGTAGGTGGATGGATGGATGGATGGATGGATGGGATTTGGCACTAATATGAAAGTTGGCCAGCGGATGAGTAGCAGCCCATACCCCTGCAATATGAGAAGACATGAGATTAACATTTGGCCCACCCTGTCTGCTGCACAACACCAATCCAGTAATTACAGCTCAGCCTCGGCTGTCTCCCCTTCCCAGGACTGGCAGGGATGGCTCCTATAGGGATGAGTGTAGGGATTTGGGGACGCTGCACCTGGCTCTCAGTGTAGACTGATGACACTCCAGTCATGCACAAGGCTCCCTCTGCCACACAAAGTGGCCCCTTTAACCCCTTGAAGGGCGGCAGTGTCTCTCCAGCAATAATGATTCCATGGTGCCCAGTCAGTCCACTCCATTGTACTCACCCCCAATTCTACACACACCTGCCACCAGAATTTTCCTTCCTTGACACCCCGTCCCCAGCTCAGTAGTTTGTAGTACACAGAGAAGGTGACAACGTTGTTTTGTTACCTTGTCAGTAGGTGTCAGCGGGGCTCAGTACATGGCAGTGTCCTCGGGCAGTCAGGAGAAGGCTTCCTCTAGTCGGAGGAGGTGATGGCAGAGCCGGGGGCACAGTCCGTGTCTTCCCTCTCCTTCTCTTCCATCCTCATTGTCCGCACACCGTCATGTCCCCGCTCCTCCGTCCTCCCTCATGCAGCACACGCAGCATCTGGCCGGTGCAGACGCAGACAGAGGCGCCTTCTTCTCCTTCGCCGACAGCCTGCACTGACATGGAGAGGAGAGAGGAGGGGAGGGAGGGAAAAGGGGGGCTCTGAGAAGAAGAAAGGAGGGATTAGGTGAAAGAAGGGGCTGAGGAGAGGAGGGGGGGATGGCTACTTACTGAACAAGTGACATAGGGACATGATGGAAAGAGGAGAATGACGTCAGGGGAGAGGAGTGAGGAGAGGAGAGCTCCTCAGGTAAAGGGACTGCCATGGGAGGGAAGGATGAAGCCTCATATAGCAGGGAGGTGATTAGGATAATGGGAGAGGAGTGCAGGCATTGGGGTAGGTGGGGGGGACTTACCTGAGACAAGGATGTCTGGGGTCACCATGGTCCACATAGAACAATATGAGGAAACATCCCATAGCCGGCCATTACTGGAGGATGCCAGCACCCAGTTGGATTCCATAACAATCTCAGGGCTCATTCACACAGGCTCCTACAACACCATGTTTAGATGCATACAGTGTATAGTTATGTACACAGCCAAGGCCTCAATTACATGGGCGTATAGAAGAGTTCGTTCACTTTTACCAAAAAATCTGCCAATGCAGATAAGGGACATCTGTAGATTAAAACAGACCTGCAGCTCGGAGCAGCGTTCAGTAACGCCCTTGTTATAGGTGGAGGCCATTTACATACCTCATGAAGCCTGACTGGAAAACTGCAAGGACATTGCTGAGAGAGTCGCGTCATTACTGCTCACCTCCACCATCACTGGAGTCAGCCATCAAGCACTGAGCCAAAAGCTACTATCAGAGGAGAGAAAGGGCATGTGAGGCATCAAAGAAAGAGCTGACTCCTGTGATGGTGGAGGTGAGGTAACAGCTGGGCCTCTCTTAGCAACATCCTGGGAGTATTCCAGTCAGGCTTCATGGGGCACATAAATGGCCTACACCTATATAGCAAGGGCATTATTCAGCTTTACTCAAAGCCTCACAGCTTGTTTTCATCTACAAACACCTCTTACATGTACAGGCCGTTTTTTGGAGCGGCTGCCCACAGTTTGACCTCTGACGGGTGCAGGTGCACGGCCCCAAATTCATACAGTGTGCGTATGGGGCCGTGAAAGTGCATGGATGTCAAATTGGGAGCAGCAACTGCGTCCCCAACTGACATGAAAGGGACTGCCTGGATGCGGATGTACAGAACATCTGTGTGCGTAAACAGCCCTCAAACAGGATACACATGCACAGGTGAATGAGGCCAAAAATTAGTATAAAAAAGTATGCATGGCATTTAGCATCATACAAAAAAAAAAATGGATACTGCTGCATCTAGGGCTGTATATTTCTTCAATTTGTTTGTTTTTTTTTTAATTGTAAAAATGTTATTACGAAGAACAATGACCATAAAATTTGGCCAACAAGTCAAATGAAGAAAGACAATATACAGTAAGTGTAAGCTGGGAGAGATCTAACAATGTTGAGACTAATGGTGTATATTGAGAAACATTTACTGTAATGGATGGCCATCGGACTAGGAGGTACCGTGGAAAGGAAAGAGGAGGAGGCCTCAATTTGTAGATTAGTATATGCAATTCAATTTACGAGGGGTGTGAAATGTCAATTGGAGGATAATTGGTTAAGAGTCTGAGTAGATACCATTGAGTATATTGAATGCATTGTATTATAGATTGTTGCCTTTCTTCGAGTAAGGTTTAAATGAAGGATTCCCAAATGTTGAAGAAATGTTGAACCTGTAATTCCCTAGGCAAGTAGGCCTCTACCCATTCCATGTAAAAAACGTAGGACAATTTAGCTATGAATAAAGAGATAGGAGTGGTTCCAGGTAGATCCACTTCTGTAAAATAATTTTTGTGCCACAAGGAATATAGTAGTAAGGAGTTTCTTGCAGTCCCTTGAGATTTCAATGCCCTGGAAATTGATTAGGCCAAAAACAGCCCATTCAGGCTTTAGAGGTAGTTTACTAAGAATGTGGTAGCATAATGCACTACGGAGTTCCAGAAACGTTTGGTCCCGGGGCACGATCAAAAAGCATGGAGCAGGTCCGCATCTAATTGTCTACATTTCAAACCGCAAGAAGAGGAGCTTAGGCCCATACAGTAGGAACGAAGAGGTGATGTATAAGAGTGATGGAAGAGTCAAAGCATCATTTTGTGGTACATTGTGGCCTTGATCGTGCCCCAAGACAAATGCAGTAATTTTAATAGAGTATCATCTGAAAGCTGGGGGAATTTTTTGGTCCATTTGTTAAGACCAGCTGGTGAAGAAGAGTAATCTAGAGGCTGTCTGATATTTCTGCAGATTGTACATATGCTTGCACATATAAAACCATTAGAAAAAGTGTATGTGTCTAAATACATCTAAATGTGAGAATTTTAGGCATGTGTTTTACACAGGGCCTTCTGATAGCTCTGCCAACAAGAGTCTGCATTCCATGCAGGAAATACGCATATACCAGTGTGAATGAAGCCTAAAGCTCACCATACAAGTTATAATCTGACTGTACAATTAACCTTAGATTTACCATACCTAAGTAATATGAGTCTAAGAGCAGAATTCAACGTATGGTTTTTTTGCATAGATATAATGGTTCACCCAACTATTTAAATTCCATACCTGTAGGATCCCTGTGGAAGCTGGGAATCACCATCATAGGCACTGAAATTACAGTGATTGCCACTGACTTCCATGTTCTTGTGTTTTCCAATTGGACAAGGTGAAGCTCGTGATGTCACATTCCCACCTCTACAGCTCATCCAATCAAAGAACACTTTGCAATCATTGAGAAAAAGGAAAGTTTTCTCTGAATAGTGCAATTGCTGAGTGAACAAGCAATCCCTCTGTGTTCACTAAGCAGCAGGTAGCAGTGCCTACTTCAGTGATTTCTAGATTCCACATGTATCCCATGGCTATGGCACATACAGTGTCTCACAGAAGTGAGTACACCCCTCACATTTTTGTAATTATTTTATTATGTCTTTTCATGTGACAACACTGAAGAAATGACACTTTGCTACAATGTGACGTAGTGAGTGGACAGCTTGTATAACAGTGTAAATTTGCTGTCCCCTCAAAACTCGACACACAGCCATTAATGTCTAAACCGCTGGCAACAAAAGTGAGTACACCCCTAAGTGAAAATGTCCAAATTGGGCCCAATTAGCCATTTTCCCTCTCCGGTGTCATGTGACTCGTTAGTGTTACAAGGTCTCAGGTGTGAATGGGGAGCAGGTGTGTTAATTGTGGTGTTATCACTCTCACTCTCTCATACTGGTCACTGGAAGTTCAACATGACACCTCATGGCAAGGAACTATCTGAGGATCTGAAAAAAAGAATTGTTGCTCTATATAAAGATAGCCTAGGCTATAAGGAGATTGCCAAGACCCTGACACAGCTGCAGCACGGTGGCCAAGGCCATACAGCGGTTTAACAGGACTGGTTCGATTTAGAAAAGACTTTGCCATGGTCTTCCAAAGAAGTTGAGTGCACATGCTCAGCATCATATCCAGAGGTTGTCTTTGGGAAATAGACATAAGAGTGCTGCCAGCATTGTTGCAGAGGTTGAAGGGGTGGGTGGTCAGCCTGTCAGTGCTCAGACCATACGCCATACACTGCATCAAATTGGTCTGTATGGTTGTTGTCCCAGAAAGAAGCCTCTTCTAAACAGTTTGCTGAAGACAAGCAGAATAAGGACATGGATTACTGGAACCATGCCCTGTGGTCTGGTGAGACCAAGATAGACTTATTTGGTTCAGAGGGTGTCAAGCGTATGTGGCGGCAACCAGGTGAGGAGTAAAAAGACAAGTGTGTCTTGCCTACAGTCAAGCATGGTGGTGTGAGTGTCATGGTCTGGGGCTGCATGAGTGCTGCTGGCACTGGGGAGCTACAGTTCATTGAGGGAACCATGAATGCCAACATGTACTGTGACATACTGAAGCAGAGCATGTCCACCTACTACTTTACATTGTAGCAAAGTGTCATTTCTTCAGTGTTGTCACATGAAAAGATATAATAAAATATTTTCAAAAATGTGAGGGATGTACTCACTTCTGTGAGATACTGTACATGCTTACATGTAACTATTAACCTCCCTGGCGGTATGATTATTTCAGATTTTTGGTGCTGAAAGCGGTACCATTATTTTGCATAGAAATATGTAGTTTTTTTATTGTAGGCTGTAATTTTTAGGAATAACTCACTGAAATCTGTCCGAACAAGAGTCTATTAAACATCCCCGGTATGATAAAATTTGAAACACGAAATCATAAATTATAATTTAATAAATAATCATAAAAAATAATAATATAATAATAATACATTTAATTCAATAATATAATCAAACCGAAAACACTGAAATTTGAAATAGAGCGCCAAGTTCGTACATTGCTGAGCAAAGTCGCAAAATCGTTTTCAGTGTCTGATGACGAATTTCCCCCACGAATCATTATCACTCAATTCTGCAAGTGGTTCTGATTTACTATCGCTGTTCTCTAGCTGGTCTAAAACTGCTTTTGACCTAAAGGGACATTTTTTGGACGCCATGGATTTTTCTAAGTTTCCAGGCAGAAAGACAGACAAAATGTAGGCAGGGCACAGGACAAAGCACTAGGGACAATATGTATGTGAAATGGGTTGAAACAGCAATGTTTTACTGTGAAAAATGTGTTTTGAAAAAAATGAAATTTTTTAAAATTTTCAAATTTCCCGCCGCCGCCGCCGCCCGTACGTCCCGACGTCACGGGGACCGGAACACAGAAGCCGGATGCCGGCATCAGCCGGAGGAGATGGCCGGGGACGCTTCAGGGGACACATCGTGGGAGCGAAGGACAAGGTAAGTGCTGCAGGGACTCCTTATGCAGCGCCGCATGGTAAGCCCGAGTGTAGCTCGGGGTTACCGCTTTTGGTACTAAAACTCTACCCCGAGCTACACTCGGGAATACCGCCAGGGAGGTTAAATAACAAAAAAAACAGCGCAAAAATTAAATACATAAAAATAATCACAAATAAATGTCCGTGCAAAAATATATAATATTTCAAACATAAGTCCTTATTTTCCCAAAAGGATTTTCAAAACAATATTCCAAAATGTGCTTCCACCTAATCACCACGTGAAAAATAATATTGACCGCACTCACCAGATGGAGGTGAGTAATAAGCCTCATAGGATATAATGGATCCTATAGCCCCTCAGGAGGAACTCAAATCGCCTTCACCCTGCTTAGATACAGCAATCGACTCCACTCTACTTCTCCATGGAATCCTCAATAATGTGCAAGGAAAGAAAGGCTACATAGTGTAATACTGCTACTCAATACCATATAAATCAATAGAATAAGGACACTCACATGTTTCAATAAAATAACAGGCCTTGTTTAATAGCCTCAAAGGCTTCAAAGGAACAAGTTTCCAAATTGTAAATATAGGGATCTCACGCTTTAAGGATCACTGTAGAGGATGACCAGCTTTCCACCTCAAAAATGGCTGCTTTAACTGCAAAAGTCGGCGTGCGTTCCAAATACCGGAAGTGACATAGGCCAAGAAGACGGCAGACCAGAAGTGCATCAATGCATTTTGCCCCACCCACAGGGCGTTTTCAAGACCTTGAAAACGCCCTGTGGGTGGGGCGAAATGCATTGATGCACTTCTGGTCTGCCGTCTTCTTGGCCTATGTCACTTCCGGTATTTGGAACGCACGCCGACTTTTGCAGTTAAAGCAGCCATTTTTGAGGTGGAAAGCTGGTCATCCTCTACAGTGATCCTTAAAGCGTGAGATCCCTATATTTACAATTTGGAAACTTGTTCCTTTGAAGCCTTTGAGGCTATTAAACAAGGCCTGTTATTTTATTGAAACATGTGAGTGTCCTTATTCTATTGATTTATATGGTATTGAGTAGCAGTATTACACTATGTAGCCTTTCTTTCCTTGCACATTATTGAGGATTCCATGGAGAAGTAGAGTGGAGTCGATTGCTGTATCTAAGCAGGGTGAAGGCGATTTGAGTTCCTCCTGAGGGGCTATAGGATCCCTTATATCCTATGAGGCTTATTACTCACCTCCATCTGGTGAGTGCGGTCAATATTATTTTTCACGTGGTGATTAGGTGGAAGCACATTTTGGAATATTGTTTTGAAAATCCTTTTGGGAAAATAAGGACTTATGTTTGAAATATTATATATATATTTTTGCACAGACATTTATTTATTTGTGATTATTTTTATGTATTTAATTTTTGCGCTGTTCTTTGTGTTATTTATTATTGGTGGTTTTCACTGGTGCACAGCTGCATAATTGTATACTTTCTTTGATTGGCGCTGGGATTTTTTTAGTTTACATGTAACTATGCCTGAATTGCTATACCTGGAATTTATCTTTAAAAAGCACATTGCACTGTCCTATATGGATACAGGAGCGTAGCGTGTAAATCTACTTTCCAGCCAGGGCTCCCTTTCAGTTCAAAGAATGTAGGCTGAAATCCCATAAAAAAATTCTTAAAATCTTCTGCAGCCTGTGATGGCCCCATCCCGAGTTGTTGTAGGGACAGAGTAGCCATCTGGACCATCAATATACTTCCTCCACTATGCGTAGCAGTTAGGATGAGGTTTTAGTGCTGATTAGAGATGAGTTTCAGGTTGAGTCACACTGAGTTCACAGGGAATGTTTTGGTGCTGATTATAGATCAGGTTCAGATTGAGCCACAGTGAGTTCACAGGGAAGGTTTTGGTGTTGGTTAGAGATGAGGTTCAGGTTGAGCAACAATGAGTTCACAGGGAAGGTTTTGGTGTTGGTTAGAAATGAGGTTCAGGTTGAGCCACAATGATTTCACAGGGAAGGTTTTGGTGCTGGTTAGAGATGAGGTTCAGGTTGAGCCACAATGAGTTCACAGGGATTCCCTACAATTTGCAAGTTCCCCTCTAGATGCAGAGCATAGCTGTTGTCCCTGGTAAGCTGAGGCACAAGAGCCACTAATTTGAAGTAATAGATAACTCAACCCCTTACTAGAAAAGGGTGGGCTAACGGAGCCGTATTGTCATCATGTGTTGGAATTGTAAAATGGAAATGACAACTCTGTGTAGGAGGAGACACTGTTTTAGACTTCAGTGGGGTTTGTTGCAAAGTTTGTGAACTGTGAACTACAAGCAAGATTCACAAAACTGTTATTGAACGAAACCTAGACAAATGCACTTATCCCTATGAACACATTCATACTATGATGTGCAATGCATTGCACATTAGTGCATTTATGCAATTTTTTTGTGCACATTGTCGCATTACACACATTGGGCAGACCATTCATTTAACTTTGCTACCCTATGTGTGACAAACAAGTCGAAATAGCTAATGCTGCTTTTTGAGCATTGAGCTTCCTGTGTACATTGTGGTTTTCCATGTGAAAAACCCACACGTCTGTTTGCCATGTTTGGGGTACTATTAACAGTGTATGGGACCACCTTGCCATACATAAGAGCAAACTTTCTGTAGCAGTCACTCAGGTGCAGAACGCCAGCGCATAACTATAAGCCATCTTTCTTTTTCATCTCCTATCCTTGGGAATACTGCAGTGTTGGAGCCTATCTCCCTGTATACTAGATCTATATTCAAACCAAGATTAACAAGGTGAAGCATCCTGCTCTGTCAGCCAAAATTACCAAGGCACTTTCTGAAGTATACCGCCGGTCTCTCTGTCCATGTCCCACTCCAGAGCTCTGTCCAACTGGGCACGCTCCCTAATATTTCTCCCAGGGTCAATAGTACTTCAGGGGGCTCTGACCTGGCCCATGAGTCTCTATGCATCCCGCTGACAACTCTCTTCACGTTGTATCAGAGTCAGGAAGTTTGCAGCTGCACCTACTAAATTCCCGTACACTTCTCCCACGGTTTCAGCCCTGTGTAGGGCCTTTGCAGTAGCTGACTACATATGTAGTTTCACTTCCATGCCCCATCTGCTTAAGGTTCCTCCCATCCTGGCTGTTAAATGGGCACTGACTGCCCCCATTACATCACTAAGGAGGGACTTCTCCAAAAGGGGAGCTATCACTTGCTTACCATACTACAATTGGATTTTGTGAGTTTTGTAAACGTGCACAAAATCACGTCATTTTGCACTTGTTCATGAAATGCTATAGTGTGAATGCAGTGTAATGCTGATATGAAGTTTCTTTTTAGTACACAACTTTGTCTACAGTTACCAAAACTTTTTATCTCCTTTATCAAGGAATATTTGATCAAGATAATTGGGTCCAAGATATGTACATTATTCTTAGTAAAAGCTGTTCTCACTAGGGAGCTCTAATTAGCGGTGTGTTAAATTCTCCAGAATGCAGCATTTTTGTAGCATATTTAGACACTTTGACTATAAGAGCAAGCAATTTATACATGTAAGGGAAATGCAGCACTTTATTGTATTTGTCACCTAAATGGCTCCTGTTCGGCAGCGGCAACAGCTGCACTGTTCCTGTAATAGTTAACTCTTTGGCGCCGATCGCCTCCTGGTCCTTTAAGGGTTCTAAAAGTTGGGAGTCAGAGGCAGGGATTCGGGTCATGTGACCTCTGTGATTGGCTGTCACAGTGGTCACATGATCAGAAAGCTCCCAATCGTAAGTATACATTGGGAGTTTACCAATCCCTGCTGGCTGATGTGCTGGGAGCGTTAAGCTGTTTCAACAGTGCTGAATATATGCATACTGTAATTTCTTTTCTGAGCAATCACTCCTGATAGAAATAATTGATTTATAGTCGACAACCCATCTAATCAATATGACACACCAGGGGAAGTAGATAGGATTGAATGAACAAAATATCTCCGTGCTGCTGATTTATGCAACATGGTCAATCATTTTCTGCCCTGGCTGGTTGACTCAGTTTGATCCAATTGGATCTAAACAGATTCCAAATCAAACAGAAGAGAAGTTATGCCTGTTTGATTGTTTGCTGTTTGGCAAAACAATGCACAAGTGCACCAAATTCAAAACAAAACAGGTGTGTGCGGGGAAAAAACCCTGGGATTCAGATAATTGCAGGGTGGGGAACTGGGGAATGTGACCATGTTTCATGTTATACTTTAAATATGGTCAGAAAGGTGGAGCATGTTTTTAAAGCTAAAGCCCAGGCAAATGTAAAAGACACAAATAAATCCTACTCTGTATTCATTAATACGCCCTTGAATGTATTTTTGATTGTAAGCGGTCAGGCGTAGCTGCAAATCATGCGGCCCCATAGCAAAATTTTGATGGAGTCCCTGGCTATCTCTCTTTGTAGCAGCTTGTAGTGTGAGCTGTGACAATATGTGTCATTAATCTTACCATAATGTATGACATAACAAAATTTGATGAGGTCCCCCAGTTAACTCTCTCTGTTACAGTTTAAAGTGTCAGCTGTGACAATACATGTCATTGACATACCATAAAGTATGACCTAAATCAAGGACAGACAGCAGAAGAGCTGTCAGTATAACTAGGCAACTAGGGAGTCGGTATCATTGCTTTAGATAAAAGTTATTGTTGTAGTAGCAATAATAATAACCATAATGGTGTCAGATGTCCTATAAGGTTATATCTGAGAAGAAAATCTGGAATTTTTACTGAATTAGCACACAGGGTTAATTTCAGTGTGTAGTGGATGGATGTTTAGAGGGCAATAAATCTACACTGCTGAGACAGCTGAGCAAATTATTCTTACTGCACAGAGGGGGATCTGTGATTGGCAAGAATCCCAAGGTCTGACATCAGCCCTTCTATGCTGGAAGTTTCACAATTTTGCTTCCTTAACAGCCTCCCTAATGGGCCCCTAGCTCAGGCACTATAGCAGCCTGTGAAAGTCCAGTCACAGGGTAAGGGGAGGGAAGGAGACCTGTAAGTGAAAGTTAAACTGCAGCAGAGAAAGATAAGGTCCGCACCCTGCCACACAGGGCTGTGTTGTGTTTCAGAGCTACGTAAATCTCAGAACTGGTTCAACAAAAATACATTGACAGGTGAAAATTGTTCTTTTTATATACATTTCATCTATATTTAGCAGTTTGCCTGTAGGCTAGCTTTAAAGGTGCACACACTAGGGGTTATTTACTAAACTTGATATAGCACTACCCCTGAAGGAGCCTCTTGGTAATTTTGGGTTCTCTATTCTGTGCCTCGACTCCAAGAACAACCTCCTTTCCTCTGGCACAACTGGTTAAATGATAATCACTGCAAACATGAATAAGGACACCAGTGAAAAATACCTTTACCTTGGCTGCGGGTTATTACCAGGAAATAAACACACACCTGTTTAGTGATAAACAAGCTTGACATATTGTTACGTAATCAAATAAGTGAAAGCGTGAGCATAAATGAGCACACTTAGGCAGATTAGAAAGCTACAAGACAACAAAGGTATGAAATATACGATAATGAGCAGTAAAATAGTAATGATATGCAATAATAAGGAATAACATTTGCTTATGTAAGGGACAGTACACACTTATTGCTTGAATGCTCAAATGGGGCTCAATGGTGGGGGAAACTGTGACTAGAAGGAGCTTAACCCAAGGAACCATAATCTTATGGTGAAAGGGCCAATCTCTACTTGAGTGGGTTCTCTCCCACTGTTAATGGGATAACGGCAGTCCAGGTGTCAGGCCTAAACACAGTCTTCATTAGCAGGTTGGAGCTCAGTAGCATGATAGCAATCCTACGGGGGAGTTAACAGGTGAGAAGTGGATATGGCAAAGTGTAAGGTTCCTTTGTAATTTGAGGGTTTGATGTCTGCATGCAGTATCTATGTGTTGCGTGTTACTGAAGGAAAGGGTTCTAAGCTTTAGCCCGCACACCAGATCCTGGAGGTAGACAACATGCACGGGCAGCAATGCAGGCTCTGAACACCAACCAGCAGGAGGATGGAAGCTGCAGGTCATTCAGATGTGGATCACAGCAGTGCAGGTTAATGCTCACAGCACGGTCCACTGATCGCCAGCAGGAGGGACAGAGGAAATCTAATGTTGCACAGTGATGCAAGTTCACTCATGCAGGGACAGCTATGGCTCACAGGGTCTTGATAGGCTGCAGTCCCAGCAGCTGAACAGCAGCCCTGGTGCTCACTGATGGATCCTGGAGAAAATAGAGCCCTGTTCCCCTGAAATCAGCTTTTTAAATAGCCTTTCCCACAATCCCCTTTCTTATTGGCAGCTTTCTGGGAATGTAGTCTAAGAAAGACCCAGCAATCCAGTTATAGCTGGACTACAATTCCTACAATCCTGTGCTTCTTGGCTCTGGAATATGATACAGTCTGAGTGCAAAACTAGAGGGAGAACCTGAACAGTCTGCAGCTATGAAGGGAATGTCCACTGCATTCATATCATTGTAGCTGAAGCCTGGCTACGTTGAGAGTGCAAAATCTGGTGCAGCTCTGCATATAAACCAATCAGCTTCCAGGTTTTATTGTCAAAGCTTAAAGTTTCACTAAAGCCACATCATAACTATCAATAAATGCTGTATTACATGTTTCTACTCACTCAGTCACTATGAGATTTGTTTTCTGTATTCTGCGAAAACCTGGTTGATCCTGCTGTTCTCTATCGCCACCTTCTGTTCACATCCCCAATTCAGCTAGGGATTTTGTAGCTGCAGTGGCACATGCTCAGTTTTAAGTGAGCTTCTTTGCTGAACATTTTCTCCCTATCACATTTGAGCAGCCCATGCGATTATAGAGTCACACGTGCGCGTATACACAGTGGTAAATAACAGCCCACTCTCTCCCTCTTCCCTCCATGCCCACTAGCCAGCTAAACACAATGGAGGTGGGATATTACATTCAGATTAATGGAGGCTTCACCTCCCTCTTATTCTAAGACACAGGCTGGAGGGAGTGACACAGCCTGTGAATGGTAGAAATCCGCCAACACCATGTTATTTACACAAAATAATAACATTTTGAGTTCAAATATATATTTGTATGACATTTTAAAACAGTTTATTGATATTATTTATTTTAACTCTGTAATCCAAAGGCTGTTTTTTTTATTTTGAACATATGACCAGCAGCAGAAGACTAGAGGCTCCTCCTGCTTAAGTTTCCCTGCAGACAGACTGGGAATGAGCTGGGTCGTGTGACAGCTGTATATTGATTAGGAAAAAGGTACTTAGATTTTTTTTTTAATTAAAATAGTTACAGTGCCCTCATCCACATACAGAGAAGGGACAATGTAAATCAAACAGTGTGTTTATTATTGCTTGAATTGAACAAGCTGAAGTTGGAAGCTGATTGACTACCATGCACAGCTACATCAGATTCTGAGTGCATCGGTTTTAGTAAATCTACCCTACTGTGTAACCACCCTGTATAATATTACATCTCCAATTGTCCTTGCAAACACATTGAGCCTGATTTAATAAAAGATCAGCAAAACCATAAAAAAAATCACTAGGATACTTTTGCATTGCAGGATCATATGAGCAGATATATACATAGCGATCACCATCCCTGAACCTATCTGATAAATTGTACTGATGTTCAATGTGTAGACTAAGGTCCCAGTTTGCTGTGTGCGTGGCCTGCCCACAGCATGTACATCTGGATATGTGTACTCTGATATCTCCAATACAATGTCTACTTTGATTTTTTTACATTCACTTTTTTTTTTCGATTTACTTCTAATAATAGTATGCAATGTGTTAGGTTTTGTTTCTTTATGAGATGTAACAGTCGTCATCTGGAACCAAAATCAGACAAAATGACCAGATCATATATTTGTTTGTGGAATGTGACCACTTTGGTGAGTTTATTTGGAGTGTAACTACATAGCAGACCACACCTCCTTGTAAATTCATGGCATGTACTCTATAATGTGGTATGTACATGGCCATGTCCTGTGTCCTATGAACATCTTTTTCTACCCCAGTTATGTATCTCTGCAGTTCTTTTAGAGTTACTGTAGGCATTTTTGTTGTATCGTTCACTAATGAATTCCTAATCCATTCACTGAGTTTTTTTGGACTGCCTTCTCTGTGTAGAGCCTTAGTTGTACTCCAGACAATGTTCAAAGTTTGGAATTTTGTTTCATGACTCAACACTGATTGGTGCTTCTACCAAATCTTGTCCTTGACCTTGTTTGAAAACTACTTGGTTTTCATGGTGCTGTATTGTATATGTTATATAGCAATCTTTTGGGCTCCCCATAAACAGGATAATTTGAGATCACGCAAACCTTAAATTCTGTGTAAATGGGTGATATAAAATTCCAACTATATCCATTTTATTTTCAAGCTGTTACACTACAAAATATAATAAAACCCAACAGTGATCGGGAAGTACATCTCCACCTGTTGTTAAACTGGAAGTTCCAGCATGCCAAAGCACATATGGTTAGCTAGGTAGCTGACAGGACAAGCAGTACTTGTATTTTTAAAGCTGCTTGAATCACTGATATAATGTAACTATAATTATTAGTCAAGATTATACTTGGTTACGGCAGGCAGTAATCAGTAACGTGAACAGTTTGTCCAGGCAAGGGTCCAGGCAGGCTGCAGTCAGAAAGGCCACACATGTCCAGGCAAAGTTATGGAAACTGTAAAGCAAATTGAACCAAACATCAGAGAGACAAGGGGCAAGGTACAGGGGCCAGGAGGCTGCAAGTTATCACAAGACCAGAGCCCTGGGCCTGTGATGTTCAAATAGAGGGCTACAGCAGCCAATCAGAGCAGAGGACATAGAACAGGCAGCATGAAGACTAGCAATGAGGA
The DNA here is from genome assembly GCF_062004578.1 of Staurois parvus. Taxonomy (NCBI): domain Eukaryota; kingdom Metazoa; phylum Chordata; class Amphibia; order Anura; family Ranidae; genus Staurois; species Staurois parvus. The sequence goes on from NW_028318003.1 coordinate 2,579,195, forward strand.
AGTCTCCCACCTCCAGCCAGTGAGAGCAGAGGAGATGTTGCAGGGACTGACTGACTAAGGAGGGAAGAGCAGTCGAGCAGTGGTTGTGAGGAAAGGGACAGGCATTGTATGAGCATGTCTCCTAACAATCCCATACCCCCTCCAGACTCAAAGGAGCAAGCTTAGCAGGATGAAAGTTAGGGAAACTCCTTACCAGATGATCAACATAATTGGAGCAGGCCAGAGCCCAACTTTTTCTGAGGCAAAGGTATTAAAGTGAGTTCTGAATCTGGTGCCTAATATGGCCTGTACCTTAAACTTTTCCTGACCATTGACAACAACTGGAGGTTAGGAGGACATGATGGTATCCAGGTTGACTAGTTTCAGCAAAGTAACATGGAAGGAGTTGGGTATCTTCATGAAGGGAGTGCATTTCAGATGGAAACAAACAAGGTAGTTTAATCATTTTGAAAGGTCCAGGGAATTATGGTGCTAGCTTCTTGTGGACCTTGAGATAGAGAAAGAGGGCAGCTAACCATGTCAAATCACCAACCAGAAGGTGAGAGTAGTCAAACATAATTTTTCAGCATAGGCTTTAAGGGACACAGAGGCATGCCACCAGGCAAAAAATACCAAATAGGAGAAAAAAAGTCCACCTCCAACCTTTGGGAAATTGGAACTATGAAATAAAAAGAAGCAGGACCTGGGTGGAGGCCATAAACACAGAAGAAGGGTGATAAATCAAAAGAGGAGTGTGTCCAGGCACTGTATGTAAACTCTGCAAACAAATGGCAACCACTCCAATCTATAAATTACCTTTGCAGCAAGGAGCACATGAAAGGGTGACACATGTCAAAAAAACAACAAACATTGTTGTCATTGTGATATAGAAGGGTGTCCAGTACGTTCCTATACCCTTAAGGAGGGGTGGGCTCCCTCCAGGCATGGTGAGAAACACAGCACCTCTAAGTGTAGACTGTTCAGCAGTTTTTAATGCCTCCAGGCCAGGGGCGGACTGACCATTTGGACACACGGGCACTGCCCGAGGGCACGGGGTCAGTAGGGGGCCCCATGAGATGCCCCTGGTACTTTTTCATAGGCTTTTTTGAGTTTGGGCAAGGACACAGGGGCCCCATGATCCCCTATTGCCCGGGGGCCCCATGAGTTGTCAGTCCGCCCCTGCTCCAGGCATACCTGCCCTTAATTTATCCATTGCTCCAACTTTGGAGACTCACAAAATTTATTTAGGACTGCAGATATAACGAGGTGCCATGAAGTGGCCTCTGCAGCTTATGGATACTGTCAGGGATCCCCTCGATCCCTGCCGCGATGGTCCCGGCGCAGGCGCACTGCTCCGCCCTGTACACGGGCACTAGGTCGTTCGAGTTCGCGCATGCGCAGTAGAAGCCGCGGCCGCCCGCTGGGCACCAATGGCAGCGCAGGGCGGGATATTTAAATGTCCCTGAGCTGTCATTTCATTGCCTTCTGGTCTTACCTGCTTCCTGTGATTCTGAACCTGTGCCTTGTAAGTTTATTGACCCGGATTGTTCTTGACCTGCTGATTTCTCCTGCCCAGACCCTTGCTTTGCCTGACCTCTCTCCCTGGATGCCCCTCATTAGATCTGACCTACTGTTGCTGACCTGGCGTGTGACCCGACGATTCTCTGCCTGCTCCCTTGTACCTTACCGTCCTCTACGTTACCAACTCGGCCTGTCTGACTTCGCACTTACTCAGCCATCCATCCATCCCATCAGGGTCACCCGACCTCCTCACATCTGGCTCTCCCTGGTTGGAGCCCCTGGCGAACACCCCTACCACTGACAGGTGTGCTCAGTAGTGGCGACCTGGTCTCGGGGTACTACAAGTCCATCCCCACCATCAGGGGCTCTGGTGAACAAGTACCCTGGGGCTTAGACTCCGCGCTCTGGGTACGCCTGACCGGTGGAGTGCTAGTGGTGCCGCTCGGCGGTCCCTCACAGTACCAGAAGGCCATGACTGAGCCTCGAGGAGGACCCTCCCCGATGGAGGAGGTTTGCAGGCACCTGGCTACCCTGACGCAAGCTGTAAACTCTTTGCAGGACAGATGTTTGCAGATTGAAAATCGGTTTCAGGTCTGCACCATATCTGCTCCTGTTTCACAGGCCCCGGCTCCTGCACCTCCGGTCGCAGCAGCCCACGTGCCGGCCCCTGGGTCTTCCGCATCACTCCCTATGGCGGAACCCTTACCCAAGCGCTTCCACGGGGATCGCACACGCTTTCGGTCATTCCGTGACTCCTGTCTGCTCTACTTTGAACTGCAACCACGGACCTTTTTGACAGAATCGGTGAAAGTGGGGTTTGTTATCTCCCTGTTGCAGGGTGAACCCCAAGACTGGGCCCACCGACTAAGGGGAAATAATGATCCCCTTCTGGTTACGGTTGACAATTTCTTTAACGCTATGGCCATCTTATACGATGACCCACAACGGGCGGCCTCGGCCGAGGCCACATTATACGCACTCCGACAAGGTCGGCGAGCGGCTGAGGAATACGCCTCTGACTTTAGGCGCTGGATGGGAGACACTCGCTGGAACGAGTTCGCACTTTTGCACCAGTTCCGTATGGGCCTATCTGAGGCTCTGAAAGACGAGCTCGCCCGGGTGGAGGTGCCCGAGACATTAGAGGACTTGATTGCACTCACCATTAAAATTGACCGTAGGCTACGGGAGCGCAGATTGGAGAGGTCTGGTCAGGGTCGCGGAAATACCTGGGGGTCATTCCAAGGATCCAGTCAACATACTAGGCCAAACATCCAGAACCTGCCGTCTGAAGATGCACCCGAACCCATGCAGCTAGGCCTGGCACGGCCTAAACTATCGCCAGAGGAACGCCAGCGCAGACGCTCCCAGAATCTGTGTCTTTACTGCGGTGAAGCTGGTCACATGGTACGTTCCTGCCCGCAGAAACTGAGTAAGTTCACCTCATCTTCTTTATCTATTGGCAATATGAATCCGTTCCAATACTTAGTTGTCCCCCTCTCCTTTCAGCTTTCAGAAAGGACCGTGGAGGTGACGGCCATAGTTGATTCGGGGGCATGCAGCTGTTTTGTGGATATCAATTTTGCTCACCAGCAGGGTATCCCCCTCCGTCCAAAGGAGAAGGGGTTTCACATCTTTATGGCTGATGGGTCCCGGATAAAGTCAGGGGTGGTTAACCAGGAGACCCCTTCCATTGTGACTTCCATTGCCGGTCAGCACCGGGAACTCCTCCGCCTGGATGCTATTGCATCACCCCTTTTCCCAGTCATTCTGGGGCTCCCATGGTTGCGGGCCCATAACCCCCAAATTGACTGGGAAACTGGGGTTGTCTCGTTCCCTTCCCCATACTGTCGGGAACTGTGCCGAACTTCGGGCCCGGGGGTCCCCCAGGTCTTCCTGTGCTCCGAAGGGGATGCCAGCCTAAAACAAGTGATTCCTGCAGCCTATCATAAGTTTCTTGATGTGTTCAGTGAACGGGGAGCAGATACTCTACCCCCCCACCGCCCATATGACTGTCCTATTGATCTGTTACCCGGTTCTGAAATTCCCTTCGGGCGAATTTTTCCCCTTTCTGAGCTAGAATTAGGGGCCCTGAAGGATTATATTGAGGACAGCCTCCGGAAGGGATTCATCCGTCCCTCCACTTCCCCAGCGGGTGCAGGGATCTTCTTTGTAGAAAAAAAGGACAAGACTTTGAGGCCATGTATTGACTATTGGGAGCTGAATAGGGTCACAATCAAAAATCGTTACCCATTACCACTGGTACCAGAATTATTCCAGAGCTTAAAAGCTGCAGTAGTATTTACCAAGCTGGACTTAAGGGGAGCCTACAACTTAGTTCGCATAAGGGAGGGGGATGAGTGGAAAACGGCCTTCCGCACCCGTTTCGGCCATTTCGAATACCTGGTCATGCCTTTCGGGTTGTGCAATGCGTCGGCAACCTTCCAGCACTTTGTAAACGACATTTTTAGGGACTTCCTGGACATCTTTGTCATCGTCTACTTAGACGACATTTTGATTTTCTCATCCTCCCTGGGGGAGCACAGGGTATTATTATTATTATTATACAGTATTTATAAAGCGCCAATAGTTCACTCAGCGCTGTACATTACAAAGGGGGACAGAACATGTGACAGAACAATACCAATACAATGCAAAACATGAGGGGATCGAGGGCCCTGCTCTTTCGAGCTTACAATCTAGAAGGGATGGGATAGTGGTACAGGAGGAGATAGCTGTGGGGGATGGAGTGGTAGGAAGAGTGGAGGAGGTCAGCAAGTTAGCAGGGGGTGAGGTAGGCTTCCCTGAAGAGATGGGTTTTCAGGGTGCGCCTAAAGGAGAGGAGAGTAGGTGATAATCTGATGGGTTGGGGCAGGGAGTTCCAGAGGATGGGTGACACCCTGGAGAAGTCCTGGAGGCGGGCATGGGAGGAGGAGACCAGGGAGCTAGAGAGAAGGAGGTCTTGTGAGGAGCGGAGTGTGCGTGCTGGGTGGTACTTGGATATTAGGTCAGTGATGTAGTTCGGGGCAGTATGGTGGACAGCTTTGTACGTCAGTGTTAGGATTTTAAATTTGATCCGTTGCGCAATCGGAAGCCAGTGGAGGGATTGGCAGAGGGGGGTGGCGGAGACGGAGCGGTTAGAAAGGTGAATGAGTCTGGCAGCCGTATTCAGGATCGACTGAAGCGGGGATAGCCAGCGGCGAGGCAGGCCAGTGAGGAAGGAGTTGCAGTAGTCGAGTCGTGATATGATGAGGGAGTCTATGAGCTGTTTAGTGGTTTCTGGGGTTAGGAACGTGCGGATTTTGGCGATGTTGCGGAGGTGGAGTCTGCACGAGTTTGTTAAAGATTGGACTTGGGGCTGGAAGGATAGGTTGGAGTCCAGAATGACACCAAGTACTCTGGCCTGCAGAGCGGGTTTGATATTGGCGTTGTTGGATGTGATGTAGAAGTCAATGGGGGGTGGGGTTCGGGCTGGGGGGAAGACAAGGAGCTCGGTTTTGGAGAGATTCAGTTTAAGGAAGTGGAGCGACATCCATTCTGATATGTCGCTCAGTAGGTGTGTGATTTGGGCAGAGACCGAGGGGGTGAGGTGGGGGGTTGAGAGATAGATTTGTGTGTCGTCGGCATAGAGGTGGTAGTTGAAGCCGTGAGAGTGTATGAGTTGGCCAAGGGAGGAGGTGTAGATGGAGAAGAGAAGGGGCCCAAGGACAGAGCCTTGAGGGACCCCAACAGAGAGGGGGAGTGAGGGGGAGGTGGTAGCATTATAGGTAACGCTGAAAGAGCATTGTGACAGGTAGGATGAGAGCCAGGAGAGAGCAGAATCTCTGAGGCCGAGGGAGTGTAGTATTTTGAGGAGGAGGGGGTGGTCAACTGTGTCGAAGGCCGCAGAGAGGTCAAGGAGTAGGAGCACTGAATAGTGGCCATTAGCTTTGGCGGTTAGAAGGTCGTTGGAGAGTTTGAGTAAGGCGGTTTCGGTGGAGTGTAGGGGGCGGAAGCCAGACTGTAGGGGATCGAGGAGGTTGTTGTCGTTGAGGTGAGAGCATAGGCGGGTGTAGACGAGGCGCTCGAGGAGTTTAGATGTAAGTGGGAGCAGGGAGATGGGTCTGAGGTTGTTCGGGTCATTGGGGTCCAGGGAGGGCTTTTTAAGTATGGGGGTGATGTGTGCATGCTTCAGTGGGGAGGGGAAAGTGCCGGAGGAGAGGGAGAGATTAAAGATGTGGGTGAGGGAGCGTAGGATGGAGGGGGAGGGAGGTCGTAGGAATTGTGAGGGGATAGGGTCGAGGGGGCAGGTGGTGAGGCGGGCATCAGAGAGGATCTTGGAGACTTCCTCGATGGTAGTAAGGTCAAAGTTGCGGAGTGTTGGGGGAGCTTCAGTATGAGGAATGTAGGGTGGGGTGGGAGAGGAGGTCAGAGCAGTGGTGAGGCCGTGGGAGAGGGGTGAAGAGGGGGTAGCTAAGTAAGGGGGAAGGGGGTTGGAGGGAGTTTGAGCAGCGACGAAGTCCCTGCGGGTAATGTCGAGGGGGAGGGGGGATGATGGGGTAGCTGTGTGAGAGGGGACGGGTTGAGAGGGCGTGTGAGTTGCGGCAATGTCCTTGCGAATTGTGTCAATCTTGTTTTTGAAGTGATTGGCAATATCAAGGGCGGTGAGTGAGGTGCTGGGTGGAGGTGGGGGTGGAGAGAGTAGAGAGTTGAAGGTGGAGAAGAGTCGGCGAGGATTGGAGGAGAGGGCCTTGATGAGGGTCAGGAAGTAGGCTTGTTTGGCTGCGTGGAGGGAGGAGGTGTAGGTGCGGAAGGCAGATTTGTAGCAGGTGAAAGCTTGTTGGGATTTTGTTTTGCGCCATAGTCGCTCCAGGGCACGACTGCGTCGTTTGAGGGTTTTGGTGTGATCAGTCTGCCAGGGCTGGAGCGGTCGGAGTCTGATGTTGCGTGTGGTTAAAGGCGCTAGTGAGTCAAGGGCTGCTGACAGCGCGTTGTTGTAGGCAATCATAGCCAAGTCGGGGCAGGACAGGGGGAGGATGCGGTCGTGGAGTTGATCAGCTGCAGAGTGGAGGGGGGCAGGGTTAAGGTTGCAGAGGTTACGGCTGGTAGTAGTGTGACATTTGGAGGGGTAGGCGTTGGAGGACGAGGAGATAGAGAAGGTGATCAGGTTGTGGTCAGAGAGAGGGAAGGGGGTGTTAGTGAGGTTGTGGGGAGCGCAGCGGTTGGAGAAGACAAGATCAAGGATATTACCGTCGGAGTGGGTGGTGGATTGTATGCACTGTGCAAGTGCAAAGGAGGAGGTTAAGTGGAGGAGACGGGCTGTGTCCGGGTTGTCAAGGTTGACAGGGATGTTGAAATCCCCAAGAATGATGGTGGGTAGCTCAGAGGAGAGGAAGAAGGGTAGCCAGGAGGAGAAGTCTTCCAGGAAGCGGGGTATGGATCCAGGAGGCCGGTATATCACAGCAATCTTCAGGGGGGTTGGGGAGAATAGTCGGACGCAGTGGGCCTCGAAGGAGGAGAAGGATAGGGAGGGGGGGTTTGGGAGGACTCGGAAGGTGCTCTGCGGTGACAGGAGCAGACCAACCCCACCACCTTTACGACCGTTAGGTCTGGGTGAGTGGGTCCAGGTGAGACCTCCATAGGAGAGTGCAGCAGGGGAGGTAGAGTCAGTGGGCTGGATCCAGGTTTCCGTGATCGCCAGGAGGTTGAGGGAGCGGGAAACAAAGAGGTCGTGGATGGCGGTAAGCTTGTTGCACACCGATCGGGCGTTCAGGAGTGCACATGAAAACGGGGGGGGAGATTTTAGGGAGCAGGGGGACAGATACTAGGTTGCGGTAGGACATGGAGGCGGGAGGGTGTTGTGCGGGTGAGGGAGGTGGTGGAGGGCCAGGATTTGGGGAGATGTCTCCCGCGGCTAGGAGGAGGAGAAGGGTGAGAAAGGTGGCATGGGAGCGGGATGTGCAGGAGCGTGAGAAACTCCTAGTGGAGGTGTTCGG